>NC_053156.1:254512304-254824393 GCF_016835505.1 Polypterus senegalus | reverse complement strand
GACCATACACAACAACATGCTTTGCAAAATTGCAAAGCGGGATGCTTAAGAAACCACTTTAGTTGTCATACTGACAATCCAGGCATAAATCCAGTTTCAAATCTACTCTTGCACTTTATGGTTGAAGAGGCCAGGCCCTTTCGTGGCTTCTCTGGGTTCAAGGCAGAAGCCTTTCCTGGATGGAGTACCAGTCTATCGTGGGCCAGATTCACTTAGACACTGATATTCAGACTGTGTCAGTCTTGAGCCATAGTTAACGTGGGAGGTGGGAGGAACTGGAGGAGTCAGAAAAATGATAACTAGTATGATGACTTGGCCAAGATCCAAACCCAGAGCTGGATGGCAGCAGTAGGACTAATGGTACTATGGTGCATTTCCAGAAGGTTCAAAGCAGGATAAACTTAATCATTGAATTTGTGACATTGACAATCTTTCTTCTAGATATGAATCATAGTAATGGTTACAGGACTTTTCATCAACTTGCCTGGCCTTTTTCTGTGAATACTAATAGCAGCAAGTCTGCAAGTCCCCAGAGACAGGCAAGTCCATTTCTCTTAGGTGCATTTATATCTGTTGTACCCCCTTATGGCCTTTTCTTCAAATGTTGCCCTCTCCTACCTCCCCAGAAACGCCTTTTAAAGCAGTCGCACGACCAGCTGAGCACACAAAGAACTAAATTAGACCTAATGATCCCCATGCCTTGAGAATACCAGGCTGTGCCTTGAACAGGTGTAGCTAATTCAACACGCTTTAAGCCTAACATGTTTTGGAATGCTTAAAACAACACATTCCAAATGGAAACAGTCCTTGTCAAAACCACAGTTTACTCTTCAAAACAGAAGGCTTTGAGATCATGTGTTGCCTATGGTAAGGATAGTACTGCAAATCTTGAGCTTGTCACCTTCAGCTAAGGATCACTTTCTGTTACTTAACTCCACAACTGTATTTCACAAACAGTAAGTCTCATGGGGACTTTACCAAGACTATTATATAAGTTACTGATGTCAGTTAATTCAGTTTCAGCTTCAACTGCATGATGAATTTGTCAGGCGGTGACTCTGTTTGTTACAAGTCTGTTTGTTTCCTTTTTTTGAAAGTGTTGGGCGACATGCTTTCCCAGAGACTAGAGCTGCTGTCTGAAGGATCTGGAATCCTAGGCTTGAATACGGTGCTCAGTAGCTTTATACCAGGGGTGTCCAACTCCGAACCTGGAGGGTCACAGTCATTGCAGGTTTTCATTCTAACCCTTTTCTTAATCAGTGACCAGTTTTCACTGCTAATTGACTTCCTTTCCCTTCATTTTAATAGCCCTATTGCTCCTCATCTTTTTATCTTCATCTTTTCTTTTCCTCATCAAATGGCAGCAAAATTGAAATGAGATGTGAAGCGAGCCATTAGATGCTATTAAATGGGGATTTAAACTCCAACCAATTTCACTCCAAACAATTACTTAATGAAAAGCCAAATCTTGCTCTTAGTTAAACCCGTTTTTTAATTTCATGGCTTGTTGCCATGTTTTTTTTTTCTAACAAAGTCAAAATGTTTTGGTGACCTGAGCAGATCAACCATACTGAGACCCTTTCTTTATTTACAGATATTGTGTGATGGCCGCAGCTTAGCAACGTGTTTTGTCTGTTTTTGGGTCTCATTATTGCAGGGGTGGGCAAAATCAGTCCTGGAGGGCTGCAGTGGCTGCAGGCTTTTGCTCCAACCCAGTTGCTTAATTAGAAGACAATCCTTGCCAATAATTAAATTTTATGGCTTGTTAGTTCTTTAATTCTTCCATGTTTTTTCCTTTCTAAGGATATCATCCAAATGATCTCAAGTATAAAATGGATGAGTAATACTCAATCTTTCACTTTTTTCTTTTCACTTTTCTTCCAAGTACAGTATATAATAAACCAAACACTGCACGATAAATGCACACATGTGTAAATGATAAACAACTAAATGGAGAAATGCTAGTTTCTTTTGTCATTTGCATCTTATTGCTAATAAGGAGCAATTAAAAAAACTTGAAAACAGCTGTTTAAGATTAAAATAAGCAATAAGGGCTCAAAATCTTAACAACTGAGTGTCACTAGACCAATAAGTGCCCGGAATGACTGTGCCCACCCCTGCATTATTGCTTGGCTGCTAATTAAAGAAAAAAGAATGCAGGAGTTTGAGTCAAAATTAAGGAAAAAGTAGTTAATTGGCAGTAAAAAGTGGTCACTAATTAAGAAGATGGTTAGATTGAAAACCTGCAGCCACTGAAGCCCTCCAGGACTGGAGTTGGACACCCCTGGTTTATACATTTATGGGGTCTTTATTGTCCCATGCGCAAAGTAAAGTGAAATTCTTACATGCATGTGCTAATCAGCCTACAATCAACGTCTCCACTCTCTGGTGCCTTGATCAGTTAGCAGAACTAGGTTATCTTGGACATTCTGACTTCATCAGCAATGATATGAGAAGATTTAAATGCCCAACCACTTAGTTGTCTATATGGGTTTGCCATGTTCTCCATGTGTCCCGCTAGGGTATGTCTTTACACCGTCATGCTTGGTGAAATGATACATAATTTAACAACAAGAACATCTCTTTAGAATATGTACATTGCACTCTATATTCAGAAAACGTAGCCTTCCTTCTAGAGGACTAAAATTGTTGACCTTGTTTCACACAGCCAGAAGGGCACAAATGACAATACTGAGCATGATAAAGCTCCTCCTTATCACCACATTAGATTTTTTTTCCTTGAATGCATGTGAACATCATTTATCACGACAAATGCTTGCCTAATTTAATTTTCATTTCTAAATAACTGCCAAGGAATTTCATCAAATATGTTTTTTTCCCTTAAATCATGAAATATTAGAATGTAATAAATTAACAGGAAAAGCAGTAATATATGATAATGGTGCGCACATTTTGAGTGATTTTGGCCTTTTATTTCTTGTCCTTCAACACACTTGGATTATTATGGACATTTCTATTCACTCAGCCTCAACCCCAGAAAAACCAATCTGAATATCTGATGTTCAATGAAAATAATAAAAAAAATGAAAAGCATGTGTCCTTTAATTTCTTAAGTGGCATTCTGATAAAAAGCCTATCTCACGCTCACAGTTTACTCGCCCTTCATGCGTTTCTCTCTTAATGGTTGCCATGCCATTAGGTTCATGGATCTACACAATTCACAATACCATTTTAGGTTGACTTCAAGTCAGAGAGAACATCACACATAATTTTTTTTTATATTACTCCACTACAAAGGAGACACACTTCATGGTCAATATTAGGCAGGAGAGCATACCAGCTGATTTCCTTTTCAATAAAGTCAGTCATCATAAAGCAGCAGAGTTTTGGATAGATTTGATCTATAACCCATTTTCTAAATACATTCATTCTACTACAGGAACCTGGAGAGATGAAGCCTGTCCTGGTGGTACAGAGGGAACTGATGCAGTGGGGACAGCATGTCAGATCAGGATACACTCTCTCATTCCTGGAAAGTTTTGAGTTGACATTTATCCCAACCCCAAAGCATATTTGGGACACTAGGAGAATATAACAGTGTCTAGGATACAAAGATACAAACACAAATTGACTCCAGATTTCTTGGAGGTGAGCATGTGTTAAGTGCTGCAACTTTATCAACATTTACTATACGACAGAAATATCAGTTGCTTTCTTCATTAAAGGGCAGCATGATGGCCAGGCTCTTAATGGATCCCATGCTCCATCTTTGTCCATTTGAGGTCTGCATGTTCTCCCTGTCTCAGTGTGAATTTTTCTCCTGGTTGTCTAGTTTTCCAGTTATATATAATAAATAAAGTAAAGTGAAGTTATGTATTTTAATGTAATAATGTCCTTCAGTGCCTACTTGATTATTATGGCAGCAACACGTTCGATGCTGATTGGGCATGAAAGTAAAAAATTCAATCTGCTCTGTACACGTGACATTACATCTACTACACATAATAATAATAGAACTTACTCACAGAATTCATTAGTGCGATTCTGATATTTTTCAGAATGACCACTTTCTTTGGACCCTAATAAAGAGGGAAACAATTCACAAGAAATTTAATTTGTTGTGACAATCAGGGTTTCACTTCACCAAAGCATTTGTGGAATAAATTGTGAAATTCTTACCATTCACACGAGAAGAAAAACGCTTAGCTGCATCTGGAAGTGTTTTCATGCATTAGTTCTGCAAGCGCCTGGCTGTCATTTGATATTTAAATAAAGCTCTCTAGTGAAAAACAGAATCACCATAAGTGTGGATCTCGTCACCTTGAATATGGCAATTTCTAGGTAAGGGGGGGTGGTTTGCAGGGCAGAGTTTCCCTGTGGAGAAAACCAGAGTAATGTGTGTGGCGGTGCATACTGCATACTAGGGCATCCTCTTATGAAAAATATGCATCATATCATACTACACTCCTCCACAGTGTTGTGAGCGAGACGCATACATAGAACTGATTTGATGGGTGTGGTAGAAATTAGGTGCTTTACGCAGCTGAAGAAAAGAGAGCAGGTAAGCGCCCAAGTGTGAATGAGGCTTTAGGGAGTTTCGCTGAAAAACAATTTTTAGAGCGGCTTGCATATTGTAATTGCGGAAAATGAATTTTTGTTTCAGTTTTGCAAGACTGTATGCATACTGAGTCTTGCCTGTTTTGGTCATCACTACTCAGAGTGAATAGTTTCTCTCCTGAAACAAATATCTATTACCATAAGCAGCTTAGAAAATGTATCCTTAAATATGGTTTAACACATTCAAAAATCAATAAATAACAATACCTTGACAAATGAGACCTATAACCATGCATTTCTCAGCCTGTGTTCTGTTCATATTATGTGTTTACAGCCATATTGAATATCAAAAAAATTACAGAAACCTATCAGAGATAGGATGATGGAAAAAAGTAGACATCTATATAGAAACCAATGCCATCTCTTCTTTCTAATAATCCACATACTAAGGACCAATCAAGGAACTATGTTTTTTTCTTAACTGCATTTCAGTTCTATTTGTAATAGATTTCATACAACTATCATATTCTTCATGGATTTGTAATCATTATTAATCTCCACTCTTCCCTGCTTTCATTTCCATTTTTTCTGTGGTGCCATTTTGTGTCGCTATCACCTGATCAAAGTCCTGTGGCTATGATGTTGGAATAAAATTGGATGCTCCGACTGTCAATACAACCGACTGTATTGAATCTGTAGGATGGAGCTTAAAAAACAAGAAGGAACCATTTAAGCACATTCATGATAGGTAGAATGTCCAGTGGGGGCTAGGTGGTCTTTTTAGCCTTGGAACCCCTGCAGATTTTGGGTTTTTTTCTCCCTGGTCATCTGACCATAGCATTGCACTTATCATTAGAGACTTAACAAATTTATACATAAGAACTCTAATTTATCTGTGACTTGTATATCTGTCTTATATAAAAATGTGTGCTGATTAATTCTTCTGTACTTTTTATTTTATTTATTCATTATTTTTCTTATTTGTTTCTAATTAGTCTTGTTGTTTTTTTGCAACTTTTTCATTGACATTTTGTAAAGCCCTTTGAGTTACAATACATTCTTTGTATAATGCTGTTGTTGTTGTCTGATCTTCTAATATTTCATCATGTCAGTCTCTTTCTTCAATGTTCCAGAGACATACAGCATTGTAACTTATATTTTAATTTTATTTATTGATTTTTAATTTGGGCAGCATGGTGGCATAGTGGTAGCATTGTTGGTTCGTAGTAAGGAGACCAGAGTTCATGTCCTAGTTCCTCCCTACATGGAGTTTGCATGTTCTTCCCGTGTCTGTGTAGGTTTCCTCCAGGTGCTCTGGTTTTCTCCCACAGTCCAAAAACATGCAGATTAGGTGAATTGGCATTCCTAAATTGGCCCTAGTGTATAGTTAGGGTGTGTGTGTGATTGGAGTATGTGTGTGTGTGTGTGTTTGCCCTGCGATGAAATGGCACCCAGAACAGGGTTTTTTCCTGCCTTACACCCTATGCTAGCTGAGATAGGCTCCAGAAGAGCCTCGTGACCCTATTCAGAAGTGAGCGGGTTAGGCACTGACTGACTGAGTGATTTTTAAGTTGCTTTTCAGTAATATTCAATGTGCAGTGTGCTAATAAAAGAGAAAAGACTGATCGCTGTTTAGAATAATGGTGTACACTTTGAATACTGCTTATTGAATCACATGTAGCATAAAATGAAAAAAACGTTTCTGTTCCTTTTCATGCTTAAAGTATTTGGTGATACACTTAAGCAGGTCGGTTAGATTTCACAGAAAACAGCAAATACTGAGGGTGGTGGGCAGCATTCCCTGATTGCTCAGAGAATGATGGAAAAGGAATGACTGGTCCTAATCATGGGTGACAACGCCTTTGATAAGCTGTCTTGTTATCACCACTCGATCTGTAAACAAAGCTAGAGGCAAAGCTGCCCTGGCCAGTGTCAGGAACTCTCTTAGAAATTGTGACACAGTGTTTGGACATTTCAAGCACACCCTTTTCCCATTTCTTGGAAGGATGGTCCCATAATAGGAGAGTAAACAAACCTGAGATGTTTCTTCTCATCCTGATACCATGCACTCTGTCTTAGTCTGTGTTTGTTTAATGAAGTACAAACCGTATCATGAAGGGAGATGTCAACAACTGAAAGAATTAACACTCTTATCAGAAAACGCCATGTGTGTCTTCCCTACAAGCTGTTTGCTAGCTGAAAGCCATCTAAAAGACCTGAGGAAAGCGCACAGCAACTGACATTATAAAAGTGTGTGACTTGATACCCGGGAATCTAAAAACAAATGCGTGCCATTGAGTACTGAAAACAAGTCATCAAAATTACAGGAGTTCATATCTAGGAGTCACCCGAGCTGTTCATTTTGTTATGCATTGGCTGGATTCGTGTTGAACGCAAGTGCCGTTCTGTCACATATTTCATAGACAGCAAGATCTGAGTTTGCATTTTAGGGTTGTAGGAGGAAAAGGTCACAGCTAAAGTAGAGCCATCCAGCTCCTCTCAACCCACCACTGAATTTGGAACACAAGAACTGCACCACACAAAGTATTCCTCCATTTTCTTTATTAAATGCACTGTGTTTTCTTATATTTATTTGTAACAATGTCCCACTTTATAACATTAAACTATGAGGACTTTATTCAAATATGCTTTTTGACATAAACCATGAAATATCATAACATAATAAATGAATAGGAGAACAGTAATGTGCGACAATGTCAAGCATTTTTCAAGTCGTTTTAATTTTATTTTTTGTTCTTCACCCAATAACCCAAACTTCAGTTATGAATATTTTTATTCTGTACTCCCTGCACCCAAAAGTCTTCCCCATCTGCTCACATGTGTTCTAATCTTAAAAAAAAATGCTGTGTAATCTTTTATATTCTTGGTTAATTTGTTTTAAGTTTAATTACTTTATCAATTTCAATTTGTGATTATAAATTATTAGTTATTACATCTTTTCACATGTGGTAATCAACTTTTGTTACAGGTCCTGTTACACTTGCTAAACAAACAGGCCCTAGAATAATGTTATTTGATTATTTGCCTCTGTAGTAAGTCGCTTTGGATAAAAGCTTCTGCCCAGCTAATAAATATAAATGTAAATGTAGTCTAGCTATCAAACTGTATCTGTAGCTGTACCCAGCCAGTGGGTTTCACGTTGCTTTTGTTAGTTAGGTGGAGTGGTGGCTCTGAGGCTAGAGATCTGCACTGGCAATCGTAAGGTTGCTGGTTCGAATCCCATGAATGCCAAAAGTAACTCTGCTCTGTTGGGCCCTTAAGCAAGGCTCTTAACCTGCAATTGCTGAGTGCTTTGAGTAGTGAGAAAAGCGCTATATAAATGCAAAGAATTATTATTAATGGTTGCTCACCCGCACTGGTGATCACGCTCGATTCACCAATAAAGACCCCCACCCCTATTTCTGATGATCTTGATCGATTCACAAACCCCAACTCAGCCTCCAACTGCCTTGCTAGATTCACAAACGGGTTGGTTCACAAAAACACTTACATGGGAAAAAGTGAGCCCTGACTTCAGAAGGATTGAAAAAACTTTCTTAGTGTGTTCTCGTCCATGTCCATCCTCAGCAAGCCTTTACGCTGACTACAGAAATGCCTAAATGGAATTTCTAATATTAACTGAAAATAACGAGAAATAAAAAGCATGTGCCCATCTATTTCTATTATGTATTCCTTTCAAAAAGCATTACTGCCCCATGCTCACAGTTTACACCTTGTATACTGTATGAAGGAGACATGACAAAATTAAACCAGAGTTAAGGCACCACCATTGTGACCTCATGTATAATTGAAAGATTGCACAAAAATGCAACACGCAATAATTTGCGAAAATGTCTTGCCAGACATGAGTTCAGAACAGAACTAGATGGTCAGTTCCAAAGTTATACAATCAAAAGAAAAAAGAAAAAGAAAAAATGGAAGAAATCTTGGGAAAAGCAGTTCAGAGAGAGACCCCTTTCCTGCTTGGTTGGGCATGCATTGGCTATCAAAATGTGGGGTAAATACTGTACAATACACAAAACAAATCACAAGTTGTCTCTTCACAGAGCTGGATGACCAATCTCTCATTGCCACCATCACTACAACTTTACCATCACTATAGCTCTTAAGCTGTCGCTCATGTGCACACACATTACAATATGTTAGTATTTTAATGCTTGCCATTTGATTGGATTGATGGGTCTAGGCAATATACATTACAGTTTTAGGCTGGCATTGCACTACACGTCTTCAAAACAAAGTGTGCGTCACACTTAATGACTGGTTGCTATTTCTCATTGACTTGAGGATGTCATATTCCATGACTAGTGACTGATAGATTACTTAAGTCCCTAATGACTTTTCGGCATAGTTTCAATTTTCCTATTAGCTGCAAAAGTATTTGTGAGGTCAATACAGTTTGGCCATCAATCAATCCTTTCTGTACTCTGTTATGTCTAGTTGCGGTGTACCATGATGGATTTGCTAGGAATATCACACTACATGACTGCTATTTAGATTACATAAATAAAGGCTGCAATTGAAAAACACTGACAAAGTTTTGTAGTGTGACAGGGGTTTTAGCGTGACACTAGTAAAGGAGAAGTGAAGCATTAAACTAGAATGAACACATCATCAGGGAGACAAGACAAGCTACAACATACTGTATATACACACAGTGCCCATAAAAAGCATTCACCTCTTTGAAGGTTTTCACATTTAATAAAACATTAAATCACAATGGATTAAATTTGGCTTTTTGACACAGATCAACAGAAAAGACTCTTTTATGTCAATGTGAAAACAGATCTCTGGAAAGCGATCTAAATTAATTACAAATATAAAACACTAAATAATTCATTGTCTAAGTATTCACTCTTTTTTAATACAACACCCCTAAATCATCAGCGGTGCAGCCAATTGGCTTTAGAAGTCACAGAATTAAACACATCTGGGGTTTCAGTTGATTGCAGTCTAAATGCACCTTCTCTGAAAGATCCAACTTGTGGAGAGTCAGTATCATCACCTAACTACACAAGGAAGACAAAGAGAAAACTTCATGTAACTTTGCGAAAAGTTAATTAAAAAGCACAAGTCAGAGGATGTGACAAGAAAATATCCAAGTCACTGAATATTCCGGGAATCCAGTTAAATCAACCATCAATCAGGGCCGCTATGCATGCCATCAGGCTAGATAGCTAACTCTGTCCAGTATCCGGTTAAGATCTATAAGATATAAGATCGAATGTCTTCTCCTATCAGCAGAAAGATTTATAGTGTGGGGAGCCAATTTCTCTCATTGGGTGTTTTCTTCATGCTGCGGTGGGAACTGAAATGGCTGTACATACCTGAGAGGAGTCCAGAGAGGCGCATGGCATGCGTGACTATATATATACAGTATATATATATATACTACAGTATGAAGAACCATTCAGGTAAAAAAGATTGGTGTGTAAATATATAAATTGGTTCAAATATATACATTGGATTGGACACATACATTTAGGTTTATACATTGATTGAGATATATATATATATATACATACATTTGTATAGGTCTGCTTCGATATATATATATATATATATATATATATATATATATATATATATATATTGGTTGATATACTTTGGTTTAGATACTGTATATATATTGGTTTAAATAGATTGGTTTAGATATATGGACTGGTTGAGAAACATCTCTTTGGATATATAGGTAAGGTTGGTTCAAATATGTACAATGGTTTGAATAGAACGATTGGTATTTATTTACAGGCACAATGTAGCCAGCTAAGTTTACTGTCTCTGTTTCGCTTCATCATTGCTTCTACAGTACATTGTTGTCATTATTGAACTTATTTTAAACAAGAAGCAAATAATTATTGGACATATATATATATATATATATATATATATATGTATATATATATATATATATATATATATATATATATATATATATATATATATATATATATTTTGTGTGTATTTATGTATATTGCATCTATAGATAGATGGATATACATTGTCTAAGCCTCCTAACCCAGTTCAGTGTCATGAGGCTCTGGGGCCAACCCTGGGCAGAGTTCCAGACATTCTCGTAGCCGACATTCACACACACTTACAGAGTGGTCAAATTCCAGAAGAAAACCCATACATACAAACAGAGAACTTGCAAACTCCACATAAACATTGACCAGATTGAAGCCCAGGATTCTAGATCCATTTGCCACCTGTTTTAACTACTGTGTCTCACAAATTTTGCAATATAAATATATCATATTTACAAGGTATCTGCTTACAGCTTAGACCTACACTCGCTGCAGCCTCTATTAATTGTGTAACTCCAAAATCATTTACATGTGTTTACAGTGGTCCATTTGGAAATTGCCACACTTGTAGGAGGAGATCCTATAACAAGGCTGTAACACATAGTGATCATTTTTTAGCTGGCAGTGATATGGCACATAAAAAAGCTGCTGACAACTAAATCAATCATTTAAGTCATATTATGTGATATTGCTTAGTCAATGAAATTAAAACTTTGTGAGACAAAAATAGTAAAGCCCCGGAAAAGAAATTAAATGGATAAAGCAAAACAAAAAACAAGTAGCAGTGCCATTCAGATGAGAAAGTAAACAGGTGGCTGCTAAATTTCATTTTCATTTCTTGTCTAAGGCTATCTCCAACTTATGCATGGCTATCTGACAGCCTGTACTGAGACAAGTGGACTCTGACAGCTACTCACAGCATTGCAAAGGCAACACTGAACTCCAGAATCTTGTGATATCAGTTATAGAAATGACTGAACGGTCCACAAGCTGATTCTGGTGTGCACAATCAAAGCTGCTGGCACTTTGCAGACCTTCACAAACGAAGAGACATCATGTTCTTTCCCACAAAGATACCCTAGGCTACCGTGAGAGCTTCATTCTCAGTCTTTCAGAGAACAGGGGCTGCACAAGGACGTGAAACTGAACCAGAATGTACCACATTAGCTATGTATGTCAAAAAAGTATATGAAATAATAAGAGAGTCTGAATTCTCAGCAAAAGTCAAGTACTCTCGAGCATTCTCATTCTGATGATCCTCATGTGGGATTTTACAAACAAAAAACAAGTATATGCAATTTTCAGTTTGAATGTTAAATTATTGTACAGCAAATTTCCAGTGCTCACTCTGTGAACTAAGTCAGTGAGTCAGTCATTGTCCCACCTGCTATATCCTAACAACCAATCTCAGCCAGCAGGGCTGCCAGCCCACCACAGTGCCGCCCAGTGAACTACAGTAAGTGTAATTTAAAAAAGTATGTTGGTTTTTTTTGGCCTTCTGGAAAGGGTAATGCTGCTGTCTGAAAGCTCCAATGACCAAGCTTTGTATCAGGGCACAGCAAAATCTCTAGTGCTAAATGAACTGTTACAGTGCTAAATGGACCCTACAAAGTATCTTCAAGTGTTAACTGCATATTTTAAATATTTTTAATATTTGCTGCAAGGCATTGTCTATGTGCTTTTTATCCATCTGGCCTTTCTGTGGCTATGTCCTCACTACTACATTTTAATTTAAAAACAGCATTTTTAAATAAAAATGGTCTCTGTTCATAATAGAATTTTCACATTGTCTACAAAAATATCTCCATCCACACTAAAACGACTGGAAGTGCATGTGACGTAGACTCTTCAAAAAAGTCTTTGATGGGATGGTAACACAGCTGGCCATGGGATTTATCACAAAACTGTAGCAACCAGTAAATAATTTGCCTTTTGGGAATATTTGCAGCATTGAAACTGCACAAAACGCAATTTAGAGTCACAGGCAATCAACAAAATAAGCGCCATGGAAGACAGGTCTTCTATTCTGCTCTGTTGGAATGTGGTTTTCTTATATGAAGGGTAACCAGTCAGGGAATGAGACATTGCAATGAGCAGGATCCAATAAGTGAAGGGCTACATAATCAGCACAAACCAATCAGATCTGTCCACACTGGACAGAAATATAAAAAAATAAAAATTACCAGAGAATTTTCTAAATGCTCATTTTTCAGGGGTTAAAAACACCAGGTATTTGTGGATGAAAGGCAAAAAATGGAGCCTAATGTCTGCATTTTTAAACAAAAATGTAGTAGTGTGGGTGTAACCTCTGAGTAGTCAGGTTTCCTCCAGTATCCTAAAAACATGAATCAAATAAACAGATACTGTAGGTCTAAACTGGCCTGTATGAGTTAATGCGTGATTGTACCCTGAGAAAGTACCCTGCCCAGCTTTTGGCACTGGCACAGTACCTCATCTGGAGTACTGGGTACAGTTATGGCCTTCAGGCTATGAAAGGGACACAGCAGCATTGGAAAAAGTCCAGAGAAGAGCAACTAGGCTGATTCCAGGGCTAGAGGTGATGAATTATGAGGAAAGATTGAAAGAGCTGAGCCTTTTCAGTTTAAGCAAAAAAAGATTAAGAGGAGTGGCGATTGCAAAATTAAAATCATGAAGGGGATTATTGCAGTGGATTGATACTGTTATTTTAAAATGAGTTCATCAAGAACATGGGGACACAGTTGGAAACTCATTAGGAATAAATTTCAACACAAACATTAGGAGGTTTTTCTTTACACAGAGAACTATAGACACGTGGAATAAGCTGCCAAGTAGTGTGATGTTATTTTTGGATAGGATTGGCAAGCTTTGTTAGGCTGGATGGCCTGTTCTTCTCTAGATTGTACTAATGTTCTTCCTGCCTTGAGCTTAAAGCTCCTGGAATCAGTTCACCTTCCCACAACCCTGCAGCGGAAAAGGCATGGAAATAGAGAACTCACTAAAAGACTCCAGAAAGCTGAATCTGTACACTAAAATTCCATCCCACAGAGCCCTGGTTCTTGCCCTTACCATGGGGATATCACTGCTGCGGCTACCCCAGGAAATGACTGGTAAGGTGCTTGGAGATGAGTCAGTGCAGGCATATGTGGTGTGCTTGGCAGTGCACTGGCATCCCGTTTCTGAATTGTGCTTGGAAGGGGGACAGCTGCTCACTAACTTGTAACAGACAAAGCAGGTTCAAAACATAAAAGGATACATAACTTGAGTGTTAATATGTGGACTTGCCACTCGTGGCCCCTTTTAATATTGTATAGAAATATTCCATCATATCAAAAATGGACTGGGTTTTGAAAATTTGCATTAAAGTTTATTAACTGATTTTTAAAACTTGTTGGTACTGAAAGTAAAAAAAAAGCGCATTAATTTAAAATTAACTTTAAAATTAATTGTGATAATAGTGAAGGCAGGTACTGTAGCTCTGTGACGAGAATACCTGCCTCACAAACTTCAATTCTAGGCTACCGTCTTTGTGTAACTTTCGAGTTCTTTCCTTCATGTTCCCTGGTTTAATCTCATTATCTGTTGACTTCACTGTGTGTGAGTGCCCTGTGACAGACCTGCACCCTTCCTCCCAGTGCCCCTGCCATTGGCTGTAGCTCTCTGCTACCCTGGAAAGGACAACACATGTGGGTGGTTAAGATTAAAAGAGACATCGCCCTGCCAGTGTTTACAAGGCAATGTGAATCTTCAGTTTAAATAGATGGATTAAACAATGGACTCATATACACACGTTATAAAAATGCTTTGGATCACAAGCTAGCTGAATCCTGTTTTGAATAATCCTCATTCCTGGGCTCAAATAAAGCAGAAGAGAGTTTGTATTTGCAAGATAATTCATGTGGCACGTAACACAAGAGGCTTTGTAGTATGATGGCTGTGTGGCTCAAAGTATGAGTTATAAAAGCAACTTTAAAAAGGAGTTTTGATTTTTATTTTGATTTTGCAATGCCACTTAGCTTTTTATAAATAGATTTCTTTAATCTTAGAAAACAACATTAGTGCTGACTCAGCCACATTCATAATCAATTTTACTTAATTATTTGGACTGCATGTTACTTAAGATTCAAGAAGTACTAACAGAGACATTGCCATTAAGACAGCAAACGTAGCTCAAACTTTAACAGTAACACCAATTAAGATGGTCCTTCTTAATCATACATTTATGCCATATGCAGTGCCATAAAAAGTATTTGTCCCTTACAGTTTTTTCTCTCTTGTTGCAAATGCTTGTAGTGAAAATTCAAGCAAAATGAAACCTTTTATTGGCTAACTAAAAAGATTACAATATGCAAGCTTTCGAGGCAACTCAGGCCACTTCTTCAGGCAAAATGTAATACAGAAACTGGAGTTTCTTGTGTTCATATACACACTAGGACAAGAAATAACATTGGTTAATCTTTAAGTGAGAAATCTTAAATGTAAAAAATTAATAGGCTGATCTAGACCGATCTATTAATTTTTCACATTTAAGATGTGTCACTTAAAGATTTACCAATGTTATTTCTCGTCCTAGTGTGTATTGTGGACTATGGCCAACCGTTCATCCCGGCCAGTACCCCCATGCCACTAGATGGAGTCCTTCCGGCAGCATGGAGGTGCCACAAATTCCAGCAGGGCATCATGGATATTGGAGTTTTCCTTCACAGCCCTGCTGAATACCATGGGGGCCACAAGGGGATGCTGTAGGGAGGCCCACAGACAGTGGTTTTCACTACAATCCGGAAGTACATCATAGTCACGGGGATGGAAGGACCAACTTACTCTGGGATATGAAAAAAAGGACTTTTTATCTAACCTGGAAGTGATGGGGAATCATGGACTGAGGGATGAAACACTTCCAGGTTAAGCAATATAAAGGACTCTGGGAAATCCTGAACAAATGAGCTGAGCTGGGTGGAAGGGTGGCAATGCGTCTGGGAGTGGAGGATTGTTTATTGATTAGTGTATTGTGTATTATTTATGAGTATTGTGGAGAGCAGGGTGCTTTGTGCATTTATTTACTTTAATAAAGTCAATATTTGGACTTTTATCTGGTGTCTGGCGTCAAGTCAGAGGGTTCAAGGGGATGACAGCGTCCCCTATCTGTCACAGTATATAAACACAAGAAACTCCAGTTTCTGTATTACAGCTTGCCTGAAGAAGGAGCCTGAGTTGCCTCGAAAGCTTGCATATTGTAATTGTTTTAGTTAGCCAATAAAAGGTGTCATTTTGCTTGACTTTTCACTACATTCATAATGGCTAACATGGTACAACACCGTAGTGTTGCAAATGCTTGAAATTTAAAGTTTTCAGCTCTTCAACCAAAATCAGATGTTAGACAAAGAGCAGCTGTTTGAACATATAGCATGATTTTTATCTTTTTAAACTTATTTCACCAAAGTTAAGTCTGAGCTGCATGGAGATGGTTGATCAAGGACATTGACCCAGAACAGAAGTGGTAAACGAGAAGAAGAAGAAGACTTGACACTGACTGAGTGTAAAAAGTACTGAGTGAAAAAGTAATTACCCCCTATTTGAATCAACCCAATTAAAGGTATAAAATGATAACCGGCCTGATATTCAACCAGCCCTGTACAGTATAAACTTCACTTATTTTGACCTTTCCTGTTCAAGTCAAATATTCCGCATGCACATAATTTCACCAAGGAAATTCATGAGGAGATTATAAAAAATAGTTGACACCTATCAGTCTGGAAAGGGCTACAAAGCCACTTCTAAGGCCCTGTGATCAGAGCCACAATCTCCAAACTCTTGAAATTGGAGTGAATGTTGTAAAAAATACTTCAAGAGCACAACATAAAACAATCTAGGAAGTCACAAAGGATCCTAAAAATTCCCAATAAATCCATTCTTCACTTTCCACATAAAATGCCAGTGCTCTTGACATACACTGGGCAAAAACTGTTAAAACAGCAATGCGAACACCACTGTAAAACAAGAAGAGCTTAAATGCTTCTCTCTCATTTGCTACTAAGCACCTGAAAGATCACTGGACATGGGCAGAGGACAGAAAAGTGAACATTTTCAGCTGACATTTTTGCCATTATGTCTGGTGTAAAGAAAGCACAGCATTCCACAATAAGAACACCATACCACCAGTCAAACAGGGTGGTGGTAGAGGGTTGGTATGTGGATGTTTGCTGCCTGAGGAAACTGAGCAAGTTCCCATTTATTTTATCATGAAAAAGTATAAATGAATCAATATAAAATGAAACTCTAAGGTTCTTTTTATGTTGATGGACAAGTTTAATCCTGGAAACGCATAAACGCATATCTAACATTCACTCGACATTCAGTTCTCATCACAGACACGCTGCACTCAACCCAGCACACCACACTTTATGCTTGATAGCACTTTATTCTCACAGTAATGCCTTGTTGCTGCTCCACTCACAAGCTGTACTTCTGCTAGGATTTGCGGATTGCTTCCCTCTGAAAAGGCTACACTTCAGAATACCTTAGCAAAGGCCAAGAGATGATTCAAGAACTGCTTTCATGCCAGGATTCACAAGTGTGGTTCATGCACCCAGGTAACCACCTTTTGACAGGACTGTACAATCTAACAGAAGCCAAGAGCCTGCTTGAAAGCTGTCACAGCCAGTCCATACTCGAATTCAGGACCCCTGAAAAAAAAAACAGCTTGTAATATTAACACCCAACAATTATTGTTAAATGTCAGTAAGCAACAAGACAAGTTCAGCAAGGTACTACCCAAACTTTATGTCAGTCATTACTTAAATTACTTTAAATAAATGTTAGATATAAAAACATACAACATGAACGATTCAGGTGTGATGCTTGCGAGCATTGGTACAGTAGATGGCAAACTGAGTTGTCTTTTCTGTCATTTGTGATATATTTCCAAAATGGTTTTTAAATTCCTGTCTTCTATAGCAGGGGTTCCCAACCTGGGGGTGCAAGATAGCATTCCAGGGGGTGCAACAAAGAGGAAGGCGGTGTTGCGATTCGCCAAATTTGAGTGAGGTGCGTTGTCTGACTTTAATGTGGTGCAGTTGCTGTCTTGCAGTGCACCATTATTTGTAGTTCATTTATTATAGTTTATTCTCCTGTTCTATGATATGAAAAGAATCAAGTATCGTGCCTGTAAATTGTTGAATCTATGAAGTACACAGTTTTTCACTTGCTAGAACGCTCTTTATTTTTCAGTCTTGAAATCACAACAACCAAAAGAGCACACCCTTCTCACACATGCGCAAACACATATGCGCTCACTATCCATGCATGCATGTAATTATTATTGCAAACATTATATTATCCAACACAAATGTCACCTCAGAAAGAAACACAGAAGTGAGCATTCTCGCCAGTTCCATGCTGTGGGTGGTGTGTTCATAAACGTGAATAACTTTTTTAAGAGATTATGGCAAATAATCAGTAGAGAAGGATGAAGTCTAGTATTGATTTCTGTGCAAGGCTTATCATGAAATGTCACTGATTTTGAGGTTTGATTGAAATTATTGCTGGGGGGGACAAGAGGGACTGAATTGGATGCAACACCTGCTGCTTACATTCAGCCCATCTCTTCTGCTGCCAGTCCGGGGAGAAGTGCAGCAATTTTAACTGTGTGACACCTCTGGTTTAAAGCTGCAGTGCAAAGCTCATCAATTGTGTTTCATTGCTTAGTGGCACGCTGGCATCCTGTGGTTTTCTGGGGTTTTCGGTCCCCCAAACAACCTCGATCATTGATCCTGTGTCCTTTCCTCACGGCACTTAGTGCTTCACGGGATACCCCAACCTCCGAATAATCAATCAAGTGTCTAAGCTTCACAAGGGACACATTTACAAGATTATTGAGATTTATAAAGGTAAATTGCAATAATTTATATTTACATTTAATTCACCCTATTTTTTTTAGTTCAATTTATTCACCCACAGTACTGTATGGGGTTCAATTTGTGGTTCAAAAATTAGAAATTTGACTTCTGCATCTTCAGATGTAATATTTCTTTTGTGTGGTGGGTGTGAAAATGTATCAAATATTTTCTAGGGATGTAGGGCAGAGGAATCACTGCTTTACAGGGAGCCTTTGATGGCTACTTTATGTAAGCTGTTGCATCAGCCAGACTTGGTCAGCTATTAATTTCCCATCATCTGATTGATTATTAGTTAAGTTACTTTTAGCTAATCATGAAGCATGTTAACCTTAAAGTGCCAAACATATTTGTCTGTTCTGTATTTTGTCTCTGATGAAAAACATTTGGCCTTTTGGTCTAATGAGCTTGTTTGCACCTACCTGCTCTTCCGGTTACTGTACAGTTTGACCACACAATGCAGACAAAGCCAGCTTTATCAAGTGAGCTCTTACAATATAGTTACAATCTTAGCCACACATTTTATTCACATAAAAACTACGTGTAAATAATCCTAAATAAAAAAAAACACCAAACTAAAACACACAAATTAAATATTGGGAGTCATAGTTCGCAACCTGCACATTTTTTACCCTCAAAACACACAAATTAAATGTTACTAGTCGTATTTAGCAAACTGTAGATTTTCTATCCTTATTAATGCCATTATTGGCACAATCATGAATTCAGTTTTCAATAAGAAAACTCTTAAGGAGAATTTTCTGTCATCTGTAGAAAAAATGTAGTGTGTAGCATCACATTCTCAAACCCAATTAATCCGTTTCATGGCTGTTGGCACACAGTCCAGCCTGGCAGCATTGGGCACGAGGTAGGAATCAACTCTGGAGAGCACAATAAGGAAATCAGACAGCATAAAATAAACAGTGACATACTAGTGCATCTGTTTGGTTCATTGTATTTCTAGTGTTTGCCTTCCATAAGAGAACAGGATTAAATTGTTATAACTCATGAAACAGAACTGTATTGTCAAAATGATACTGTGTAGTAATCATTTCTGTTAAAAAAAGGGTTATAGATACATTGAAAAAAATCAATTTGATGCTTCTTCTGTTCTTACAGTTCTTACTTTTCTTCACTGATTCAAGCATCATTAATTAATTAATTAATGCATTCAAAGTTTTTTTTCTGACGATACAAGAATAATTTTAAATTAAAAAATGCTCTAGCAATTTCTTAGCAATGATACATTAATACATGTCTAAAGAAAATGTGCTATATAAAGAAAATGTATGATTATTATTATTATTATAAGCTACAAATGTAGCATGCTGGATACTTGAACTGTGTCTGATGATCACGCCAGCCAGAAAATGCCCAAAGCTGTTTAGAGGTTTTCATTAATAAATGACAAACTACCTGAATGGTTTGGAAAATCAGATAGCATTTGGGAGGAGTTCCGTTGCTGCACTGAAGTCTTGACAGGGTGAGATGGAAGATTATCATCTAAAGGACTTAGTTCACAATGAAATGGATTTCCTGTGAAAGGTGCTGAAATCTCCAGAATATCTCAGGAAACTTGCTCTTGAAGGGATTATCCATAGGAGTGGAGCTGGCTTCCTTAAACCATCCTGATCAGTTTACAACTTCCTTGAAGTATTTTAGATGAATATCTGCAGGCTTGCAAAAGACAGTTTTCATTTTTTTTTCCAGAGCTCTAAAATAATTCAGGCATTCTGTGACAGATGTTTGCTGCGGTGCTTTCTCATAAACTTCTATGAATTTCAATCACTGATGTTGATATGGTTGAGTTTTATTTATGTTCATTTTATATGTGAAAACCGCCTATTAAATATGAATCCCCGTTTTGCTTTATAGGGATATAAACTTACATTTGACATAATATGTTGGTTCAGCTGTTTCTCTAATAACATAAGAAATAGGCTGAAAAAAACTACATGATTCAGCAGTGGGGTGGTGAGCATTCATTTGTGAGGGCTCTACAGGAACTGATTAAAAGTGCACTCACGAGAAGGGCGCGGCACTCTGATGTCGCTCATTCCTTACAGCCCGGTATGCTCCGCAATCAAGATGTAGGATGTGTGCTCTGCATCTGAGAACGAACAAAAGTCTGCCAACTGAGTGCCTGCGCCCATAAATGAACAGAACTATACATCATTGTTCATTTCAACATTAATATTTCTTTATTTTGAATCAATTACTTCTTATATGGGTTTTTTCCAGGAAAACATAATGAATGTAAATAAAGTTTTGGTCTTATTTTGCAATCAAAATTTGTTTTGCTTACTGAATACTCAAGTGGATTTCACTCACTTGTCTTCCTCGAAAGCTGGACCAGATCAAAAAGAAAACGAAACAGTAAGACATCCCAACTTTGGCTTGAAAAACAAAGTATTAGGGAAATTTCACTCTGACATGATTGAAATGTATTTTAACATGAGGATGTGCTCTCCTACCAGTCATCCTCACTGGTTCAAGTCCCTTTCTTGCATGGTGTTGTGATTTGTCACCTTACCTATCACAGTATCCTATACAAGTATCTTCTCATAGACCCTTGTCACTCTCCCACCAGTCATGCCTTTGCCACAACTGATTCCATAGCCCGACTGAATGGTTGGATTGAACATCTAGTTGACAAGTAATGTTTGGATGTAAATGAGCCTGGAAAAGTAAAGAGATGGATTCATGTTTGTAGTAGTGGACTGAAGCATAGTCAGCAGACAAGCCATCAGAAAAAAACTTGGATGAAGACCAGTGACTATGCCTCTTCTGGCCTCCAGGCTAAAGAGCCCCTTGCCACAGGAAGTGTCTACCATTTGCTTATCCAATGCGTAGGGTAGGAGTAGTGGTGACTCTAAGGTAAGATTTTGAAGTTGCCCTACTATCTCAGCCTTCCGTAGCTATTAAACACATTCACTGTGTAACACCAGCCCTTTTTAGGTTGTCGTTCTTTGCTTATTTTCTTATAATCTTTTGGAGACATATTTTGAGACAAATCAGGAGAATAGACATAACCACAGCAAAATAAAGGTCAGACTGGGAGATTGAGATAACATGTGATAAAACCAAAATGCAAAGCAAAAATTTAAGTTGGGTTAGAAAACAAAGGTCAAATATAACTTGAAAGGATTATTTTAGTTTACAGAACACATGAAAGTTGTAGAATATCCGTAAACTTGGATTATGAATTGCATCAGATGGTGGCCTTTTAACTGCTCACATAGTTAGCTTCTGTGACTTCTGTGGCTCTACTCCTAGTAACAATGGCTGAATCTAAATATTGGGCAACTAAAACAGTGGTGTCTGCAATAAACAAAAAAAAAATGATATAATACAAAAATAAGTTTCTAAAACCTAAACTATAGATTGTAGCAAGGAATAAAGAAGAGAACCAGATTCCTTGACCTAAAAAATACAAAAAAGAGTTTCACAAATACATTACCAATAACGAGGAAAACATTTACTAAACATATGCTTTATAACATATTTCTGCACTTCATTTATATGAAGAACTAGCCATTCCCCACAGCTTTGCCCACGTAATAGTGAAACACGACAAACTTTAAAAATCAATAAACAAAAAAGTATCGCTAACTAATCGGAGGCAAGTTACGCTCCAAAAAACAGAGGTAAACCCATTCCTGATGTCACGCTTCCCCCACCCCTCAGCCCACAGCCTCTGTCTCGGATTAGCGTGAATATATCTCTTGTGCAAGCGAACTATGATTCTTAGCACATTGAGAGAATTCACAAAATCAACTGGAATGCTCATGCAAATTCTAGAAGAAAACCTGATCTAAATCCGTTAAGTAGTTCTCTCATTCGCTAGCTAAGCAGATGTAAGATACACCTCGAGGCTGGAGCATGAGTGAGGTGGGCCCTGCCCCCCTTCCCTTGGTCTGCTGTGTCTGTCTCAGATTCCCACAAGTAAATTGGTACCGCAATCGAACTATGATACTTAGCGCGATGAGAGAAGTCGCAAAATCAACTGGAATGTTCAAATTATAGAAAAAAAATCCAATCTAAATCCGTTAAGTAGTTCTCTCAAGTAAAGTAGACAGACATACAGACTTTTATATTGTGGGGTACAGCCCGGACACAGACAGGCAGATATGCTGTTTCACCACACACGTGTTTATTTACAAGTACAAAGTACAAGTAAGTGCACAACCCAGTGCCGCAGCACCAATCACCCCTTAAAGTCCTGGCCAAACAACAATGCCTTGCTCAGTCCTTCTGACCGCCTCCACTCCTCTCCTCCGAGCTCCGTCCTTTTCCACCCGACTTGCTGTCGACTGGAGGGAGGCGGTCCCTCTTATCCGCACCCGGATGAGCTGCAGGTGCTCCCCGACAATCTTCCGCTGACACGCCCCAGTGTGGCAGAAGTGCCGGCTGTTCTCCCGGAAGCTCTCCGCGTGTCCCTGCTTCTCTTCCCCCCAGCACTTCCTGGTGTGGCAGAAGTACTGGGGTCCAGGGTTCCCAAGGCATTGGGGCGCCTCCTGGCGGTGACCACGGGCCCCTACAGGGTGGGGCTTCCATGTCCTGCACCCGTGGCCCCCAAAGCAACCAGGAAGGCGGCCCCCACGTGATCCCAGATGGGCGCACGCCCACTTCCGGTCCTCCAAGGCGTCCCGGCCGGGTCGTGGCCCCTGACATCCTCGACAATATATAGAGAGATAAGCCAATAAGTATAACCTGTTACAAATCACTCATGTTTTAATAATTACATGCAATCTAATGAAGAAATCTACTGAACCATAGTTTAAACAAATACACCACCCAAAAATGATTTTTTTTTATATATTACTTACTCCATCTAGTTTGTAGTGATGGCCGAAAAGACAAAATTATAATCTCAGAACGAATATAACAACGTTTCTGATATAATAGTGGTTCATGGTGATCAATGCAGGACAACAGCAAACAATATCAAAAACGCCCATAACAAATCCCACGTTACTCGTATTGCATAATCCACATATCATGTAGTCCAGATGTATGTTCACAATATCCCAAACACATGCATTTTAATTATAAGATATTATTAAATAAACCACCTCCAGGAAATAATCTTATGAAAAAATGGCAACCTGCTCAGACGTGAAAGAGTATTTGAATTGCAGACCCACCCCCAATGCTACATTTAAATTCATATCCACAATCGGAGCACCTCGAAATTATTTAGCAGCAGTCTGTGAAACTGTAGGGTCAATCGACCTTCTGCTTACTGAAGTAACATGGGGGCATATCCTCTACCTGTTAATGTTTTCACTCACTATTCACTTTAGTTTTACATGGCTCTAAGTGTACAATTTTTTATTGATATCACATTAAGCACAATGTTAACCACCGAATAAGCTCTTTCTAGGCTGGATTGACCAATGAATGAAGCAGGAAGGTAGGTCTTCAATTCAAATTCTTGGGCATGGCAAAAAGTTGTTTTTTTTTCATTCACAAGAACATTTTTCAGAAGTGGTTTATTTAACAATATTTTAGGTATGTGACTGTATGACTTGACAAGTGGATTACACAATACAACTAATATGAGACTTTTTCATGGACTTTTTCTCATTGTTTGCTGTTCTCCAGTGTTGGTCACCATAGACTCCTATTAAATCAAAAGCTGTTATCTGTGTTTTGCATGAAAACATGACATTAAACTTTGTTCTCAGCCATCACTACAAACTACATGAGGTAAGTAACAAATAATTTTTGGGTGAAATATTCCCTTAATAAGACCCTTACTCCTGTGACCTCTGGGCTAAGTAAAGTCAGGTGTAGTTGTATAAATGGGTTATTGTAATGTGGTCTTCATCCCAGGTATTAACCCTGTCACTTTCCTCTGAACTTTTACAAAAATTCCAGTAATACCATTATAATAGAGACCAAACAACAAAATGACTCCAGATGTTGTCTCATAGCTTTCTTCTTTAATTTGATTTTCTGCCTCTCCTAACTAATAATTATATATTTAGTGTTATTGCTTTTTTAAAAAGTGTTTGTCCAGCTTTTGCTGCTAATTGAAGATCCAATCCAATCATGCACTTGCCATATTACCAACGGGCACTAGGCTAAAACTTAGGTTTAGGTCTCATCTGGGGCTTATTGTGAATCAAAGACTATCAGATAAACAGGGAATAATTTTTTCCAATAATGTTTTACACTATCCATCTTCTGTTGAGGGCGGCACAGTGTTGCAGTGGGTAGCGCAGTTAGGAGACCCGGGTTTACATGTTCTCCGGGTACTCTGGTTTCCTCCCACAGTCCAAAGACTGGCGATTCTAAATTGTGCTTGGTGTGTGTGTGTGTGTGCCCTGCGGTGGACTGGTGCTCTGCCTGGGATTTGTTTCCTGCCTTGCTCTCTGTGTTGGCTGGGATTGGGTCCAGCAGACCCCCATGACCCTGTAGTTCGGATATAGTGGGTTGGATAATGGATGGATGAATCTTCTGTTGAGGTGTCTGTAGCAATGTTTTTTTGCTTGGGCTTCTCTACCATATGCATACTGCCAGGCACCACTTAGATCCAAAAGTGGTAAGCGGAGCTTGCATGTTTGTCCGTGCCCATGTCATTTTCTCAAGGCGATTGCCGAAGTGGCAGTGTTTCTGCCATGTTACATTACAAACTCTGAGTACCGTCCATATTTATTGACCTTTTATGGCCTGGGATGAATTATATAAGATGGATTTTTGTCTTTTCACTGTTGCTGTTTGTTTAAAGATAACTGTTTGGATTTAACAGTATTCAGAACTGATGGATGGATGGATATTGTAACTGAAACAATTTTTAATCAAGAGGAGTGGCACAGCATTTAAACTTCAGAGGTCCCAAACCATCAGCTGCTTTCTTGCATATGCTTGAAATTCATGAATCCTGCCTTACTTTTAACCTTAAGTACAAGAAGTTTACACATTGCAGTGGATACAGAACGTTGGAATACATACATGTCCCAATAAAAGCATTGTGAAGCAGCACATTTAGTGGCATTTATGACATCTGTAACCTGTACACATACAGTACGCACAGTACATACATACTGCACATACGATGGATTCAGAAAGTGTTCAGACCCCTTCACTTTCTGCACTCCTTATTGTGTTGTAGATTTAATTTTAAATGCACACATTAGCAATTCTGCCCATCAGTTTACACCCAATAACCCAGGATGACAAAGTGAAAACATCTTTTCAGAAAGTATTGCATATTTATTAACAATCAAAAACTGACTCTCTCATTCATATACGTATTCAGACCCTTAATTCAGAACTTTGTAGAAGCCCCTTTGGCAACAATTACAGCAAAACTGTACATACTGTACATGCCTACATTTTGATAATTGGAGAATCCTGATTGTCCCATTTTTGTAAATGTCCCCCATGATCAACTGCCCTGACTGGGTTGGTTCCTGCCTTGTGCCCAATGTTACCAGGGTAGAATCTGGCCGCACCATAATCCTGTGTTGTATTAAGAAAGCTTGAAAATGTACAGTATGTAACTTTGTATATGATGCATCACTACAAATTTCCATATCAACCCCAATTTTACAAAATAATGTAGTAAAATTCAGACTAAAGTATTATATTCTTGATGGCTACATCATGAATGTGTATGTGTGTGGGGATATTCTTTCTGGATTCATTCCAACATATATTATACCATTGTGTATTGCTTTGGTAAAGTAAAAACACCCTTAATTCTTCAAAACAATGTATAAGCAGCTAAAGAGTTTAAAAATCTCAGCCACAAAGCCTGTGTCTAAATCACTTAGCTTTGAGACTCCCAATCTTGTGACAGCATATGGGTGCAGAAGGATGTAGTCTGGAGGAAGTGTTGCTGGGAGACAGAAAAACACAGTCTTTACAGCATAATAGGCCTGGCTGCTACAGAAAAAGGGAGGACACCTTCACATGTAATTGTTAGGTTTCAGATTGGATTACATGTTTTTTTCTTTGCCTCCATTTTAAGGTACTTCTTTATACCTTCCAAATTTGCTGTAACAAAACACATAGGTCTTTGGACATTGAAGTTTAATTTGCTCTGAATCTCTGAATGGATCAAGCATGTTGTGTTCCTAAAGGGGCCCCTGTGGTCAGAATAATTGATCTACGATTTACTCTAAGCGGGTATTGTAGGTGATCATAGGATGAAAAGTAGTACCTTGAGTGGGAGCATGTAATTACTACAACTTGGTACATTCAGAAATTCTCTAAAATGGAGGTAAACTTTACAGCAGAGTCTCATCTTTTATTATTATGATGGACAGGCAAAAATATCTAAGATAATGTTTGGTTTAATCATTGACCACCAGTCATTTAAGTCATTGAGAAAGTTTGCTTTATGATTACCTATCAGAATTCCAAGGAGGAGTAGACTTTTAACATTTTAATTATAATGTGAGTGTCTTCGGAATGTCTGGATGCATATCACACAGACTAAACCTGTGTATGGATAAAGATTAGTAAAAAAACAGGAACAACAAATGGACAGGATTTCTCATTCAAAATGGTAGTTGTATATTACATTCTCTACAGTATATTACACTGCAGCCTAAATGGGATCCAAAATTTAGTGTGAAAGAAGTTATATGATTATTCTTCTTTCCATAGATTCTGTAAGAGAAGCAGTAGTTGCCCAGGCTGCTAGTGGTCAGCAGTTTTATTTAACTACTAGCTGTGAAAAGCCATGCTGTAAGAAGCTCGGGCTCCTAGAAGCTATTGAAATCGTCAGAAAAAAAATTGAATCGCAGAGTCAGCGGTTTCGTTTTGCAGACGTGCTCGCCCCCCATTGTCTATCAGCAGTTAAGCGAGTTTCTCGCTCCTCAGAGGTTTCGTTTTTGTCGGTGTGCTCACCTTGCTTGTGTATTAGTGGCTAAGCAAGTTTGTCTCTTACTTGTTAACTTGCCGGTTCTTTGAGCTTCATGCTGTAGCTTCGCACTTCCAGGCCAGACAGACAGACACACCCACATTTACATATGTAGACGTTATATATATGTAAGACAAGGATGAAGCCTCACTCAGAGGCCCCTGGGAATTTTAGCATTTGTAGGAATCTCTGTGGGACTGGCACCAGGAGTCCTCCCAGGAGTTACCCTACAGTATAAAAACCTCCATACCCTCAGCCATATGAGCTTGAAGCTGGCAGGGGAGCAGCGGAAAGGGCTTGCTTAGTGAGAAGAGAGAGGAGGCCAGCGTATTGAGGAACAGAAAGGCTGTGAGGTAGAAAGGAGCATTGTATTCTATGATTGGAATAATACACCGTTGTTCATATTCACCAAGCAATTTCATGTATACCATAGGAAACAATGAGATGGAAAGACCCAAGACACACACCAAATGAGAGCTAAGTTCAATAATGGACATATCTATTTAACAATCAATGCTCCACAGCTGTTATTTCAAAAAAAAATTACTGCCCTGTTGTTTTGGCCATAGGGAACACCTTGTAAATTAACAGTTTTACAGAAACTAGCAAAGGCTATTTCAGCACTGTTTCCTAAATCACATTCACTTTTCCAGTGTTCCTGATCATCTTCCAGAGTTGCGTGCCATGCCTCTCTCGGTGAATCCTCCCTTGATGTCTCTAAAGCTCTATTTATCCAATGTTCTGGGAGTCTCTACCTGTCTTTTTGAACCCTACCAGGTTTGTAAAGTGTAACTTGTATGTTCCAGGTTTTTATGGAATGCAGAGCTCAGCATACTTGTGTGAAAATTTTCAATCACCCATCCAGCCACTCCTATCCTCGGGGTAGTATGCATGTTTATCCACACTTGGGGCAATAATCTTTATATGCGTGCCACCAATCACAATTGTGTACAGATTCGAGTCCAGAACAGAACTGACTTGAAGGAGGTAAAGATGGCGGTTTTGAGGAAAGATATAGGAAGTGACGTCATCAAGGTAGGGACAGGAAGTGATGTCATCGGGGTTGGGACCAGGATTAGTGCACTCCACCACCCCCTGGTCTGGCACGGAATTACCCTCATTTGAGCCCTTTAGCTGCCTCCCATGCGCACATGTGTGACAATGTGTATTACCTTAACCATTGTAAAGTTGGGTGGAAAATCATGGAACGGTTTGACACTTCCAAATCATTGCTGTTACAACCTGCATTTTCCCTGTGACCAAAAAATGTCACATTAGCAACACTTGATATCTCATGAACTTTCCTAAATCATGGTGAGGTTAGAGGTATTTTCCTACAGTTAAGAAAATTGATAACTCATAACTTCATTACTCATACTCTGGATAGGACCAAAATTGTAACAATCTGAGAGTTTTGAGCCATTTAGGATTGTTTTACTTCTCTGAGGTGCTTTATAAATATGGACACTAAAGTGTATTTGAAGACCTAGAATTCAAAGCCTTTTGTTGATTTGGTTCACATTTGTCCTGTTTTGTTCCTTCTGTTTTTACTCTTCCTGGTATATTTGATTTTGTGTAGTAAATTACCTTTTTAACCCTTCACTGAAATGTACTAGTATCTTTCTGGGTACAAATTTGCCCCTGCTTTGTCATACTGTCAATGCTAATTGTGACTATAGGTGAGAAGTTTGCAAGTCTGCAGATTTTTTTGTTTCAAGTTAATTTCTTAATTTTGTGGAGGCCCGGGGTAAAAGACAGTTTAAGTTTGTTTCACCCCTTTGGGACCTCCGGAGCACAACAAAACAAAGGGACCACACCCACACGAAGCGGCAAGTTCAAATACATATTTATTGAATGAGCAAGTTTTTCTATCCAGATGGTAAGTCTCTCCCCTTGGTCCGGGCCCCCTCTCCAACCGACCCGTGATGAACACAGCAGTCCAAAATAACCAAAACAACCCTCCGTTCTTCACACAGCACTCGAGTTATATCACCCTAGGAAAGCACAGCACTCAGTTCTTATACCCACAACACTCAAATTATACAAAACACAGCACACTATAAATACTATTAAGGGATGGGGAAAGCATAAAAGGGGAAAAAAAAGACGAATAACTGAACTCCACAAACAATAACCCAATACTTGAACATTAAGAAAAAAATAAATAAACAAACAAACAATTCTTGGGGCTTCGTGCTCTCACCACAAGGCCCTCACTTAAACCAAAATAAATAACCAAATACCAAAAACCCCTGGCAGCGCCCAATGTCCCCTGTGCTCAAATGCTCAATTCCCAGTTCTCACAAGTCCCGATTCTCCAATGCTGAACACCTTCTCTACAATCCACAATGGTGTCCAGTTGCAGCAATCCAGTAATGGTATCCTTCCAACAAGCCAATCACTGTTGCTGCTCCACACCGCCGTCACCATCTCTCTTCCGTCACATCACGGACCCTACGGCAAAGAGCCAAAAGAAAAACCCTCAGACCCTCTTTTCCCCCTCCTCAGCCATAAGGCCAGTGCACACACTCTCAACTAGCTATTAGCCACTTCCCTTTAGGCTGACTGGGGATCGCGGGGGTCTGAGTCGCTCTCTCTCTGTTCTGGTCCACCCGCCGTCCATTCCATCAGCCTGGTTCCACTCCCAATCTCTCTCGGCGTCACCCGATCAGCCTCTGTGTTCTCACTCACTCGCCTCGATCGGGTACCCGAACACAAAGAGAAAAAGGGACAAATATCCCGTGGCCACTGCCACTGCCAGCGACATCGCTTTTCCCTCCGGATTTGGACCACCACGCCGTAGTCCACTCTCTTCAGGTCCTGACGACGTTGCCCTTGCAGCCAGCAGCAAACCACTTTACAAAAAGTTTAAACGTTTAGTCCCTTCGCAGCGGTTCGGGACACCTTTCTCCCAAGCAAGCACCCCAAACAAACAGCAGCGGCCATCTTAAATCCTGTGTCAACCCCGCCTCAACTACCTTGTCAGTGATTGTCCAGCGAATCAATCGCATTAGGGGCGGGTTCACACAAGACCTGCATTGCTGTCCAAGGCGCTGCCAGGGTAAAATAAATTAAAGCAACATATACAGTACATCATAAAGAAAAAGAAAAAGAAAAATGATGCTCCTCGCACCGGGACACAACAATTTCATGTCAATTATTGCAGTTGAAGCAGTTATTGCTCAAGCAACATTTTTGTACTTCATTTTAGTCATCTCACTTTTAAGGGTGTTTCCCGACCTTAATTACTTATTTTAATCTTAACCAGTTGCATTCACTGTTTTCATTCTAATATTAGCAATAAGATGCAACTGAGAAAGGAACCAGCAGTTCTCCATCTGTCTTGTGTCCATTTTCACCTGTGTGTTCATCGTCAAACTATTTGGTTTAATAAATATATTCAGTAGGAAACAAAACAAAAAAAGTGAAGATCTGAGAACTACTTATTGGCTTCAGACTGCAAATCATTTGGATGGTACCACTGGAAAGGAGTAAATCTAAAAATTACCTTACGTGACAGAATGAAAATGCTGACAAGCCATGAATTTAAAAAAGATCTGTTATTGGTAAGGTTTGGTTTCTAATTAAACAATCAGCTTTGCAGACCCCTGCTGTATGCAGTGCAAGTCTGCATTCACTCCTTTTAACACTCCAATGTAGCAGAGACACAATGTGTGCAGAAGCTTCTTACAGTCTACCTTAACAGTGATCTCCCCCAGACTGACATTCATACTCATTCTTTGTTCTAATCTCAGCACAACAACAACAATATTTTTTTATATAGCACATTTTCATACAAATTATGTAGCTCAAAGTGCTTTACAAGTTGAAGAAAGAAAAATATAAAAACAAGATTAGGTAATACTAAGTAATAAGAAATAAAGTAAGGTCCAATGGCCAGTAGGACAGAAAAACAAAACCCAGAGGGCTGGAGAAAAAAAAAACAATCTGCAGGGGTTCTGAGGCCACGAGACCACCAAACCCTCACTAGGTATTCTACTTAACATAAGTGATCTCAATCAGCCCTCATGGGTTTCAGGCTTCATGTGGAAGAATTTGATGATGATGGTCCTGTGGACCACTCTCCTTCATTCCATCAATGTAGGGACAGCACGGTGCACTGATCAGGTGGTCGTGGGGCAGATCACCACAACAGATAACCAGAAAAAGAACAGCAGAGAAAGTAGGGGTTAGTACAGATTGCGGAGCCATGATAAAAATGCTAATTAAATGTATATACAAAATATAAGAATTACACTAAAATGAAGCTATGAGAAAGCCATGTTAATATAATGGGTTTTAGCAGTTATTTTAAAGTGCTCCACTGTATTAGCCTGGCGATTTATTTTTGGTAAACTGTTCCAGATTTAAGGTGCAGAACAGCAGAAGGCTGCCTCACCACTTCTTTTAAATTTAGCTCTTTGAATTATAAGTAGACACAAGTCTTCATAGAACAATTAGATTCCATAAAATGATATTTATTAAATAATAATAATAATAATAAAAATAAATAAAATGATAAAATGATAGTTAAATGCCCATTTAACCATTGTTAAAATGGTGGGCATGACTGACACAAGATTACCTAGAGTAAGGGTACTGACTAGATGGCAAAGGGCATAGGCAACTTCCTTTATGTTCCAGGGTAGGAAGGAAAGCATCACTAGAGAAAAGCAGACCCGATCTTGTATGGTGCCCAAAAAGTGAAACAAGAAGGATTGCCAATGCAAGAGAGGGAATGTGGGATCCTGAAAGGAAATTTATAAAGTTACTCTAGCATGCCAGCTTACAACCAACCTAGGAGACCCAAGGGATGACTAACCCTTAAATTATGAAATAGGCACCATGGAGGACTTTCTAAAGGCCACAAGACCTCTGCTGACGGACAGGTGACAACAAGTTTCCAGGCTGAAGAAGCGGGAACTAGGTTTCCTGATTAAGTGTGAATTAGCAGTAGGACAGTTTTCACCAATATGATCCCAGACTTAGAGGAGTGTAGTTATGTTTTGCCAATGGAAAATTTCAGCTTGAGTGTTACCATTGAGACACAGAGTAAGTATGGGCTCAGGACTGCACCTAAATTGTTAATTTCTAATTGTGCACTTACAGGTTTAGAATATGGTACAGTAAGGGAACAGGCAGGTTAAATGTTTTGCCACCCAGTGTTAAAAGCAGAAGCTGAACCCAGATCCTTGTGGTCTGCTTTAAATTGGCCTTTACATTGGCCACAATACCATTAGAATAAGCTCTCATCTACTGCCCCTCTGATAGTGTAGGCTTATTGTACAATACAACAAACACTATGTGATATACAGCATATGCTGAAAAGCCTGTTTGTGTACATCTATCTACTGTATCTATTTGAAAGAGAACTGCTAACAGTTAATTAACAGTGATTGCAGGTTAGCAAGTGTCACTTTCAATTGTGAAAAGAGGACTTTGAGCTGCAGTTTTCACAAGTTGAGTAGAAGTAAGAAAGCCATTGGTAAAACTGCACAATAAGAAAACGAGGCTCGCCTCGCATAGAACAAACAAATAATTGGAGATATGAATACTGCATAGCTTTGAAGCTGTTGTCATTTGAGGTGTCTGTCAAGCAAGCTGTTGAGTCTCAGAAACCTTTCGACTTGTGGCTTTGGGTCTGCCTGACTTGTTCTAAGTTCCTTTTGATGGCTGGGAAAACTGTAATCGCTGACACCTTGATTTTCTTTGCAAGTATTCTGAAGTAAATACGTATACTTTTAAATGTTATATTGGTCAGTTTGTTTTTGTTAATTGTCTTTTTCTCACTTTTATGTAAGCTATATATTTCAAATTGCAATATTACCCACATAATGCTTCAGAGGGTGTAGCAACACTGTGTTCCAACACTGCTTTTAAACAGATAGAGGGTTTGTAAGTAATCAACAAAAGTTGAGACACTTGCAGGAACTGTTTGCATCAGCTTTCAAGGCTTAATTACCTTCTATTGCTGTAGAAAAGCTGCTAACCCATTACTTGTTCCCTAAAAATGCCTAATTGCATTATTTTTCAGATTTTGGTAAGCTAAACTTTTCATTAACCTTTGGTACTTTATTGGTTACATTTATTTCTTTTTAGGTCATTCACTGAACTTGAACTGCTTACATTTTAATATAAACTGGATAAATTGTGGTGTTGTTAAACATTTGACTAGTAGTGTGTGTGTGTGTGTGTTTGTTCAATGAACAGGTGCCCACCTAGGTTCACTTCCTATGTGAATTTCCCCTTCGGATTAATGAAGTATCTATCTATCTATCTATCTATCTATCTATCTATCTATCTATCTATCTATCTATCTATCTATCTATCTATCTATCTATCTATCTATCTATCTATCTGTCTATCTATCTATCTATCTATCTATCTACTTTGACCTTGAAATGGATATCCAGATTAGAAAATGGATGGATGTCTATTCCTTTGTCATTAATAATGACAGATATAAGAAAAAAGGATTCAATAGAAAGTAAGGTAATATTAAAACTAGAGTGTTTCATTTCATTAATTTTATTCTTGCTTTATCTGACAGTGCCAGTTGTACAAGCCACACTCATAAATCTTATGCACATAAGCAGGACTCTTGGAAGATCTGTCATTACAATGACTACAATGTTTACTCGTTCTTTGTTTAAAACAGGGTGCTGTGTGTTCACGCTTTATATGACCATAACATGGCACACAAATTAGGGTCTATTTCGTTCTATTCAGGGTGTATAGAAAAAACTAACAGTGCACACTGTAACACTGTCCACTCTGCGCTCCATTTTATATGATGTGTTGTGTATTACATTCTCTTGAGCACCTCCTTTACAATAGAACAAAGAGATACAGTATCATTTATGGCTTAACATGTGTATGTGCTTTGCCAGTTATTATAATTAGTCATAATTCTAAAGTACTCAAAAATATGGGACTAGTTCATTAAATTATATTATTGGCTCTTCTGAAAGGAAAGTACTGGAAATGGAATTAAAGCAGAATCTGGGCAGTCAGTAGTGTTAGGGTGTCCCAAGAGATGGCAATAAAATGATCAAGCATGTAACAGTCTTGTGGAATGAATCATTACTAATAAGCTTAGGGAGTGCTACTTCAGATGTATCTACATAAATTAGTTTGGCTCCAGTCTATATAAATTTGGCACATTAAAAGAATTCACTTGTTAGCAATTATCAATTAAAACATTGGAATCATTTGCCTCATTTATAAATGTTATGCAACTTCAGTAGGAGACCATAAGTAAATACTTAAAATGTATTAATGCTAATTTGTAATCAGGCTGCAGACAAAGGTAGGATTATTGATATTTATCAGATTATAACATTTCTGTAACACTGTAGTGTTTGTTTATTTCTTATCTCCTTTTTGCTTTCTTTCCGACATTATGGATGTTCTGTGGAGAGTCTCATAACTCTTTTGATGACAGACCAAGCACATTTTCTTATATTACCATGGCCATGCTAAATGTATCTTCACCGGTCAATACTTTGACTTGGACTTTAATTCCAGTCATGTTGATTAACATTTACTTCAGTGCACCTGTGTTGATTTTCAGTTTTTCAAGTCAAATTAATTGGCAGTACTAAATTAGCATTATGTAAATGTTGGTGTGTGCATGAGTGGACCCTTCAATGGACGTATTATCTGTCTAGGATTATTTCTAGCCTTTTGCCAAGTACTGCTAGGATGAATTCCCCCATCTACCACAGTGCTGAACCAGATTTAGCAGGTGTGAGAATGTACAGTATGTAGCTATTGTGATGGACACCCAGGCAACAGCCTGCCCAAATCCCGACATGATCACAAAAGTAAAGTCCTTTATCTAAATAAATGAAGGCTTTATTTGAAATACCTCCAAAAAGTATTACACAAAGCACAAAAACACTGGTCTTTCTCTCTCCACAATATACTCTCTTACCACCACACTGCCCTCCTCCAATCGAGTGTTGCCTCTCTACCACCCAGTTCCCACTCGCCTGAATAAGGGAGTGCGGTCCCTTTTATCACAGTGCAACGCCCTCTTGCGGCACCCCGTTTCCCCAGCAGGGCTGCCCTGCCAGACTACATTTTCTGGCTGGGATGTCCATCCAGCCCATGTGGCATCTACACTATTTTTAGGAGTAGGAGGAAAGTAAGTGGACCAAGTGGAGGTAATTAACCGCCAGGCCAGGGAGTGGCAAGGTGCACTATTCTACTTCTATTGTTTAACAAAAAAAAAATTTTTTGTTAGTTATGGGAATTACAACTCGAAGACACATGATATCCGATATGGTGTTCCACAAGGCTCTATCCTGGGTCCGCTGCTCTTCTCAATCTACATGCTTCTGTTAGGTCAGATTATCTCAGGGCACAACGTGAGCTACCACAGCTATGCTGATGACACACTGCTGTACTTATCAATAGCACCTGATGACCCCGATTCTCTTGATTCACTAACACAATGTCTGACTTGTATCTCAGAATGGATGAATAGTAACTTTCTCAAGTTAAATAAAGAGAAAACTGAAATCTTAGTGATTAGCAATAATAGATCAATGAGGCTATTAGAAATAAACTGGATACATTAGGATTAAAAGTCAAGACGGAGGTAAAAAGCTTAGGGGTCGCATATTAATCAGATCATTAGGACAGTATTTTTTTACTTAAGAAACATAAGTAAAGTTAGACCTCTTGTATCACTGAAAGATGCTGAGAAATTAGTTCACGCGTTTGTTTTCAGTCGACTAGATTACTGTAACGCACTCCTCTCAGGATTACCCAAAAAAGACATAAATCACTTGCAACGAGTGCAGAATGCAGCTGCTAGAATCCTAACTAGGAAAAGAAAATCCAAACACATTTCTCCAGTTTTAATGTCACTACACTGGTTACCTGTGTCATTCAGGATTGACTTTAAAATTCTGCTTATGGTTTATAAAGCCTTAAATAATCTCGCTCCATCTTATATATCGGAATGTCTGACACCTTATATTCCAAATCGTAACCTCAAATCCTCAAATGAGCATCTCCTTAAAATTCCAAGAACAAAACTTAAATAAAGTGGTGAGGCGGCCTTCTGCTGCTATGCACCTAAAATCTGGAATAGCCTGCCAATAGGAATTCGCCAGGCTAATACAGCAGAGCACTTTAAAACACTGTTGAAAACACATTACTTTAACATGGCCTTTCTATAACTTCAATTTAACTTAATTTAACTTAATTCTGATACTCTATATGTTCAATTCATCATAATAACTACTATACTACTATAATGGTGGCTCTAAAATCCGTACTGACCCCTACTCTCTTTTCTGTTTCTTTTTCCGGTTTCTTTGTGGTGGTGGCCTGCGCCACCTCCACCTACTCAAAGCTTCATGATGCTCCAACAATGATGAATGGATTAAAAGCCAGAAGTCTATGTGACCATCATCATCAAGCCCTTCCGTGAGAATCCTAAATCCAAAGAGGACTGTTTCATTTATGTTAGGTAGAATGCCCAGAGGGGACTGGGCGGTCTCATGGTCTGGAATCCCTACAGATTTTATTTTTTTTTCCAGCCGTCTGGAGTTTTTTTTGTTTTTTCTGTCCCCCCTGGCCATTGAACCTTACTCTTATTCGATGTTAATTAATGTTGATTTATTTTGTTTTCTTACTGTGTTCTTTATTATCTAAAGCACGTTGAGCTACTGTTTGTATGAAAATGTGCTATATAAATAAATGTTGTTGTTTTTGTTGTTGTTGTCTCTACAAGCCAGATGCGGGAAAACCTACCAGATGCACCATCAATGACATCACTTCCGGTTCTGGTGCCACGGATGTCATCACTTCCGGTTCCGACCACAGACGATGTCCCTTCTGGTTTTGGCCTTTAAAGCCACCATCATTTTAACATCCAGTCAGTTCAGTTCAGGACTCAAAATCATGCACATGAGTGCGTTTTCAAAACTCTTTTGCAGTGAGAGACAATATATGGGTGACTGCTCCAAATCTTTTTGTGTGTTGAGGCTGTTTATTTCACATTATGTAAAAAAATAATGTTAATAACCTGCCTCGCATTCACATCAGCCTAGTATATGATCATCAAATTTTGCATTTCCATCCTGCATCCCCAGTTCCTTATCTTTTTTGGCCAGAGTACACCTTCACTAATAGCAATGTCATGCAGCATTGCACATGCAGCTATCACAGTGCAGCAAAGTTAAGATGAAAATCAGGTGTCATATGCCAATTTATGAAGACAGTAGCAGTGGATTGTCCGAAATACTGTCTTTACCTTGTGTTCCACCACACTACAGGGTTGCTGATATTGTGAGCTGTATTTTTCTTCTGCCTTTGTCTGGGGGTTAGTTACAGATGTCAACAGGCATGAACGAGGGGAATACTCCATGTAGTCATCCACCAACAAACGCTCCATTTCTTGTTTTTTTAACACATTGTTGAACTGGCCCACATATGAAGACTAGCGGGTACTGCTAGGTTAAATTAGATTATAAATCACCTCTACATTGATTCAGAGGATGTTTCCAGCAAGTGTAAGTAGGCTCCTAGAGGATAGGAGCCCAATGATTTAACTTCAAGTATGAGTGTTGAGTTAATGGGGTGGTGATGCGAGACACAGACATGGAATTCGACGAATATTCTTCTGAGGGGTTTTATTTATTCCAGCTTTACTGTCCAACTCCAAACACTCCAATCTTACTTTCTCAATTGTGATGATGTGAATTTAATGCTCTCAGTCTGCCATCCGCTGTCTGCTATGGTTAGCGTATGAGGCAGTCAGTTTACTTAGTGGTTGGCGTGTACGTAAGAGAGCATGCAGATTACTAAGTATTTAACCTGCCACTTCAGTTGCGATGAATTTTCTGTAAATCCATGTAAGTTTACTATCGTGAGAAACATTAACATGCTTTTCGGGAAACTCACTTTTGATGTGTAATAAGTCAACAAAGCTGGTCCTTTTTTAATTTTAAATGTAAAAAAATGGATATAAACTTGCAATAGACTGAAGTGGAAGATAACATTTTACACAAAATTATAGTACCTTCATAAATCTGTGGAAAATATGTAGAGTTCATGTATTTCTGTGACGATGTGGGTTCTGGCTCCACGCTCCCATCTGATTTTGGGAACCCTTGAACCCAACACCGTCGATAATGAAACCGAGTGAGCTAGTCAGTGAAGGCAATAATTGAGCATCTGAGCAAGGGGATGGTTAAAAGTGAAACAGTGCTTTTATTAAAAGAAACAAAACAAAAACAGTGTTCCATGTAAAGTGCAGTTCTTCAATAAATAAATACTTTAAGATGAAAACGTGAAGATTCAAAACCATTAGAAAAAGTCTTCTTAAAAACAACGAGGTTTAAAACGATCAGGAAGCTGTCTTTAAAAACAAATAACAAACCCGGTGCCTTCGTTTAAAACTAGCGTCCCACTTGCTTCACCCATCAGGGCCACGCAACAAGGGAGACGCTCACTCTGCAGCTGACCTTCTTCCTACTACTGCTACTGCCAGTCGCCTTCCTGATCCTTGGCTCCGGTCGGCTCCCACCTGACAGTGACTTGGGAATCCCATAATGGCCAAGGCGCTCACATTCGGGACACTGCATCCCAAGTCCCGACTCCGGCTACCGACCGCGGAGAGTCCTGCACCTTCCCGGTCACTCCCGCCCTGCCACAAACTTCTGCGGGCATGACCACAAACACTTCTCCCAGGTGTTGACCAAACACCCAGGCAGCCTTCAGCTACCTGCGAGCGTTTGCTCGCCTCCTTCCTACTGCACCGATTTGCTCGCGCTCTTTCTCTCCTTCAAGCTTCCAACCTCCTTTTCCTTCTCTCTACTCTCTCTCGTTCCTTTCTCAATCTCAGCCGCCTCGCGCTTTTTAAAATGACGCGGGCCACAGCAGCTGCAGCATTAGCCATGGGACAATCACGAATGTGGGCAGTTCCTCACCTGTGCACTTGGTGAGAAACACCCACACCCTACGGATCGCCCCACGGCTCACTGTGGCCCAACAACTCCTCAATAAGCCGCGAGCGCGTCGATTATCTATTTAAAAATGGCCTTTACTCAACGAGCTGTGGACCCATAACACCACAATTTCACACTTAAAATGCAGTATTTTATGGAAAAACACATATGTATTGGAGTGTAAAAGAAGTATAAATGTACATGTCGTGCAACATCATTTTCTGTGTTGAGTTTATATGAGTTTCTTGTGTTTATGTTGCTTTTTTCCAAGCACTCCAGTTTTCTTCCCACATTTTCAGACTTGCATGTTCGGTTGCATGGTGATTTGAAAATGTCCTTTGTGGCCATGTACAGTACATGAGTGGATCGTGTCATGGACCAATTCTGTGAGTACAACTTCCTTCCTTGAACCCGAGTACCACTATGGCCACTATTTTCCTGAGCTGCTTTAACCAGGATTGACAACTGCTTTTTGTAAAATTTTTGTAATGCTTTTATTGTTGTGCAAATGGCTTGCTTATTTGTATTTTTGCTGTTTTACAATGTTGGCTTTGCACATTAATATTTTTACAGATTGTATTTTCTATTTCAGTATTAATGGTTCTTCACTTATGTCCCACTGAAAGAGCATCTAGTCTTAAAAGACATCAAAGTCGGGACTGCCAACTCTAACCCATTTGTCCTGGCTGCATACTCCCAACTTTGCTAAAGACATCAGTCATAGTTGAAGCCCAGCTGATGCTGGAAACATCTGTTTTTATGAACTCTTGATGACTGGTTGATTTTTTTAATACTAATCAATCTATTTTACTCAATGAATATTTCCTTACAAAGTTTATTGTTTAATGGAGACTCATAATCAATGGGGTTCAAATCCTGCTAATGAGATTGTGTGACAAAGAGCAAGTTACAAAAGTGCTCCAACTGGAACAAAATGCTGCCAATTATATCTCAAATGTTGTAAGTCTCCTTGGTTAAAAACTTCAGCCAAATAAGTAACTAATAACTGGAGATGTCACTATTGTCCCCAGTCTGGACATGTGCATGAGCAGGCTTCGTGACAGACTGGCACCCTGTTACTCATCATATGCCAAGTGCTACTGGGCTAAGCTCATGACCCTGAGATGGATTAAGTAGGTATGAGAATGTTTATTTTGGACAGATGCCTAAAATCTATTGATATTTTTCTGTATCTCTAATATGTGATGGAAGCAATTCGGCTGTTGGAAAATATGCAATACATTAACCAGTTTAAAATGTTAATCTTTTGGAATATATTCAAACAAAGATTTCAGTTTAAAAATCATTTCAGAAGAAAGTCTCATGAAACACATTTTTCAACAGCTTTGAATATGTGCATAAGGTGTATTTGACTATTTCTCTGGAAAAATGAGATTGCAGATTTATGGGAAATGGTGAAGCAGATAACTCAGCTTGCCTACCTTTAAAGGTTTTATCAATGACATGGATTGGGACGAGCAAGGAAGAAGTCAGTGATAAGAAGTGAAATAAAACTCTCTGGGAAAAAGTAGATTTTAAATCCTTCAAATTATTTTGAGTTAGCAAAAGGTTGGTTAAATATTTGCCAGTGAAGTTTATCACTGACATACACACTCCCTTATTTAAAAGTTTTAATATACTTAGAAAAGGTTTTTAAAAACTTGAGATGATGTGGAATCGTATATTATGTCAATCTCATGTTCACAGAAAATAAATTAATCTGAGTTATATTACATTGTGATTTTAGTATTGGTTTTACCACGAAGTGATAACTTGTGTGTCGACTTTTCCTGATCTTTCTTGTTTGTGTGAGCTTTCTTCCTGAGATAAAAGTGAATTAACCTTGGGTGTCTTCTGATAAAGTGATGTCTGTTATAGGATGAGGTGAATCTACTGATACAGGGGCATCCCATACAGTATACTGTTTTTGGGTTACCATACCCTTCTTGCTCCGACAACTGACGTTTCTACAGCCATTCTTTGCAGTATGGCTCGATGGGAGATACTGAAAATAGGTTGGTGAACTGGTGGATAGACTTACATATGCAACAGATGGTTTTCACAAGATACTCTAATATTAAACTACCTTTAACAGAAATTCTCATTTTTAATATTATTTTGTTATAAGATGAGTGAGCAGGATGGGGACAGCACTTACTGTACACTCATTTATTGTATTTGTTAAATCTGCTGTCAGCCCTCACTGATTCACTGGTTTAAAATTTGCGGATCCACCTATTGTCATCAATAATTAAACAGAAACTATTTTGTGAGTTTGGCAACCTACTGTGGAAAACCACAGAAGACACTGTTGCAGTGCTACTTAAATGGACCGCAAATCTCAGCATCCCTGAAAGTGCCGCGCCACTGGGCGACTTCAGTGGCTGCTACAGGGGTGCTACTTTTAAAAGGGAGCTATAAGAAGACAGCAGGACATCCATCGGATTACAGTGTTCTCTGGAGTTATATTCTTATCCTGTGCCCACTTGTTCGTGTGATTTCCTCTGGGTTGGAAAACACCTTCTTCTGTGGAGAGCTCTTAGCTTTACTTACATCAGCATCATGGAAGGACAACACTTCACATAACTTTCAATGAGGCTTTTCACAGGGGATTTCATTTAATAACTACACAGCCATCATCTGCACTTATGAAACTGGACTGTATCTTGAGAGTTAATTGTTTTGTTGAATTTCTTGTTTATGTGTGTTTAGTTAAGTATGTGTTATGATTGGCAAAGATTTTGGTGGGTTTCTATATACATGATATTTATACATATTTGCATCATTATTTAATCAACATATTCTTTTTCCTTTTGATTGAATTGCTGATTACACGTTTCTGTATGTGAGTGTGAGAGTCAAGTTTTTTTTTGGCTCCCTTTTTTAAAACAACTTGGTATTTTGGACTATTTTTTAAATCAAACCCCGCCATTTTTAGCATGTTTGTCATCCATCTGGCACCCATTCTCCTGCTCTTTGCTCTAGTATATAGCTTACCATTGTAAAATCTCTGAGGGGGACTCCCCCTTGTTGTTGTTTAATGGTATATTCCCATTTTATCACTCTGAAATATCTCTGAAGGGACAAGACCTTGATGGTATGTTCTTAAACCGTTCACTCTGACAACGCCCACCACCTTCCCGTGTGTCATTTTGTCTATCTCAGATGCTTGGCTATTTTTTTTTTTGGGAGTAAATTCATTATTTTTAAGCTGTCCTTGGGCTATACATTTTTTCAGGACCTGGCCACCCTGATTGCACTGTAAAAACTGGAACTATTCTTTGGATAAGACGTATCGCTTAGCTATCTTCATTTTCTTTGATTTGATGAGATTTCTTAATATTCTGCTTTCAGATTATTGCACATATTAATCACAATCATTTGCAATTAAAATATTTGAAACTAAAAAGTGACTTGCCCTCGTCTTTTTCACATTTGCTGACCTTATTTGCTATCTTGGTCTTTATCCTTTGCACCTATTCTGACAGGTGACCTCAGGAGCAAGGCTCTGCTGTTATCTTTTCTTTCATCTTCAGATTTATTAGTGCTGATCTTAGTCTTAATGGGGCTGTCTTTCCTCCAGCATAAACTGCCTGGGCAGATTATAATCACAAAGTCTTCTGTGGTTCATCAGGCAGTGTCAACAGCACTTGTGGGCTGAAAGGTCACATGCGGGAGTTGAGAGTTTAAATACTAGCAGTATCGGAGCACTATATTAATATTTCATTAATCATCACATAAATATGGCTGAAATTGATCCATCTGTCCTCTCTAATCACTTCACGATTTAAAATACCTGAATCATCTGTGCTTTAGTCATATCTGCATGTGCACATTGCTAGATTGCTGAAAAGTTAGGTCTATTGTATTAAACTCTGATAGTGTTCACTGGCTAAAGAATAATATGAAATGAAGTCTGATTGATACTTTTAAAATATATCACATATGCTTCCCCGTATGCTAGCCCCATTGAATTAAGTATTTTTATACCATTTGTCTGCCCGCCCTTCATTTTCTAAAGTTTATGACATATTTCTATTACCTCTTATAATTGTAATCCATTTCACTATTGTGGGGGCTTTTGTGGATGCAAGGTAAGAAAGATTCCACGTATAGGGTGTCTTTTCATTTCAAGACTGTTTCTCACACAAGTGCACACATTTTGTTTGCAGATACTACTTTACTTTTAAACAAATGATTCATTTTTCAAAAACAGAAAATAATACGCTCAAACACTTTTAATCCAGTTCAGTCTAGCAAGGAGGGCCAAAGCCTTACGGTAGTTTTGACACAAAACATGTAAGCAGCCTTGTGTTGCCAATCCACATTCATGGTCACTTGGGGCCAAATCAAAATTGCCAATTAACACCCTTGTCTTTGGGATGGGGAGGACAACCCATTCAGACATTTACTTTGGTCTGATGGTCTGACTGGATGCTGAACATTTCTTTAGACTTACCATTCAGTCCTTTGCACAAGGCAGATCAGATGAGTGAGTCTCGATCTCAAACTAAAATTATTTTTAGGCAACATACAGTACAGTATATAGAAAATGTCTGCAGAGCATGCAGGTCTACTCCAGGAGCCTCAGGGATATCTATAAAATATAAACTGATTTCTATGCATCCAGCTCTATTAGGCATATTAAGCCTTAATGTTTCAGGTGTACCATCTATTGGAATGGATTTTGTTGCACAAGCAATAATAAAGTAGATTGCATTTTTCATTTAAATAGATGACATATTGCAAACATTAGCACTGCTGTTCAGGTGCTTTATACCAAATGCAATATAACTGCAGCAAACAGACAAACTGATACTATAACCTAATAAAGGAACATGTAAATAGAAAAAAATATTGTGTTTTATAAGCTGATTTCTATCTATCTGGCAGTTTGTTCAGTGTTAAAGGATAAGTTCAGCATTTTAAGTTAAAGTTACATTTTATTCTTCACAAACATAGTATACTGTATATGCTGTGACAGATTATGGGTTTCCTCGCACCCCTGTACCCTCAAACCACACGCCAGACACCAGATAAAAAGTCCAATTATTATTTATTATAATAATAATGTGCACAAAGCACACTCCTCTCCACAATACTCAATAAACAAATACACAATAATAAATAAACTAATCCTCCACTCCCAGACGCTTAGCCATCCTGCCTCCCAACTCAGCTCCCCGTCTGGGAGCTCCCACAGTCTTTTTATATCTCCTGACCCGGAAGTGTTCCTAATCCCCAGTACATTTGGCTCTCAATCACTTCCGGGTCAGGTACAAGTTCTTTTCTTCACCTCGGAAGCACATCATTCCTCTTGTCCACGTGTGCTTCCGAGGCGTAGGGAAAATATCCATTACTCCTCCCTGCAGCATCCCCTAATGGCCCCCATGGCATCCAGCAGGGCTGTACATAAAAACTCCATTGTCCATGATGCCCTGCTGGTCTTCTGAGGACCTCCATGCTGCAAGGAGGGCTCCACCTGGAAGCTTGGGGGTATTGGCGGGACTGAAAACAATTAGGAAATGTTAGGTCCGCCCCTTGTTTTGCTGGGAGTGAAACCCCTGCCGCCTCTAACGGTGCCTTCTCTCTTTTTGCTTCCCTGTCAGGAGAACTCTGTTTTATTTTAGAAGTCTCCTGTTTCATCTGGGGCTAGTCCACAGTCTGGGTCTCTCTATTGGAAGAAGAGAGCCCCTTTACTGTCTGCACCCCTTTTGTTTTATAAATTACCGGTGGCGGCGTCTTTAGGGCTGCCTCGCTCCAGGAGTCAGCACTGTCTAGCTGCCCCGGATCGATTAGCCCTTCCGCCGACCACTCGGTCAATGTTCCGCCCTCTCTTGTAGGGTACGCAGTGATTTGGCACCCGCTATTTATTAAAAGCGGGCCCGGATCACACTGCGTCCCTATTACATTATATATGGTACCGGCATTACCTGCCTGTACCGCCAAATCATATAATACGGGAGGTTCCCGACTGATCCGCCGCAGGTACTCACTCACTTTCCTTAAAGGCGCTTAAGCCGCTCCTCCCATCTCCCCAACGATCTTCTTAATCGCCTCCAATGTCTTCAAAATACTCCGTACGGGCTTTATTAATGTTTCGAGTTCTGGTACGTCAATAATATCAGTTAATTCGGCCGAAGGCAGGTTCACTTCCTTATTCTCCTTACCTATCGGCCGGGAGCCAATGAACACGTCTGCTCCTGGCACGTGCTCTGACGGGTTCCGCAAGGGAGCCTGGGACTTGGAGTTCTTTATGGAGGTCCGCAGTGCTGCTTTTGGCTGACTGCAATCCATTTGTATCAATTTATCGACGGACCGATCAGTCATTTCCCGGACCTCCTTACCTTTACGTAGGGGGAACGGTGCTTCGCTCGCCTCCCCCTTCCCCTTCGGAAAAACCAAGTCCGTCTTTTGTTGGGCGAAGCCACAAACAGCTGGACATGGAATGTCACCTTCCTAGAATCCCTTGTGGTAGATCACGTGTCCCTCGCCGCACCCATAATGCGGAAGTCCTTCGGGTTACTCGTTTGCCTGAACGAGAGTGCGCCATCGCCTTCGGGTCTGTCTTCTGCTTCCCGCAGAGCCTTCGGATGGACATCTGGGAGGTATGTACATGGGACATCATGTGTTAATTTAAGAAGATCGTCAAGTACATTCCCGGCACATACCTCGTCGGAGACGTCCTCCTCCGGAAATCTCTCCCGAAACGCGTAGTCGCTCCATGGCTCGTCTTGAGCGCAGGCAATGTCGAGCACTAGACCTTTGCTGTTGCTGGCGTTCTGTTTTGTCTTCTTCTTCTCCATTACGGACTTGAAAAAGGTGAGGTTTCTGGCGATTTTTCCTGTGTGTGTTGGGACGCTGTCTTCCCGGGGTATTCTGTCCACAGTTAAAATTTTTCCCAGGTCCTCTGCCAAACTGATGGCCAGAGATTCCTGCCGACTATGCCAACTGTGACAGATTATGGGTTTCCTCGCACCCCTGTACCCTCAGACCACATGTCAGACACCAGATAAAAAGTCCAATTCTCTTTCCGATCAGCTGCTGCTGTGATTCCCCACTCAGATACAGTGATATAAATACTCCAAGTGGTGCAGTGAAAGTAATATGGAAAAAGATGATCCGTTGTGGCAACCCTTAACGAGAGCAGCTGAAAGAAGGAAAAAAAAAGGTGCAGTGAGAGTTACAACGCAATCAGATGCATTACACTAATAAACAATACACGGTTAGTTTCAGTGTATTTATAAAGTCGCATCAGGAATGTGTTTCTAACAAATAAAGAGTAACCACACAGGAACAGGAGCACTACTTTGACGCTGGGTGCCACCAGTCTGCAAAACCGAGCAGAGAACTTGAGTACGACAGTGTATTAGGTACCGTGGAAAAGTGCGTGGCTTTACACCAAGTGTAGGTTTTATACATCGTGATTTGAACGTGGAAACGTTCTTACGCAACATTTCTGTGCGTACGCACCATTTATACATGAGGCCCCAGGGGCCTCATGCATAATGCCGTTTGTAGAATTCACACTAAAACATGGCATATGGACAAAAGCGGAAATGTGCTTAAGCACAAAAAAATCCAGATATATAAATCGTTGTGAACGCCAACTTCCACATTTTTCCACTCCATAAATCCTGGTCAGCGTGAAAAGTAACACATGCGCCTGCTGCCACTTCCCAACTCCACCCCATAATTACTACTCTTTGAATATGCAAATCAATATAAATAACCTTCAAGCTCAGTATTCTGTGAAAAGGCAATGGCAAAAGCACGAGGTAAAATAGAAGAATTTCAGCGAATACCAAGTGGAGGAAAGGAAAAACTTACTATTTGTTGGTTTAAACAGTGGTATAAACAACAAAAGGAAGTTGATCAAGTGACATAGAGTGTCGGAGAAACTCGAAAGCTCAAGTTCACAAAGTCACACAGTGCCCGAAATAAAAAAGAAGTTGTTAGATATCAAAGTCGCCGTGAAAAGGCGAGTCGTAGCCCACCATCTGAATGTCATAGGAAAGCTTATTAGGGTATAGAGAAAAGAAAAAGAAACAGGGACACAGTGGGAAAAAAGCTTGAAATGTCAACTTTAATGTCAAAATTTCTACTGTAATCATATAGTTTATTTTTTCAATAAAGTAGAACATCATACATTTAATCTTAAAATCATTTAATTTACTAGTTTCTCACATCCCATCGTAACTAAAGTAGCGCGTTAAATGCTTTGTTTTGTATGTGTTCTTCTATGTGCTCTATGTGTGTAAATCACTATGTGCTTCTTAAACGGGCTTTCTCTTCAGGACAGGACACAGAATCCATTACATTCGTGATATTACAGTTCTCTGAATAATTTAAATACTGAGATGTATACTTGACATAATTTCAGTATCATAAAAATTAAACCATGTATTAAACATGGGAACATGGGGGCGCAGTGATAGTGACAAATTGGCGTCCCATCCAGAGATTGTTCCTGCCTTACACAAGATGCTTGCTGCACCGTGCATGACCTTTGATGAAATACTTTATTGCAGCAGTACTTTCTCTTTCAAACGTACTAACCCCGAATTCCTGTCGTTCCTTTTCTTTCTCCCAATCGCCACACAATCAGCTCAGTAATAGACGTTAAGCCATCTGTAAGCTTACAACTCAGATTCTTCAAAACTTTTCAGGAATATTGAAATATCTTCATAGTACATGTTTAATTATTCAATCCATTTATCCTTCCAGTGTCGCGCCAGCCCCAGCAAGAATACAGTGCAAGGCAGGAACAATCCCTGAAATGGGTGCCAGCTCATCGCTATTACTTAGGTTGTGTAATATTATAACTGTATCGCAAGTGAGGTAATTGTACTTAAGAGTACATACAGTTCTACAAGGAGCATTTGATAGACTGATTGATTGCATCTATAGTTCTTGGGATGAATCTGTTTCTGAACTGCAAGGTCAGTACAGGAAAGGCTCTGAAGCATTTGCCATACGAGAACAGTTCAAATAGGCAGCATGGCTGAGGCACCGTGTGTTTGATGCTATATACCGATAATTCTCTTTCAAATCAGCTGCTGTAGAGCTGTGATTCCCCACTCAGATACAGTGATATAAATACTCCGAGTGGTACAGTGAGAGTAATATGGAAAAAGAACCAGAAAACAGCGCCAACTCCAGGCAGGGTGGGTAATTACATTCTCTAGAGCCCTTAAGCTGCCTCCCATTTGCCAAGGAAAAAAATGTGTTCTAAAGTAAAGCGTTTTCTATAAATAAAAAAAATACATAGCCAATCATAGCATTTTTGAGGCATAGAGCGCCACTGGAGAATAAAAGCCTAAAATCTTCCTGAATACATCCTCTTTGAAGCAGCAAAAAAAACATAACTTTCATGTTTCCACAACAAAAGGGATCTGGAAATAATCACTTTATCGCATATTCCAAGAACTATTTTTCCCGAAGTAGAGATATGTTTACTTTTCACTTGTGGGGTATCAATGGCTTTTCTGCGAGGAATTGTCATATAAATACGAAAATAAATGAACATGTGGCACAAAGGTTTACTGTGATTTGGTCTTTTGAGATGAATACCCATTTATAGTGTGAAAGGCTTATGCAGAATGAAGATAAACACTGAGCTAGTGTGCACGAATAGTCTTTTTTTAAAATGGTTAAATTTCATAAAATAATGGTGTTTTTTTTTCTAAAGTACATGCATGAGCTCTTTTACAATGTGTGTGTAATCTCAACATACAGATCAATGCTCATGCTTCTTTGACATGAAATATGGACACATTCAGTAAGTTTTTAGGGTTTTGTTTTCCTTGTGACCCATATCCCGTAAGGTTTCATTATAAAGTGGCAGAAGTGGCCATGTATTTTCTAAAATTCTATAGAAAATGTTTTACTTTAAACACAGCTTTGTGTGGGAAAAGCATATATACCATGCTTGTGAAGAAATAACTTCAACTTGAAAAATTCCAAACTTATCTATTAATGTCTGCAGTGCACATGAGCACTGGTGTTTAAAATCCTATGCCAAATGGGACATAATTGAGACAACAAACTGATAATATAACTTCATAAAGGAAAATGTAAACAGAAAAAGTATCTATGTAATATAAACTGATTTCTATCCATCCGAAAGTTAGTCTGGTCAGTGTTAAAGGATAAGCTTTGCATTTTTCAAGTCAAAGTTATTTCTTTACACTTATGGTATGTATGACACTGGAAATTGTGCTCTAAAGTTAAAAAAAATGTTGTGAGATAAAGGGTTATCACGTGATACTTACCTTAATCTCTTTTCACCTACAGAAAATTCGAAGAAAAATAAGAAGTCCCACTTCTGGGTTCAAAATGGCCACCACAACGTCGGTTCACCCTGATGATATCACTTCTGGTTACATCAATCCATTGCTCTTGTACCAATCCTGATGACGTTGGTTCTGTTTCTCTGCCTCCAGTCGTCACTTCCTGTCAGCCATTTCCTGTCCCATAATCCATCCTGTTATATAAACGCCATTTTGTCTGCAGTTCATAGTTCATTTTGCACTGAAAAGTCATAAGAATCAACCTCTTTTTCATTTGTCTGGGCAACAATATACAGGTACGATCCCCAAACCTTTTTCTGTGTGTAGAAATATTTCTTCGTGGAAGCATCTTATCACGATTGACGTAGCCGGCAGGATTTGTTCAAGATGTCTGAAGAACAGGACCTCAACACCGTGCTTACCACAATCATGAGCAACCTCCAGACCCTGAAGATCGAGATGGGAGAAACGCGAACCCAATTGGCAGAAGCCGAGGCTCATTCCCTTGCTGGTGTACGGACAGAGGTGGCTCGGTCACAACCGATTCAGTTGACTACACTTACTGAATCGGATGATATTGAGACCTACTTTTTGATTTTCGAGCAGACTGCTAAGCGGAATGTTTGGCCGAGGTCGGAATGGGCGTACCAACTGGCTCCCTATCTGAAGGGGACGGCACAGAGGGCTTACTACAACTTAACTGAGGAGCAGGCTGACGATTACAACGCTCTTAAATTGGAAGTGTTCCAACGCTACGGCGTGTCACCAGAACAGCAGGCAAGGGAATGGAGGGAGTGGCAGTTTGACCCCGAAAGGCCATTAAGAACTCAGGGCTTCAAAGCCTGGGGAAAGGTGTGTTGTTGGCTACGGCCCGACATTAACCCCTCACACAAGATTGCCGAACTCCTAGCATGCGAGACCTTCATGCATGCCCTCCCTGACCATATCGACGAGTAAGTCCGGAAATATAATTATGAAGATATGGACACCTTGATAAAAATAGCAAAGCATCATTGGGCGGTTGGAACAGTCCACTCGTCAAACTCAACAGGTATGTGGGGCTGCTCCTGAGCCCACCTGGCAACTTCCCGTACTTGCCGTCCGTAGAAGGGACAGACTAGCCAGTCTTCCTCACTGTTTCAAGTGTGGGGAGACCAGACATCTGTCCTCGAACTGCACTTACGAGCCGGATTGTTCACTAGTTGTTCACTAGTTGAGGGAGAAAGGTGTTGTGCCACTGTGACTAACCCTTTGTCTCTTCCATATACAGGTGCAGTGGTTATAAATGGCAGGAAGGTAAGGGTAGTGTTCGATTCTGGGAGTAACATCTCTATTGTTGCTATCCGTTTCTTGTTACCTCAACAGTGGACTAAATTAAAAACTAGTCTGAAGTGTATTCATGGAGACATCAAATATTATAAAACAGCCAGATGTGTGGTTTCGGTAAATAAAAAAATAACTACTGTGGCCAAGGCTGTATTACCGGACCCTCCTTTTCCAGTCATATTGGGAAGAGACTGGAATAAAATTAACAGCAGTAATAACGTAACTATACCCAATAAAAATTTGGGCTTAGTAATCGATAATAATACTCCGACTGCCTCCACGCTGTGTCCCTCAGTAGCACAGACCAACATGGCAACCCAGTGCGAAAATTTCGATGTCCCATCATCCTTTGCAGGAGCTGATACAGTTGTCGTAGAGGAGGTGGAGACTGAAGCCCCTCCCATTGAACTCGCAAGAGATCCCATACAAGATTTGTCTGCACAATTCCTATTAACACCATCATCCTTTAAAAGAGAACAGTGGAATGATGATTCTTTAAAATCTGCTAGGAATGCAGTAGTATCCACCGAGGGTTATACAACTCTGGATCCCATGCCACTGATGCCATTCTTTGTAATTCAAAATGATCTGTTATATAGAGTGGCAGAACATGGAGGTGAAGTGTGAGATTTGTTGCTAATACCACATACTTTTCGGCGAAAAGTATGTGAATTAGCACATGCTCACCTTCTACAACAACAACAACATTTAAATTTATATAGCACATTTTCATACAAAAAGTAGCTCAAAGTGCTTTACATAATGAATAGAAAAATAAAACACACTTTAAGAAAATAAAATAAGTCAACATTAATTAACATAGAATAAAAGTAAGGTCCGATGACCAGGGTGGACAGAAAAAACAAAAAAAAAACTCCAGACGGCTGGAGAGAAAAATAAAATCTGTAGGAATTCCAGACCATTAGACTGCCCAGTCCCCTCTGGGCATTCTACATAACATAAATGAAACAGTCCTCTTTGGATTTAGGGTTCTCACGGAAGGACTTGATGATGATGGTCATGTAGACTTCTGGCTTTTAATTCATCCATCATTGTTGGAGCATCATGATGCTTTGAGTAGGTGGTGGTGGCGCAGGCCACCACCACAAAGAAACCGGAAAAAGAAACAGAAGAGAGAGTAGGGGTCAGTACCGATTTTAGAGCCACCATGAATAGTTATTATGATGAATTGAACATACAGAGTATCAGGATTAAGTTAAAGTGAAGTTATGAAAAGGCCATATTAAAGTAGTGTGTTTTCAGCAGTGTTTTAAAGTGCTCTACTTTATTAGCCTGGCGAATTCCTATTGGCAGGCTATTCCAGATTTTAGGTGCATAGCAGCAGAAGGCCGCCTCACCACTTCTTTTAAGTTTTGTTCTTGGAATTCTAAGGAGATACTCATTTGAGGATCTAAGGTTACGTTTTGGAATATAAGGTGTCAGACATTCTGATATATAAGATGGGGCAAGATTATTTAAGGCTTTATAAACCATAAGCAGAATTTTAAAGTCAATCCTGAATGACACAGGTAACTAGTGTAGTGACATCAAAACTGGAGAAATGTGCTCAGATTTTCTTTTCCTAGTTAGGATTCTAGCAGCTGCATTCTGCACTAGTTGCAAACGATTTATGTCTTTTTTGGGTAGTCCTGAGAGGAGTGTGTTACAGTAATCTAGTCGACTGAAAACAAACGCATGAACTAATTTCTCAGCATCTTTCAGTGATATAAGAGGTCTAACTTTAGCTATGTTTCTTAAGTAAAAAAATGCTGTCCTAGTGATCTGATTAATATGCGATTTAAAATTCAGATTGCAGTTAACAGTTATCCCTAAGCTTTTTACCTCCGTCTCGACTTTTAATTCTAATGTATCCAGTTTATTTCTAATAGCCACATTGTATCCATTATTGCCCATCACTAAGATTTCAGTTTTCTCTTTATTTAACTTGAGAAAGTTACAATTCATCCATTCTGAGATACAAGTCAGACATTGTGCTAGTGAATCAAGAGAATCGGTGTCATCAGGTGCTATTGATAAGTACAGCTGTGTGTCATCAGCATAGCTGTGGTAGCTCACATTGTGCCCTGAGATAATCTGACCTAAGAGAAGCATATAGATTGAGAATAACAGCGGACCCAGGATAGAGCCTTGTGGAACACCATATTGGATATCATGTATCTAGGAGCCCATTTAGAGTCTGATAAGACTTTGGAGAGAATAAATCTCCAATTTTACTGGCCGGGAGTTAATGAGGTCCGCCGATTTTCCACTTCCTGTCCTGAGTGTCAACTTCGCCAGATTCCAAGAAGGACTAAAGCTCCTCCCCTTCCCCTTATTGATATCCCTTTTGAACGAGTTGGTATTGATCTCGTTGGACCCCTAGAACCCTCGGCAAAGGGCTTTAAATACATTTTAGTCCTAGTAGATTATGCCACTCGGTTCCCGGAAGCTGTTACTTTGTGCTCAGCTAATTCTAAATATATTGCGCAGGAGTTGGTAGGGATATTCGCTCGAGTTGGGATTCCCAAGGAGGTCTTATGTGACCAAGGAACTCCCTTCACTTGGAAATTGGAAATTGCTAAATTACTCAGGATAAAACATCTGAAAATGTCGGTTTACCATCCCCAAACTGATGGGCTGGTGGAACGGTTTAATCAAACATTAAAACAGATGTTACGCAAGGTAGTTAACGAGGATGGAAGAAACTGGGATCTGGATGACAATATATGGGGACGATCCCCAAACCTTTTTCTGTGTGTAGAAATATTTCTTTGTGGAAGCATCTTATCACAATACATATATATATATATATATATATATATATATATATATATATATATATATATATATATATATATATATATAATGCAAGTAGATTTCTGTTTGTTCAGAAGTTACAATCAACAGAAGCTTTCAGATGAAAGCAGTTCTGCTGAAATTCATGGTAAAAAACTTTCAAATTAGCACTCTAACCAAATCTTCAAGAATATTAAGCAGTCAGTGATAAAAAATCTGAATAAAGAAACGCAAAAAAAGACTGCAGAGAGAGTGAGTCAATCTCAACAAAATTAATCTGCTAAACAATGAAAGGTAAAATTAGAAAGAAGAGCTGCAGCAAAGCATACAAGTGGAACAAATGTAACCAATGACATGAAATTTAAACCACATCACATAAATTTCAACATGCAAATGAATCCGAAGACGCGACAATTATCAGACTTTGAGGCAGATGCCACAAAAAATTGAAACAAAAGGCCAGTGAAACTCTAAATAAGTATACCAGGCTGCCAATTGACATTAAATTGTAAACTTACACTTTAATTTATGAATGATTAAAGACCTTGAAAAATTTAGCAGAATTTGCATTAGCAAAGGGAGAAATGATTTACTGCAGTACAATGGATATCTGTTTTGAATACTGCATAAACTTTATAGATGAGAAGCCCAATGACACTTCAGCACTTAGGTTTAAATGCTACACCAATAGTAAATAATTTATCAAGGACTAATTACTAAAATATATAAGTCTGTGATATGGTTTGCATAGGCCAAAAGACAATACAATAAAAGGTAAATTTATCATTTTTATTAATTTAAATTTGAGTAACTTTTGGTCATGTGTACATACACAATGTCATATCAGGAGCCACCTTTACTGAGGTATGTATGCCTGTGCTACAGCAACTCCTTTGCGTGTCTTACTGGTTCTCCATGACTGACAAATCCCCTCATTTTGAGAATTTTAAAAACAATGCTCTTCTTCTTCTTCTTCTTCTACAGTTTCATTTGTTTTTTTGAGCTGGTTTATAGCGCTCATTATCTGAACTTTGAACTTATAGAATGAGGGGCCAGCATGTTCTTCTGCTCATTTTGATTGATCATAATCTTCAGGTTTACTAAGCTATTTCTTTTGCATCAGAATTATTGCTTTAAAACGTTCAAGTTTTCTTTAAGAAAATTCTTTCACTTTTGCCCTATAGCAACTACTTTTGTTAGAAATGATTTTAGAAAATTAGAGATGCAAATGACTAAAGGGGATTTACTAGTGTTGAGTGAACACCACAAAGTTCACTTTACTGTTAGTTCGGCAAAGGCATCTAAATGATTGGGAACTTCGACAAACTCTGTGAAATGCTTTGAAGTCACTAGGGAAGGAGGGCCTGAACTAATTCTGAGCTTATTATAATGGTGCAATGGTATTTCAAGTAACCAAGAGGGTTATGATCCTGGACTGAATAACATGGACAAAAATGATATCTGAGCTGTGAGGCAACACTGCTAACCACTCCGCCAACATGCCTCAAGCAACAAAAGACAAATGATATACACACACACATATATATATATACAGTATACATATACAGTATATATATACACTAGGGGGTTCGCCCCCTGCTCGCTTTGCTCGCCATCCTCCACGGCCTGCACTACGTGCCAGCCACTTCACATCTCTGCCGCTCGTGTTGTGAAAAAAAGGGCTGAATTCACCCCAAGTAGATGCACTCGCTCCTCCGAAACCCCATCTTAAAATGTGATACAATGGGAAACAAATACAGTTTTTTTACCTCCTCTTTACTCAATTAGCTGCTGCTGCTGCTGTGCTGCATGATCTGCATCTTGTGTGGCACTTCAAACATTTAAAAGCCTTGTACAGAAGCTGTCCTACTCTTTGTCTTTTATTTCCAGCCCCAAGCATGGTTAAATCTCTTGGCACAAAGTCTCCTCTCGCGGGACATGAGTTCTTGATATTTTTTAGTTTAGAATTTAAAAACGGAATAAGAATTTGAATGTCTAACAATATCACATTAAAGTTTGATAAAATCTGAAAAGAATGATAGCAAACATATATATGTAGGTTTTAAGATAAGCCTGATTTAAAGCGTGACAAAAAAGTGACATTAAAACATGACATAAAATCATTGTACAAAATCGTTGCACTTTTAAGCTTAGGATTTTATATATATATATATATATATATATATATATATATATATATATATATATATATATATATAGTGGCCCGCGGCCGGTTCTATGACTGGCCCGGATGCCCCTGCTGCATATGTTCCAGGAGAGCAACCATGGCCAACTCAATACCTCTCCCAGGACGGTTGGGAGTTATGGTGGCTGCCAGGGGGTGCTGCATGGATTCTACAGCCCCGCCCAGAGGTGCAATCAAAAGCAGATGATCAAGCACCTGGGCTATAAAAAGGGCCGGCAACCACCACTCTGGGCCAGAATCAGGAGGAAGAGGACGTGGTTGCCTGGGAGGAGTGGTGGTGCCAGAAGAAGGGTTGGTTCTTTTGATTAAGTGCTTGGGACTGTTTATTGCCTGTAGGGTTCATGGGGAAGACGTGCCCCACTGGTGAAGAAAAATAAAAGTCTTGCGTATTTGACACGTGCCTCAGTGTGAACCTGTGCCGGGTCAGGCGCCTATATAGCGCCTTATTTCACTATATATATATATATAGTGGTAAGTGGCCTGGACAGGGTGACACCACCCAACACACATTTATTAACAGCCAAATGTACAAGTGTACAACCCCAAAAGTCCCCAAAGTCCTGGCCAACACAAAATGCCTCACTTTCTCTTCAGGCTGCCTCCTTGCCTCCTCCAAGACCTCGTCTCCTTCTTCCACCTGACTCTAGCCATTGTATGAAGGGAGGCAGCCCCTTTTATAATCCCCCAGATGTGTTCCAGGTGTGTCCCAGCAATCTTCCACTGACATACCCCAGAAGCACTTCAGGTGTCCCTGCTTCTCTTCCCACCAGTACTTCCAGGTGTGGCGGAAGTGCTGAGGTTCAGGGTTCCAAAGGCATAGGGGTCCCCCTGGCAGTGACCACGGGTCCCTACAGGGTTGAGCTTTAAAGCTGTGTACCCTTGGCCCCCAAAGGTACCAGGGTGGTCGCCCCCACATGGCCTAGGGAAGGTGTAAGTCCTCCTCTGGTTCTCCTGGGCATCCCGGCCGGGTCACCCCCCCCGCCATCTCCGACAATATATTGTTGTGCTCATAGAGCTCCAATCGTGGAGCACACATTGGCTGTGCCACGAAGCACCGGTTAGGAAGCCACACCTTCCATTGTTTAAAGTTGCAGCTCTAAAGTCTTCTTTGTTTCTAATTTATCTTTGCAGATACTTTGTATTTTTTTCTTAAATCAGGAAGTTAGAAACACCTTTTAAATAGTAATAAACCTTTTTGTATTATCATTTCAAAGGGTCTCATTCTAACTTGAGGAGGGAAAAGAGCAGGGTTTCTCTAAGACTTTTTGTAAGGGCAGCACTTAGCTAACTATGTGTGCAAATTTGCCATGCTGTGCTGCACTGTCAGCAAACTCAGAAAGGGGCAGTATGTGATTCCTGATACTGTGGCATTGTTTAAAACGTATTTTCAGAGGCACCCAGAAATTTTAATTTGGAGGACTTCAGGTAGTCTGAAGAGCTAATTAAAAGATCTTGAATGAATGATTTTTGCTACTATATTATGTTATGTTAATGATTTGCTGATAAATTGACCCCATGTCTTTCAATAGAATCCTCATAGAATTTAAGTAGATCATAGTCTAGACCCTCGGTCACTTAAAAAACTGAACAGTGTATGGGAAAAGGTTTACATTGCCTGAGTCATATACTGAAAATGCCTTTGATAATTTAGCTCTTCTGCTAAATTCCTCTGGCTGTAAAGGGCCAAGACATCCAGCACTACAGCTTTACCATTAGTTCATAAACAAGCCATTTTGATGGCAATGCTAGAGTTGTTCAAATTTGAGCACTGGCCTTTGCCCACAGATAGTAATGTGATAGATCCACGTCCATTCAGTTGCAGTGTATATGTCCTCTTCAGATAATCCTCTCTTTGTCATAATAGTCATTGTGTCTTGGTTTCTTCTTTTCTCCCACATCAAACGTTTATGTTTAAAGCTGTTTACATGACATTCAATTGATCCGCTGTCTTCATATTTCATGCTAATTATAAAAGGACACATCATAAAATGATGACCATTTTGAACAGGCTTCAACCTTTAAGCCTGCTGCTCATGCTTTTCCCATTTTTGTTTATACATTTGGGTGGATTTGGCCTGATTTTTATTTTATATCTGCCCGTTCTCATTCTTGTCTGTTTCACCACCCATTTTCACAGATATGTTTTATTGGTTTAGGTCACACCCTCTTAGTGTCTGTCAATTTAGTAACCCACAGCACTAAGTAAGAGCGTTATTACAATGCACCTTTTGCTGTTCATATGTAGACAGTGTAATATAAAACAATAAAACATGTTCTTTGTATAGAAATTTGATTGAGTATGGAAACACACTAGAAGTAGTCCGCAATTAATCAATTGTGAACATGTTTGGAAATAGAGAGAAAACTGAGGGCCATGGAGAGAAAAAACATGTGCACCCAGAAAAATAAACCATTTAATCTGTGCCTGTCATGCTCAAAGCTAGCTTCCTAGGCCTTGGCGAAGAACTTTACTACCAAATTATAATCAGTTGAGTTGTACTTTATCAAATGGTCAGCTCTTTTGTACAGAATGACCAGATCAGCACAGGATTTGACATAAAGAGTGAAGAAAAAGAACATTATAAGGCAGGGTATTCTGATTTGATATACTTTGTTAATCCCTGAGGTGTAATTTTCTTTTCGCATGACCTTTGGGGTCAGAGTGCAGGGTCAGCCATTGTACAGCAACCCTGGAACAATTTTCAGGATACGGGTCTTGCTCAAGGGCACAACAGAGTAGGATCCCTTCTGGCAGTAATGGGATTTTAACCAGCAGCCTTACAGATACCCACACAGATCCTTGGCCACAAAGTCACCACTTTGCCGCAGCATGTTATTTTAGTATCTTATTTGTCATTTTCCAGATGAATAAATTGAGTCATGTCAAGTCATCAAGTCAAGTAAACTTTACATAGGTGGTGTGGAATGAACAAAATAACAGCATAGTAATGAACCTTGTGCAACACACAAGGCAAGAGCTGTGTACCCAGGACAATAGATGGCAGCAGTATATTAAATAAGGATAGAAAGTCTGTTCTGCATGCCCTTGTCCAGTAAAGCACAGAGATGCACGAGAGGATCTACAAAGATTTCTCTTTTTAGACCCACCTGGTCCAGAAACTCTGCTGTATTCTTCTCAGAGTGGGCTAATCACAGGGAACCAATGATTTTGGGACTCCTACAATTTTTGACATTAGTCATTAATGCCCCTTTCTATCAGGTGTAGGAGGGAAACCCATGTGGGACTGGAACCTTGCTAAATATAGTTAGGCAGCTAACCAAGGGCAATTCCCAAATAATTACTGTTTGGAATTAAATTGGTGATTTTAGAAGTCATTGTGGCAGAGGCTGCCAAGTAAGAAGCATATGGTGGTGAGGAAAAAGTTTGAATTTTGTGTTAGACATGCAGCTTTTTACATGACATTGATATTAGGTATTGTAGATGCCACATGAACTGGACAGACATCCCGGCCCGGCCAGGAGAGAGGATGGTTCCTTACCCAGTTGGGAGGACCAAAAGGGATGGACGGACAGCCCACTGGGAAAGAGAGATGTTGCTGGATGCTTTTCATTCCCCCAGCATGCTAGATGACAGCAGTCCCGGATGTCGGTGCCCCCTAGGAAACTAACAAGGCATGCCAGGAAATGTTGTTCGACAGAGCAGACCTGCTGGATTCACTGGGGGCCACAAGAGGGCACTGCAGTGAGACAAGCTTCCTGTTATAATGGACTTCTGTGTGACCTAAAAGTGCTTCCATAAGGCAATTGCCCTGGCACCGGAAGTACTCCCGCAATCTCTTATCCAGGCGATTTGGACCTGGGAGGTAGTGGATCAGTTCTTGAGTTGAGGAGGGCAGTGAGGTAGGAAGAAGGTATTGTGGATAGAAAACCTGTGTTTTGTGCTTGTGTGACATATTAGAGGTGATTTGAATAAAAAATATACCTTAATTTGAACCCGGGACTACACGTGTGTGTTCATGTTGGGGTTTGGGTTTGCTGGCGCTCGGGTATCCATCACAGTATTTAAAAGGCCACCACTTCACATTCTAAATATATAACATTAAAGTAAGTGATCACTGGTTAGAAGGGCTAGACAAAATTGCATTAGTATGACATTAAATTGGCCAAACCTAGGACAGAAATAAATGTTATTTTGTGTATTATACCTGAAATGACATGCTACTGGGTGGGCCGGTGGGTTCCTTAAAGGATTATATCCACCTAAAAATGATATTTTCTTATAAGTTACCCCATGCACTTTGTAGTGGCAGCTGCCTCTCTCTATTTCCCATAAGTCTCTGGGTTTACTGTTTGTGTACCAGAGACACATAATTCAGGAAGTAAAGCATTCACTTTTCACGTTTCGAGCTAACAACTGGATAAGAGTCATGAGGATTATGTAACACGAGTAATGTAAGATTTTTTTTTTCTTTTTCAATGGATGTTTTTCACATTGTTCGCCATTGTACTGAACTGGCAACCATTGAGTTCTGTTATATGATAATCTTTATTCTCTCCATTCTTCATGAAGAAGTGCAATTAAAATGTTTTCTTGGCCACCACTTCAAAGTGCATAGTATAAGCAACATATAAAAATAATATTCCTTTAAGCTACTAATTAGACAAAAATGATCCATTATAAGTTTGTTGAGTTACCTATATTTTGATTTAATCTCAGTCAAATGGTGAAGGAATTCAACAAATGCATCAGAAAGCACTGCTTGAAAAATGTTTGGCTGCAAAAGGACAGACACCCTGTATTATTTATGAATGCTCTCCAAATAAAGGAAATATATATAAAAAAACAAACAAACCTATACACTTGCTTTCTTTCAATAGAAAGCACAACTGAATTCTCTAGAAAAATCATAATCTAATATAGCTACCTGTAAACATAATGAAACAAAATGAGGAGAGAGTTTAAAGTTGTGGGTAGACAAACATTGAAAAGGCAAACCTTCACAACAAACCTTAAAAACAATGTCTCATATGAAGCATTCAAGATGGGAGAGCTTGTTAGGAAAATTGCATATTCTCTCACAGCTTCCTATAATATTCTGTCCTTTAATTATAAAATGTAATCTTCTGTGATTACATGTTTGAAAATGGTTTTCAAAATCGCATTGCAGGAATATTACCTCAAGTCTTTCATTTTCCTGATGAATAAACCACAGTGCACTTCATGGGAAACCACCTTCTCATGTCCCTGTGAGTATTAGCCGTGACATACAGTCTCTGGTTACGTACATTCCGCAACGCTGAGTGGCTTCAAAATTTGCTTCTGAGCTCATACCTCCTGAAGACAACTGAAACCTTAGAAATGTAAGCAATGTTCCGTTGGTAGAGAGAAACCTAAAAATCCGTCTGATTATATTTTGTGTATTTTAATTAGGACTGAATCTTTTTTGAAGGATATTTATTAGACAACTGGTTGACTACTTGATGATTGTTTCTGTATGTGCTTGAACTTTTATAGTGCATTTGCTATCTATCTATCTATCTATCTATCTATCTATCTATCTATCTATCTATCTATCTATCTATCTATCTATCTATCTATCTATCTATTATATAGTGCATTTGCTATCTATCTATCTATCTATCTATCTATCTATCTATCTATCTATCTATCTATCTATCTATTATATAGTGCATTTGCTATCTATCTATCTATCTAGTCTTGTGGCTTCTTACAGTTTACAACTCCGTCCCTAGACCATGATTCCCACTCTTATTTGCATATTACTTTTGGCTTTATTAATTGTAAAGAGTCTGTCTAGATCTTTCTATTTAGTTGGGTAAATGAACCCCTAGGCATACTGCATTATTTTTTTCCCAAATGACGATTCACACTTTACACTTCCCAGTGCTTGTGCCCTACCTCCAAACCGGGTTATTATTTCTATTTGTTTTTCATGTGTTGTTGTGGGTTTTACTCTAGTGAGTCCGATTTCTAACCACATTCCAAATGTTAAGTAGAAACTGTGACTTGCCACAGAATGGTTTGTCTTGTAATGAACCCATCTGGAGTTGTTTTATATTGCATACCCTTTACTGATGGAGGAAGGTCAGTCTTTCTGCCACCCTCAGCTGGAATAAAAGGGTTTGAAAAGGGATGGATGAGTGGGTAGACAACCACATTACCCTAAAGCTGTTATCCAGAATTTCACTTGGCTTTTTGGAGAGCTATGTTAAGATAAAATTTTCTTGTACCTCATGATGCTTATGAAGACAAGTACAAAAAAAATGAATGCTACTTTTTGATAATTTTGGTTTCCTATAGAAATTATCCAATAGTACACTCTGTGTAAGATAAAGTGAACCACAACCATTTAAACTGTGTGTATGCATTTATCCTTTCTTTTCATAAAATTAACAATTCAAATCTGACATTTCCATGTTAGAAATAAAATAGAGAAAAGCCTTGAAGCCCATCAGGAAGAATTCCTACTGGAATTAACCCCCACAAAATTGTACTCCCACACAGGAGCAGAATGGCCAAAGACAATAACTTAATTGAACACCATAAAAATTACACAAGCAAAGTTCTTTCTTCTTCCTCCTTTCTCACATTTTTGTCTTCAAAGTAGACACAATGCCAGCTTAATATCCTCAGTTTTGGGACTTCGTGTGTTCTTTGTGAAAGAGTGACTGGTTTCTATGGCCTACTGTTCACACTTGTCTTACATTGACTGGTGTTAGCAAGTAGACAGCTTTGGTCTGCAATAGATGAGGATTTTTTTTACAAAACAAATGCCATGTTTTTGAATTTCTGATTTAGATAACACATAATTAGAAAACAAAGTAATTTTTATGAAATTCAGTGGTTACTCGAACAATACATGCATACACACTCACATATTCATTAGATAGATAGATAGATAGATAGATAGATAGATAGATAGATAGATAGATAGATAGATAGATAGATAGATAGATAGATAGATAGATAGATAGATAGATAGATAGATAGATAGTGACATCTTTAATAAAATAAAATTATAATTCTTCTTCTTTAGGCTGCTCCCGTTAGGGGTTGCCACAGCGGATCATCTTCTTCCATATCTTTCTGTCCTCTGCATCTTGTTCTGTTACACTCATCACCTGCATGTCCTCTCTCATCACATCCATAAACATTCTCTTAGGCCTTCCTCTTTCCTCTTCCCTGGCAGCTCTATCCTTAGCATCCTTCTCCCAATATACTCAGCATCTCTGACCCTCTAATGTCCTCATCTCTAATCCTATCCATCCTCGTCACGCCCAGTGCAAATCTTAGCATTTTTAACTCTGCTACCTCCAGCTCTTTCTCCTGCTTTCTGCTCAGTGCCATTGTCTCCAACTGCAGAATCAACTTTTTCAAATCAGGAACACAAATGAAGGGTCAGTCTATTGCAAGGCATAGTCATTCACAAGCCACACTTATGTATACCACGACAGTTCAGAGTCGTCATTTAATGATGACTCTCACATTCAAATAGTAAGAGGTGCTGTTGTAGCACAGGGAGTAAAACAAGGTGAAGAATAAATGGAAAATATTGACGTTTCCCCACTATGATGGTGTGCCTATGGGAATATCACACTAAAGCACATCCTTTCTCATCTCTGGTCTGTCTCTTTCTTTTTCTGCCTTTCTTGCTAATCCTTGACTTTTCACCTTTTGGATAGTGGAGGCCGGCATTCTCCCTGCTCACCTTCCATCACCACACTCATTCAATCACTGGCAAGGAACAGCCTTTAAATGGACTCCTCCAAAAATACTTGAAGGGTCAGGAACATTTTGTGGAACTCCTGAGATCTTCTCCCCAGAGCTCCCTTTTGTATCCCTGCAGCCCTAGATGTAATTTTTTCTTAAAAAAAAGCAAGAACTTCTGCTAGCTCCCAAATGGCTTTCCTTATAAAATATGCAGTGAGATGAATATGTTCTCCACTGTACCTCTTTGCTTCCTTCTATTGATGTGAAGGAGTTTTCTTATTCTACTTGCTACAAGTATTCTCCCTACATGACACATTGTAACTACCAGGGGGCACACTGAGCCACAAACCTCAGATACAATAATGGCCAACACATTTTGGATTTAAATAAAAGATATTTATTAATCTAAAGCATCCTTCCAATAACCACCCTTGCAAAGAGCTGCCACAATACAAATAAATCAAACAAATTCTATCTCCTTCCATCCTCCAAGAGTGTTGTCCGCTGCCTCCTAACTCTGAGTCAATCTAAGTAAGGCAGTGGGCTCTTTTAAAGTTGACTCGGGAATTGCTTCCGGCTTCCAGTGTCTGTCCTCTGGAGCACTTCATACACAAACCAGGGTAGTCCTCCCTCAGCAGCACCCTTTGGCTGTCCCCAAAGACCTCAATAGCACTGTGTCGCTGGACTCCAACTGCCATACCACCCTGTGGATGAGGAACAATGCCGCCTGTTGTGTGGGGGAATGAGCTGCCTCCAGTGGGCTAGTGCTCCTGCTCCTTCCATTATGGTGTGAATCTTTCCTTTATCTCAGCCAGGATGCCTGTCCTTCCTTCTTGACACCTATAACATATAAAACATTTGTGCCCCTGAAAGCACTACTGGCACTAGCAGCAATATGACAATACAAATGTTATGTAGACATGAAGGACAGCATGGGATATAGGACTTTATTTTTTAATAACAACAGAAAATAAACTAGTTTGATTAAACTGTAAATAGTCAAAACATAAAAAAAATTCCACAGCAATGAATTACATTTTTTAAGTTTTGGCCTTGTTTTCTTAGGTTTGATATTGTCAAAGAAAAACAGAATTAGCAATAGCTGCTCAGTAAAATATATAAGAACAAGGTGGTCAGTACTTACAAAAAGTTCAAATGAAAACTTTAGAAGGTAATATGTAATTGAACAGAAGCATCTAAAGCATTTCTCAGCTTGTAGCAGTATCTAGCGCTAGCTGTCTACCTCATAAATCTCCACTGCTCGTACTTTCTAAGAACATACTGTCTGGATTCCAGAATCCTGAGGTGAAGCTCACTTTAAAAAAAAAAAAAAACAGAGATGGCTTTCTTCAGAACTTAAAGCTCAAAGTCGGAACTAATTTGAAGTTTTCAGACTGATGGAAAGAGGAGTTAAATCGTGTTGGAGGCATTCAGGTTGCAAATTATTCAGTGCCATAGGTTACTTCCTGAAATTCGATTGGTCAAACAACTAGTTATTGTCTCCAAATTATGGAGAATGGATATTAATCACTTAACAACCTTGCCACATGGGACAAACGGTTCAATCGAATGCAAATTCTCACAATATGTAAACTTTTTTTTTTCTCCGCTCTTGGCAGTTGTGAATGTTGTACAATGGCTTCATAGAGAATGTTATCCAAACACCCGCAATGTTGAAAAACAGTTTTAAAGTACTTGAGGGTGTACTGATAAGAAGTAAATTGCCACCTCAGACTCTCCAAACTCAATTCTGAGTCTCCCGAAATTGCAAGGAATACGTCAATATCTCTGTGTGTTCTTGTTAAGGGAACATGGTTTGATGGGAAGCGGGGGAGGCCACCATTAATCTGTAAACCACCGTGTCAGCAAAAGTTAAACATAAAGCCACAATCACCACAAGTAAACATGGAACACACATTTAGTCTCCCCATCAGCATAATCCACTTTGCCTTTGTACAAAGCATTTTAAAAATGCTTTCACTTTGGGATTTATTCATGTATTCTTAACATCCCATTTTCTCGCACAAGTAATTTCTTTTTATTTAATTCATTTACAGAAAGAATGTTAGGTGAAAGCAGGATGTGAGTGTTTTGACAGTCTTCTCTTACATTTTTTAAAAATGTATAAAAATGAATCAGACAGCCATTTCGTTTAGCCCTATTCTGTAATCAATGTGCAGATTTCTTTTGTTTAACAAAGGATGCATAGGACTGGAAAAAGGAAGTGATAATCAAAAGTTTCCTGCCACAGAGTGTCTCATACCAGAATATGATTCACCATATAAGACTGGATTCACTTCCAAACTTACAAAGAAGGAAAGACCTGTTCTCCCTTTTATTTCACAGCCCATGATTATTAGGATGGGATACTATATTAGTATTATAACTGATTTGGTTTCTGCTTTTATTTTCAACAGAAAGGGGGTATAACTGCTGTGACAGCAGGTGCCGCTATACCAGCGTTTACCCCGACACAGACAAACAAAGGGGGCACATTTACAAAAATACACATTTTTTTTTTCTTTTTCTTCACTTGTGGTACCCACGAGCCCACAACACATTCCAAGGACCAAACACAATACTTTACTTTTTCTATTTCTTTTCTTCTTCTTCTCTCCTCCTCAGCAAGCTTCACCTCCCTCCTCTGGCTTACCAAGTAGCCTCTGCTAGCCCCTTATATAAGTCACTCTAGGTGCTTGTTGCCCCACTTCCGGCTGCAATGCCCCCTGGTGGCATCCCTGAATCCCAACAAGGCTGTAGATAACTCCATCTCCCATGAAGCCCAGCGGGAGTCTGAGGCACCACTGTAACCCATGGGGGCTGCCATCTAGAGTCCCGGTGGAGTTACTGTTCTGCCCATGCTTCCTCCCCTGGTTCTCTCAGTGAAGAGGTGTCCCAGCCAGACAAGGATTCCGGCCATCTGTGACACTTCACAGTAGTAGTGCTGTGAAAGTGGTGATTATGAGGACCTCAAGGTTCATAACAGACATAATTATTATATTATCTCATTCTGTTATAAACAAGGATTCTCCTAGCAGTCAATATAAATAAGAAGAAGATAGCAGAAACCTCATCTTATATGAAAAGAACTTTACATTGGAAGCAGAAAGTTGCCCTTTGTTCTTGTATAGTGAAAGATGGAGACAGACATGTTCCTCCTGTATCTCAGTTCTTTGTGACTCACTCTGGCTTGTGGTGGCGCAAGAAAGAGAGAGGTGCAATCCTCCCATACTTTCACTCTGTCTCATGGTGATACAGTTAAAAACCAAGACATGTTCCTCCCATATTCTCCTATTCTGACACACCGCAACTAACTCCACATGTGTTCATCTCATCTGGCTTACCATTATTGTTGGTAAACTATGGAGTGTCTCAAGGTGGTTTATCGGCCTCTGCAGTAGCCTTGTATGCACAGCCTGAGTCACCCACAAAAAAACATTGTAGGTTAGTTATAAAGATACTGATGTTCATTTACTGTGGATTCAGAAAGCATTCGGGCCCCCTCACTTCTGTGCACTTTGTTGTGTTGCAGATTTAATTAAAATTGGAGAAATTTGACATTTTTGCTCACCCATCTACACTCAATTGCCCATAATGACAAAGTAAAAACGTTTTCAGTGAGGTTTTCAAATGCATTGTGACGTGTGAGTCACTGTCTGGGACCCCAAAACATAAGGCTGAGTCTCAGTACTTTAGCAAAACCAGCTTTATTCAGCTTGAAACAGGAGCAGCAGGGTTATTTATTGCAGTGGGAGCTACACTCTCCTATACACAGACACAGCAAACGGGCATAGTCATGGCCAGGTCAATGGCCAAGTTATTCTGCTCCCTGCCTTCACAATAGAGTTCAGAAACCTCAAAGTATTAAAAATCAAAAACTCAAATCTCTTATTTATAAAAGTATTCAGATTCTTTTACCACTTCATATTGTGATCAGGTCCATCCTGTTTGCTTTACTTATCCTTGCAATGTGTTCAGAACTTGATTGGAGTCCTGCTGTGGTGGTGAGGTGAATAGATTGGATGTTGTTTAGAAAGGCACACACTTGTATGTATATAAGGTTCCACAACTCACAATGCATGCCAGGACAAAAATAAAGTCATACTCTTCGTTGACTTCCATGATAGAATTATGGTCAGACATATATTAAGGCAAGGATATAAAGCCATTTCTAAAGCTAGGAGTGTTACCAGGTGCACAGTGACCTCAATAATTGAAACCACCAGGGCTCTTCCTACAGTTGGTGGTCCAAACATACTGAGTTACTGGGCCAGAAGTGGCTTGGTCAGGTAGGTAGATTAAGAATCCAATGGCTACTCTAACAAAGCTTCAGAGGTCCTCTACTGAGATGGGCTAACCTGTTGAAAGGGTTACAATACAATACAATACAATACAGTTTATTTTTGTATAGCCCAAAATCACACAGGAAGTGCCGCAATGGGCTTTAACAGGCCCTGCCTTTTGACAGCCCCCCAGCCTTGACTCTCTGAGAAGACAAGGAAAAACTCCCAATAAAAACCTTGTAGGGAAAAATGGAAGAAACCTCGGGAAAGGCAGTTCAAAGAGAGACCCCTTTCCAGGTAGGTTGGGCGTGCAGTAGGTGTCAAAAGTAGGGGGTCAATACAATACAATATACACAACAGAACAATTCCTTAAGACAGCATAATAAAAATTTTAGAATTACGGTTTAACAGTAGATGATATGACATAATTAGGTTTCGATATTTTTAGAGTCCTGGAGACCTCATCCATCTAGCTGCCTCCCCATTTGGCCATGCCACGGCTGAAACATTGCTCCGATGAAAGGACCCCTCTTTCCCATGATTCCTGTGATCCTCCATCAGGGATGACTTTACCATAGGCAGGCAAACAACTTGGCAGGTGGGCCGTGGCACCAATGGCCACATTTGGGTACCGAGAAAAGAAACAGAATAGGTGAGGGTTAGTATTCAAATATAATTATTCATGTTACTTATGTTATAGTGCTAATGACTAACAACAGAGATGCAGTATGTACAGTTAATCAGCAGCTCTAGTCAGGATATGCTAAACTGAAGTAGTGAGTCTTCAGCCGGGATTTAAAGGCTGAGACCGAGGGGCATCTCTTATGGAAGCAGGAAGACCATTCCACAGTTTAGGGGCCCTGTAACTAAAAGCTTGACCTCCCACTGTTATTTTATTAATCCTTGGAATCCTAAGCAGACCGGCATCTTGAGATCTTAATGTGCTCAGGTTTGTAAGTCATGATAAGTTCAGACAAGTAAGCTGGACCTTGGCGTTTAATGCTTTATATGTTAAAAGGAGGATTTTGAAATCTGCCCTAAATTTAACTGGGAGCCAGTGTAAAGATTTAAGAACTGGGGTTATGTGTTCATATTTTCTTGTTCTTGTAATAATTCTTGCAGCGGCATTTTGGATTAACTGGAGGCTGTATAGAGAACAGTTTGAACAGCCAGTGAACACCGCATTGCAGTAGTCAATCCTACTAGAGATAAATGCATGAATTAATTTCTCACAATCCTGTTTATTTAGAAAGCGCCTTAATTTCCTAATATTTTTAAGATGGAAAAACCGGTTTTGGACGACTTTGTAATATGCGCTTTAAATGACATGCTAGAGTCAAAGATAACTCCTAGATTGCGGGCTGATTCAGTAAAATTAATTGGGATTCCAACTGAGTTAAATGACGACAAAATATTGCTGTGATCAGCGTCATTCCCTCCAACAATTAACATCTCTGTTTTATCTGTATTTAAAGACAAGTAGTTCTCATTCATCCATTCCTTTAATTCACTAACACAACTAATTAAAGACAACATCGGAGAAACTTCATTTGATTTAAATGAAAGGTATAACTGGGTGTCATCTGCATACGAGTGAAAATTAACATTATGTTTCCTAATGAGAGATCCCAGTGGAAGCATGTAAAGTGAAAACAGTAAAGGTCCCAGTACTGAGCCCTGCGGGACACCATATTCAACTTCTGTGTATAATGATGGAGTACTGTCAGCACATTTCTGTACATACTGGAATCGATTTGATAAATAAGAATTGAACCAAGCGAGCACAGGGCCTGTAAGCCCAACATCATTTTCTAGCCTGTGCCTGGTTACCATCTCAGCAGCTCTCTATCAATCAGGTGTTTATGGTAGAGAGGCTAACTTCTGCTTGGATTTTACCAAACAATATTCACAGTACTCTGAGAGCATACAGAAAAATATTCTCTGATGTGATTAGACAAACTTTCTCATGGCTCATCACCTGCCTAATACCATCTGTACGGTGAAGAATGATGGTGGCAGAATCATGCTCTGGGAGTGGATCTTCATGGCAGGGATAAGGAGACTAGTCATAATTAAGGGAAGCATAAATACAACTGAATACAGAGAACAAAACCTGCTCCAGATGATATGCACCCTCAGACTGGGGAGATGGTTCACCTTTCAGTGTGACAATGACTCAAAAGACCACACTGAAATGGCTTTGAGAAAAGAATCTGACTGTCCTTAAGTGGTGTAACAAATGCCCCTACTTAAACTCCATGGAACATCTGTGGAGAGACTTGAAGGTGACAATTTATAGTGTGACGTGTGAGTCTTGCACCCCAAAACATGAGGCTTAGTCTCAGTACTTTAGCAAAACCAACTTTATTCCGCTTGAAACAGGAACAGCATAGTTATTTATTGTAGCAGGATCTACCATTCTCCTATACACAGACACAACAATCAGGCAGGGTCGTGGTCAGGTTAGTGACCAAGTAATCCTGTTCCCTGCATTTATAATGTTCCTTGCATCACGCATTGACGGCAAGTGCTTATAGCATGACCACAATGAACTCAGATCTGCTTTAGCTGCGAGCCACTCCCTCATTGGTTGCCCTGGCAACTAATAAACTGTCTTCCACACACACGGCAATCTCGCTTCTGGACGCTCTATGGCGTGTTGTCCCATTGGTGGGAGTCCAAAAAGAGTTTAGAAACCTTACAATAGACACTTCCTGTCCAATCTAATGGACCTTGAGAAGTTCTGCCAGGAAGAATGGGATAAACAGCTCAAATCCAGGTGTACAAAGCTTGTAGAGACTTACCCAAGAAGACTCAAAGCTGCAAATGCAGCCAAATGAGCTTCTACTGAACTAAAATGGTACTGCATTAAGGGTCTGAAAACTTGCGTGAAGGAGAGATTTCATTTTTTGATTTTTAATATTTCTTCAAACCATTTTGAAAACATGTTTACACTTTGTCATTATGGGTTATTGAGTGTAGATTGATGGGCAAATGTATCCATTTAAAATTAAATCTACAACACAATAAAGTGTGCAGAAAGTGAAGGGGTTTGAAAACTTTCTGAATCCACTATATATATGAAGCCATGGATGTGTATGCATACAGTACATATTCCTGGGTAAGGGCAAAGCTAAGTTTACTTTACCTCAGGAACATTGAAAGGGGCTGCATTGAAACATTTCAGCATATGTGATTTTCCTCTTTGCACAGAAATATCTCTAATATAAGCCGACACTGGTAATATGAAATGTATTATGTATGCTGTAGAACTGGCAAATTTAGCACAATAATTTAATATACTAAAATATTATTTTTTAAATAATGTGTTTCAGATTTCTTCAATAGCTTTAATTTTAGTAGTTAAGTTAATCCTTATTTTTTGAGCATATATGCCTCTTTGTCAAAATAGATTACGTTTATGGCTTTGTTAGACTAAATTCATAAAGTAATAACTTTTGTAAAAGTCCACTACGCCCAGTGTCTCAATACTGTTTTCATATTCTTGTCCAAAGTCTGGCGCTGAGATCCATCTTTTCCTGCATTCCTGCACGTATGACATTGTTATACTCACAAATGTGCATGTGAGAGAGGGACCCACTTTACAAATCTGTGGATTACTCACAAGTGCATGACCTACGAACTCTTATTTCTAAACAATCCAAAACAAGAAGGGCGTCTTTTATCATTCATCATATCAGACTCGATGCACAGCCCTGCACATTGACAACCAGCCAGGCATGCCAAATGTGAGATTTAACCTAATAAAAAACATGCTGATACCTCTGTATATTCAAAATCCGGTTTATTTGCATCTATTATAATGGTGAGTTTACTACTGGAGTTCTTCTCGAAATGTCTCCATGCTAAATGTGCAGATCATGCTAGTGAGGCAGAAAGAACAGGGAGATTCTGAAGTCTGCTTCAGAGTTGAGGAAACGGGTTATGTGGGAGGGAAACCTGAACTGACATGTAGTGTAATGGTGAGCATTTAAAATGGCTTATTATTTTATTTGTAGTAAATATCTAATTGATCACTTCATTTGCATTTTCTATAACCTTCCCAAGTTTGCTTGAAATGTCAGTCAGTCATTATCCAACCCGTTATATCTTAACACAGGGTCACGGGGGTCTGCTGGAGCTAATCCCAGCCAACACAGGGCGCAAGACAGGAACAAATCCCAGGCAGGGTGCCAGCCCATCACAGGGCACACCCACACACCAAGCACACACTAGGGACAATTTAGGATCACCAATGGACCTAGCCTGCATGTCTTTGGACTTTGGGAGGAAACCAGAGCACCCGGAGGAAACCCATGCAAAGAACATGCAGGGGAGAACATGCAAACTCCATGCAGGGAGGACCTAGGAAGCGAACCCACTGCACCACCGTGCCGCCCTTGCTTGAAATTGCAAATCAAAATGATTTCATGTTTCAGAAATTTTCTTGCCATGCTGACTGTATTTATCTTTCTGATACAGTAAACAAAATGTTTTTTTATAAATGTAATATTTTAGTACTTTCAATATGACATTTTACCCTTCTTTTCCTAAATTTTATATTTAGATACTTTATGATGAAAACACGCAACCAAATGGCACTAACTTCTTCCCACCTTGTTACTTACAGAATACTCCTTTAGTTAAGAAAGAAAGCAAGCAGGCGCTCAGAATTGTAAACCAGCAAACTACAAAGAGTGGAGACTGAATAAACGCTTGGAGACTCATTTATAAAAACGTTCTTAGAATTATCCTAATTTGAAAGTATAATTATTTCTTAAATAGGTCTATGAATGATGTATAAAACATCTGTACACATAAATTGATGTTCTTAAATGCGTTCCACTCACAGCCGGTTTATAAATCACAAATTATCTAAAATGTGTGCTAAAATAACAAGCTTGTTAGTTCTGCCCAAAGAAACTCTCTCAAATATCCTTATATGATAAGAGATAATGCAATATAAATAGCAAGAAATCACCCACAATTAACTCTTTAAAAATGGCAGGTGATGCAGGAGAGGCTTTGAACATTTAGTAAATGTTGTTGTTTTCCATTCACTTAAGGTGCTTTTAAGGGTGCAATCTGTTGTACAGATCACATCAGAATATCTTGACCTCTGCTCAAAGCACCTTATAATCAGACCTTGATTATGTGCAGTAGAACTCTGCAGGGTGGGACACAACCGCGAAGAGAGAGGTCCATAAGGATGACTGTTGGAGGCTAACAACAGCAAAGGTGTGTCTGATACCTGAAAGTGTCCTCTCTGCATATCAAGCTACTGGTGGAGTCTTCTAGCAGATCAAGGTCAGTCATGGCTTCTTAGTTTTCAAAGATTTCTACACTGCAGTGAACTTCTGCTTCTTCTTCTTTCAGCTGCTCCCATTTGGGGTGTAAAACTTTGCCAAATCAATATGCGGACAACAATACAATTTTCTACACTGCAGTGAACACACTACCCTAATTAATCATTAAGTACGTTAGACCCATGAGGCAATCGTCACCTTTTATCTAAGGATACTTTGCCACTGCAGGAACCCTTAGGAACCAAAAACTTTTTAGAAATTCAGGAACTTTTCTTCCATGAACTCGGGCCATTTGTATTTCCTAATAAATAATTCCTAGTACTTTTTTAGTTTCTACTCCAGGGTATGTTCTTTCTCTTTAATGAGGTAACGAGGCGATGAATTGTGCTGATTGGTTGATCATAAGCATTGGCATCATCTTACAAACCTTTAGGAGTTTGGACTTAGGAGAGTTATTAGTGAAGCACAGCACTTCACACAGCATTAGTTCTTCATATCCGCCTCCCTGGTGTGCCATACCATGCACTGCAGTAATCTCCTTCGTGAACTCATGATGGCTTTGAAGTAATAAAGGGTCCCTCGTGAACTCCAGATCATACCTCACTTTCCACCACATCACTCTTCCTAGCAGCCTTTCTGGTGCGTCATGTAATGCTCTGCATTAAAACAATGAAGTCAACAGTGTGTCTAAGCAATACGGGATTGGGTCCCTCAAGAATTTCTATTTGCATGTCACATATTTTGCCTATAGGTTAAAGTTCCTGCTGTGCAATGGGAATGCAACTCATGAAAGTGGCCAGCAAACACAAGTGTCCCAAGGCCTGCATCATGCAGGAACTTATCGGTTCTTGAAAACAAAGTTCCTGTAGTGGTAAAATACCTTAAGTGATATCTACGATAATGCGACACAAACAGGGAGTAGCCCATAATTGTGTTGTCTCTACCAAAAATCAACATAATTTAGTACTGGAATATTTTTTTCATTTAAGTTGAATTAAACAGTCAAATGACTATTGTGTACCCTAAATATCATCTGATGTTATGTACAGTTCCAGAGATTCCAGTTACATTAAGGGAGTGCTGAGGTTCATCATCTCATTTGAATTCTCATTTTGGTTGTCTGTTTTGTCTTTAGGATTGCACCATCCAAAAATTATATCTTTTTTAACTATGTTACCTCATGTAGTTTTGTAGTGATGGCATAGAAAAAATTTTAATCTCATGTTTTCATCTGATGTCAATGGTAAACAGCACTGGACAACAGCAAATAACAACAAAATGTCCATGAAAAAAATTTCACGTTACTCGTGTTGCATAATCTACAATTAAAATCATCCAGTCATGTGCTGCTCACAATGTTCCAAAGGAGTGGCATAGCTAAGGGTGTGCGGACACTCTTAGTGTGACACGCAGATGAGTATGTATAACACTTTGAAATGATCAAGTGACCGTGATAAAATCACCCAAGTGGAGACTCCCGACTCAATGAAACATTAAGCGCCATTAATTGTGGGAATCACCGCACTGCATTCAACAACCAGGAGTCCATGTGCTGTGTTGTTTGAAGTATGATCAGCTCTCATTTAACTGCTCATCAAGACACCCAGGGGTCTTTGGGGGTCTTAATCCAGCCTTGATTACCACGCTGGGTAACACCAACCCTAGTAACACCACTGTCCCAAACTCATGTATTTTTACTAAGATATTGTTAAATAAACGACTTATGGAAAATGTTCTTATTGACAAAAGTGGAATGTGCACAGACGCTAACAATCATTTCAGTTGTAGACTCATTCCCTTATTATAAAACTGAAATGGTATTTTAATGTGAGTTTCTTCTTTGCTTTTTTTACCATGAAGATTGGAGGGGCATCAGTACCTTGAATACATTCAGTTTTAAGAGGGAGTCATTAAAAATTCATACAAAACTTCATTGGAGTGATCACTGCCAATGGGCCAGCATTGCCATGGTTAAGGATTTGTTTGGGCATCTCCAACCTTCCCATTCACTACAAGGTTCCTTAGAGAAAGCAAGAACAGCAAAAGTAAAAACTGCAACACAACCTCGAGCTGCACTTTGCTATGAAATGCATTTCTTCTTGGGACGGGACTGAGGCAGGGAAGTACCTTTCTCATTATCCATTATTCGTATCCTAGACTAGAGAGATGCTGTCAGATCGATGTTTGTGGTTTTCTGTTTTCAACTGCACAGCAAGCAAGGTTTTCACCTACCTGGATTTGAACATATTTTGAAAACTAGCCATCCTACACGGCTCCGCCTGCGTAGTAGTGAAACAGGACCGTGAAAATGGCCCTACTGGCTCCCCAATCCTGAGCTCATGGCAAACAGCCTCTGTCTTGGATTAGCGCAAATATATCGCTCCCGCAAGCGAACTATGATTTTTAGCACGATGAGAGAAGTCACAAAAGCAACTGGAATGTTCAAGCAAATTATAGAAAAAAACCCAATCTAAATGCGTTAAGTAGTTCTCTCATGAAAAGCGGAAAGACATACGGACAAACAGACAGACGTTGGATTTTATATACAGTATAAAGAGAGACAAGATTAGGCTATGAAGTGTATGGTGACTTTTGTTAAGAACGATAGCTTTTGTTTCTGCTACCTCTCACTTGTTTTTCATTTTTTTTGTCTTGTTTGTGCTTTGCTACAGTTCTAAAGTGGCTCTATCAAGACTGATGCCCATAACTGATTGCCATTTGTTCTGCCCTGGTCAAATCATTATCCTGTCACCAAATATTAGGACTTACTTATATTTGTTGGCTCATCTTAGCATTTAATAATATTCCAGCTGAGGGTGGTAGAGAGCCTGATCTGCTTCCATCAGTAAAGGGCATGCCACATAAAACAACTCCAGATAGGATGCCGGTTCATTACAGGACAAACCATTCTGTGGCAAGTCACAATTTCTACTTAACATTTGGAATGTGGTTAGAAATCAGACTCACTAGAGTAAACCCACAACAACACATGAAAAACAAATAGAAATAATAACCCAGTTTGGAGGTAGGGCACAAGGGCTGGGAAGTGTAAAATAATTCTGAAGTGTGAATTGTCTTTTGGGAAAAAATAATGCAGTATGCCTAGGGGTTCATTTTCCCAACTAAATAGAAAGATCTAGACAGACTCTTTACAATTAAAAAAGCCAAAAGTAATATGCAAATAAGAGTGGGAATCATGGTCTAGGGACGGAGTTGTAAACTGTAAGAAGCCACAAGACTAGATAGATAGATAGATAGATAGATAGATAGATAGATAGATAGATAGATAGATAGATAGATAGATAGATAGATAGATAGATAGATAGATAGATAGTAACATCTTTAATTATTCTAAATAAAATAAAATTATAATTCTTGTTCTTTAGGCTGCTCCCGTTAGGGGTTGCCACAGCGGATCATCTTCTTCCATATCTTTCTGTCCTCTGCATCTTGTTCTGTTACACCCATCACCTGCATGTCCTCTCTCACCACATCCATAAACCTTCTCTTAGGCCTATCTCTTTCCTCTTACCTGGCAGCTCTATCCTTAGCATCCTTCTCCCAATATACTCAGCATCTCTGACCCTCTAATGTCCTCATCTCTAATCCTATCCATCCTCATCACGCCCAGTGCAAATCTTAGCATTTTTAACTCTGCTACCTCCAGCTCTTTCTCCTGCTTTCTGCTCAGTGCCATTGTCTCCAACACATATAATAAAGCTGGTCTCACTACCATCCTGTAGACCTTGCCTTTCACACTTGCTGATACCCATCTGTCACAAATCACTCCTGACACTCTTCTTCACCCATTCCACCCTGCCTGCACTCTCTTTTTCACCTCTCTTCCACAATCCCCATTACTCTGTACTGTTGATCCCAAGTATTTAAACTCACCCACCTTCGCCAACTCTACTCCTTGCATCCTCACCATTCATTTGACCTCCTTCTCATTTACACACATATATTCTGTCTTGTTCCTACTGACCTTCATTTCTCTCCTCTCCAGGGTCTCCTCAACTTGCTCCCTACTATCACTACAGATCACAGTGTCAACAGCAAATAAAATAGAATAAAATTATAATACCATACAAAAAATAAGAATTTAATCAAGACTAATCATTGTCTGCCCTAGCACGTTGTTAAAATCCACACAGCCAAGGACATAGACTGAAAGTATCTCATCATCTGCCTCCAATCTCAACAACCTATTTACAGCACTATTTAGATGGCCTCTTTTCTCATGACTGTGGCCTACATTCACATGTTTTCTGTCACAGTCTTTCTTCCCCCTGTCACCCTTTGACATTGAACATGGGCACAGTTATCCAGATGACCTCCAACATGTGACTTCCTTCCTACTCTGAGGAGTATAATCAATGGGAGTGCACAACCTTTGCACCTTCCTACCCTGCAGCAATGAAATGAGAAGGTCAGGAGACCTCCACCTTATACAGACACAGGAGTAGTCATTCCTACTCCCAGTGCCTTTGGAGTTGTAATGATTACCAAGTACAGTTAAGACTATGTTGGAGTTTTTATACTGTCTAGTATATGGTGTGTCCAGCTGTCCATACGCTTTACCAAATATTCTCTGTCTTACAGTTTGCATACTTTGAACTACTGATTGACAGACTTTCCACTCAGGATGTATTTGCTGTTCACTGAAGAGCTTATCCAAGAGTTTTATCATCACATTAATTAACTGGTCTGTTATTAGTACTAGAGGACTGAAGGGCATAACCCTTCATTCTATCTAAATAAATTCCATTTTTTTGCTACTATCACATTTTAGTAACCCCAGATATGTGTTAAATAATGATAAGCAAAAAGTGAGAATGTGCATCATGATAGCAAACATATAGTTAACATCATTAACAATAATAGATAATGTATACAGTGTACAGTTGCACTGCACATCTTCCTGTCACTTCCTGTGATCTCCTGCCGAGTCCTCCACTATTCTGTCAGGATTGCTGGCCCCCCTCCGCCGATTACATGCTGGTCTTTTTAATCTCATTTCACTTCAGTTTAAAAGCTGCATACAAGAACCTATCCATTTACTCTTTGTTGACAATATTGTTAATGAATGTATAATGAATATTATTCTTAAACACCACAGGTAATTTGCATTGAGCAGAATCAGGTGTGAGTGACAAAGAATGAGTGCACCATACTGCACCAGAAATTAGCATATCCTTACAAACAACTTACCCCTTACAGAGAAGCGAAAACAGTTCTGCAAGCCAAATGGCGTGAACAAAACAATCTTCCCGAGGCTATCTGAAGTCATCCTTCCATCAGCAGTGAAAATGTTTAGCTCAGCAAAGACAGAAGTTATGACTAGATTAAATATTTGTGGGTTATAACCATCTTCTATAATATGAAATTATGAAAAGAACATCATCAGTGGAAATAAAATATGGCTTTTGCTTTATGCACAACAACTGAGGTGTCCCAGTCCTGACATGTGGACCCAGTCTTTGTGTGGGCTGATGACAGGATAGACTCTGATTGTCTAGCATTAACTTATAGCTTTATGCATGTATCATTTTTTTTTAAATTCTTTATTTACATCAATTAACACGATCCAATATTAAGGTAACATGGGTTCTCTAACATCTGGTATGACAAGGCAAGTGCAGTACCCCAATCATGCTTTGCAAAGGGTGTATTGCAGTAGAAATTTTAAAGCTGGATGCCCTTTCTGATGCCAACCTCTTACAATTTTCCTGTCTACCAACCTGGGGTGGCTTGCCCATTTACCCTCCTCTTCTTTACTTTAAATAAGTGGTCCCTTTCTCATCCTCTCGGTCTCTTATCCTCCTTTTCCTCTCTCTATTTCTTTCATATACTCTCCAAAAAAATAATTTCTTCCTTTTGTTTTCTTAAGAATTACTTAGGAATGCTGTGATATCACTTTTCTTCTTTTTGTCAATCGCCTCCTCCTGACTATTTAGTACCAGCACACGTTAAGTTTGTTGAAGTGCCACCCGAAACCCCCAAATTTTGGCTTTGTAAACCCAAAGAAACCCTCACTTTTAGATTATATTTTGTGCAGGAAATTACAACCTAATGATAAACAGTAAATCAATGGGTATCTTCAGCAATGATCGGAAGGACTTCAAGTTGTGCTTGTCACATCAACCGATCCTAAGGGTTCACTCCCTAATGGCATAAGAGGGGTCAAAATTATACCTTTTCACAAAACTGTGAAAAAATGGGGATTGATTATACTGTATATGCATGTGGAGTGTTGTTCTCTGATACTTCAAAGGTTGCTGATTATGAATATGATGATATATAATTCTTTACCAGTGCTTCTAGCCCTCTAAGAGCCACACCTAGAAGGTTAAAAATAGTACATGTCAAATAAAAGCTTGTGGGGTTTCATTTTAGACTACTTTAAGGTCAGTGATTACAAATACGAGTATGATGTTATTTTTGATTTTTGATCCTTTACTCTGTATGTAGCCCTCTACGGACCTCTATCAAAGGGTGAAAAATTACACATTTTTACTACAATCAAGAATATTTAGACTTAACAAAATATTTAAATTGAAGTATACATTTTAGTACTTCAAATAATTAATGTAACTATCCTTGTTTATTATGTACTTCTACTTCATGCAGTAAATCATATCATTTCTTATGAACACTCTAAATTAGGGTGACTTATTCTTTCTTTCTTCTGTCTTTCCCACTCACACAGGAGACTTTAAATCGCAAACGAGGGTCTCCTTTGGACCACTCCTAGGATAACATATGGGGTTAGGGGAGTCTTCCCTTTGCTCCATTAGTTCCAGGTTAAAACTCCCTCTAGAGGCCTCAGGTGTCTCTTGACTGTTCCTTCAATTTGGTACATGGCCAGGCAACACTCTAACCTTCTGGTTCAACTGCCCTTGACCATGCAGGGTTAAGACAGCACATTTCTGTCCAGGCTGTACATCATTCCTTTGTGTAATGGGTGCTCCCACATGTAATTTTTATAGGGTACTCCATGCATAATACCACCACCTGATCAAAGCACTGTGATGTCCCTACATTGATGGATTAAAGGCCAGAAGTCCACATGACCGTCATCATCAAATTCTTCCATGAGAACCCTGAATACAATGAGGACTGATTTAAGAACATTTATGTTAGGTAAAATGTCCAGTGAGGGCCGGATGGTCTTTTGGCCTTGGAACCCCTGCAGATTTTGTTTTTAACTCCAGCCTAAATGGAATTTTTCTTTGATTTACTGCCCCCTGGCCATCTGACCTTACCATTTTTGTTATTTATTCTTTAATATTATGACTTAATCTTATTTGTTCTTCTTTTCTTGTAACTTTCTCCTTTACATCATGTAAAGCACACAGAGCTACATCATTTGTATGAAAATGTGCTCTATAAATAAATGTTGTTGTTGTTGTTGTAGTGGTTTCCACCCATCAGCACCAGTATTGTTCTACAGTTTCCCTTATATTTGACTGCAGGTTGCACATGGAGATCTATAAAACCAATGATTAACACTAGGTTAAGCCATAAAGTCTGAATACTAAGACCTACCAAAAATGAAGTATATGGTAACACAGTTGTTAGCACTACTGCTTCACAACTCTAAGGGCTTGAGTTTGATTCCTAACAGGTCAAAGTCTCCATGTGTTTTTTGGATGTTTTATTTTCATCCCCCCTTAATAAAGACAACAGTTACAGATTTGAATAGCAACTCCATAATGACCTTGTGTTAGTGTGATAAGTGGTAAACTGACTTGTCTAGGGTTTGATCCAGCTTTGTAACCATAAACAGGCCCCAGGTCTATGAGACCCTGTAAAGACAGAAGTGAGTTCACAACATATACAAGTGCACCATCCAAATATTTGCATTATTACAAAAAAAAGCAAATGAATCCATCCTGACACAAACTGTGAGTGAACCTGAAAATGTGAATACAAGAGAGAAGAGAGAAAACTGTATGCCAATATAGTAAGCAATCCTGGCTTGGCCATAAGAGGCCATCTACTAACTGAAATAACTCTTTACATGGAGTGTAAGTGGTCCTGTCACCAGCTGAGCCATATTAACAGCTGATCTGATTACATAATATTTATCCAGTTATAGAACGAAGCATAAATAAAGGAAAGGGAGACAGGAATCAAGCTTTTTGCAGATGGCCGTCTGACCTGACACCTGCAAATCATTTGGTACGGCCTGTTTATTTAAGTGTTCTTGAGTGCTACCAGTCTTTCCTCCATTTGTTTTTCCTCCAAATCTGGTTTCCCTTGGGGCAAAAAAATGCCAGAGAGACAATTCCGACATATCTAAGTGAATTTGAAATGAACTAAATAACAAAAAAAATGCAATATCACTTTTCATTTCTGTCAAACAGACCGTGGGATGCAAGAGAGCTTTGTAGTTGCAGAACAAAACATTTACTGTATGTACCATATTCAGTGTGTGTAATATGGACATATCTGAGTTAAAGTTTTTAAAACATATAGGAAATCTGACACTAGTCATTCTGGAACAAAACAAAAACTTCCCAGTAGCATAAAAATCATCCATTGGAACATCAGCAACTACTGTAAATGGAGGTGGAAACAGATAGATAGATAGATAGATAGATAGATAGATAGATAGATAGATAGATAGATAGATAGATAGATAGATAGATAGATAGATAGAGTTGGTTTATTTTCACATTTGCTGTGTGAAGGTATAATAAACATAAACAACAACTCAGCCCCACATACTCACACCTTCATTGCACAATTAAAAGTCGACATTAGTAGAACCATCTTGCTCAGGTTTTTCTTTCATGCTGACACTGACAGAAGTTTCTGTTATGAAGTTCAATCCTGGAAAGCTGCAGAGTTTTTGTTCCAACATGATGTCCTAATTAGATGCCAATTATTGATTTGGTGCAATTATTGCACAACATTTTTGAGCTTCGTTTTAGTTAACTTACTTGTTCAGATTCGATGATCTTTAACTTATTCAACATTTTTAATTCTTTGTTGTTTTTTAATTAGAGACTATTAAGATGAATGTTATAGATAAACCTGCAGCTCACCATATACCTTGTGTGTGTTATCATTGAGAAGTATGTGCTCCAATAAAATATTAGGAAATAAATTAAAAAAAAAAAAACAAAAGTAAAGGACTGAGGATTAGTAATGTGCTCCAGGCCAAATATCATTTAGATGCTATTCCTGGAAATGAAAAAATGTATGCTATAATAACGACCTGTCAGGGTGGAATGATGGCACTAACAAGCCATAAAATTAGATAACAAGTTCTGTATTCAGCAAGGGTCGCCTTCTAATTAAGCAGTTGGGTTGTAACAAAAACCTGCAGAACTGAACTTGACACCCCCTAACTTGGGGGATGATTTCCATTGGGGGATTGTAACTTTTCCATTCTAGAAAATTGTGCAAAGTTTTGTTTTTTTAAATGGATACTTGTAAAGTGCAAACTGCAGTTGCTGTTGCGTTGGGTCATTTCTTGGGACTGATGCTGTCAATTTAGGCTGCAGTCCCTGTTACTTTGACTTAATTAAAGGTTATTTTTACTGTGTATAGATACAGTATATGTGTATTAGTTGAGAAAAATGACTGAATAAGTAAAAGCAAAGGGTGGGTGAAACATAATGAAATGTTCCAAAAAAACAAAGCTGGCAGGTTTTGAAATATTCTTTTTGTTTTTGTTATGTATCTCAAATTATTGAATTTATGAGTTTTATATCACTGAAAACAAGCCTGTCATAGTTAATCATTTTATGGAAACTCAGATCCAGGCAGTCACAATTCTGCTTGTAATAGAAATCAATGGGAGTCAAAATGTTACCAGGAAAGAGCTTTTCCTTGCCACACAAATGCTCTTTCAGTGTGACCTTAGAGAGATAGTAGCACTTTTTTTTCACTTCAGTCTCAATCAATGCCTCATTGTGAAGAAGAAAGGCTGAAGGGTGAGTTTTCAGCAACTGACCCAAGGTTTATTGCCCTTATTGTGTGAAGCCGCTTCAAAGAGACACAGTAATTGACGAGGGTTGAATTGGCGTCCCAGGAGGTGCTACGGCAATAAGGCAGTTTTCTGAGGAGCGTTACCTGAGGCTATACAATGTAAAAATGATTAGACCCTGGGCACCATGTACAGCCCATTAAAATACATCTGGAAGACACTGTCCCCCATTTATGGGCAAAAGAAAATACACAATACCCAGTTAACTTGATGTACAGGGAATAGATTAACAATCTTGGTGATTTGGTCAGTTATGTGTAATGTACTTTAATTCATAAACATGATCTATTAGAACAACTTGCTGTAAACAATGACACCTTAAAACTGTCCATTAGTTATATTCCCGCTAAAGTTAAATACTTTTATACTTCATATAGTTAAAATCTGGAGATTAGCACACATTTATCATTTGTAATAATGATCTCATTCTATTGGATTTGGGCCAAGATATATTTTCAGTGCTTGGCACAAATATTTTAGTTTCCATGGCAAACATTATAATTATGTTTTCAGAGTGTACTAGATTGTTCCCAGAACTTTCTTAACCTGATCGTGCAGTCTGTGTTGTATCATCTGGTTTGCCACAGCTAACGCATCGCAGTCTAAATAGAGCTGTTCACATTCTAATTAAAAATCAAGCCCTCCTGACCATTTTCTCTGAACAGGAGTTTCTCCTTCTTGTGCTTGGTGTAGCCCTGCTGTTTCTCTGGATATAGTACAAAAGTAGTAAATTAGTAAGACTGTAAAGTCCAACATTTAAAAAAAAATGTTCTGCAGTTTTGTCAGTACACTTATCAATATGTTATACGACAGTTCTAGAAGTACTGACCACAGGAAGAATGAAGTCCACCAAGGGGCACAATCACCATATACTCACACTCACTTATAACAGATCAAATTAGAGCACCCGGTCAACTGAACACACACAATCTTGGGATGTTGAAGAAAACTGGGAAAAGACAGACGGGAGAGAACATGCAGATTAACAGATTATCAGACTGAAGCCCATGGCGCTTTGAGATAATGCATCAATAATTTTTATTTATACATTATTTCATTATTTTCACTTTTTGCTTTGCAATTTGAAAGCTAATTTTCATTTACATCTGTAATTTTTTAAATAGGTCACATGATCTCAATTGTCACATTGATAACAGAAGTTAAATATAATACGGCAGGTATCTCACTTTACATTATACCTAAGTAGATGAAAAAACCTTCCGATCTTCATTGCAATAGTTAGCTTTATTTCTAAGTAGGCCCTAGTGTTAGAATTTTGTGTTTTGGTTAGTTATCTTCTGTATTTGATTTGATTTTTGTTCGGCTATTTGATTCTGGTCACTTCATCTCTTTTTTTTGTTTCTTCGGTATTCAGACTCTTGTCTTTTTGACCAAGATTTCTCATTACTCAGCCATCTCCTACTTGTTCTAAGCTCACAATAATCCTCAGCACCCCATGTCATGGTAGATCATGCTTCCATACTATTCTCATATATAAGATTAGTCTAACAAAAAGGACTAAAACTCCCAAATGTAAAGCCAGAGCTTGGACTGAGGGTAAGAGGGTTCATCTTTGGTATTGAGTACCAAAGCTTGTTTTAAAACTATTAGAATAAGACTATGTGTGTTTCATGACAGATCCCTCTTTCTTGGAGAAAAAGGCCAGTAAATTCATGTTATTTGACATATGCAGTAGAGTGTGGTGATCACTCATTTTAAGTAAGTTACACAGCCTTCAAAAGTACCATCCATCTGTTCCGCTACTTTCATTACAGAATCTCAGAAAGCTGATGCAGCAGCATCGGGCACAAGGTTGGAGTCAACTATAGACAGATAGATAGATAGATAGATAGATAGATAGATAGATAGATAGATAGATAGATAGATAGATAGATAGATAGATAGATAGATAGATAGATAGATAGATAGATAGATAGATAGATAGTATTTTGTATTTCCCCAGGGAAAAAATGAGCTCTTTACAGAAGTTCATTGAATAAATATTATTATATTATATTATATTATGACAAACAGCAAACCCCTTCTGAAATACTTTTTCAGTTTTGTTTTCATTTTCTCCGTCGCTACTTCAGTGCCTCCAGCGTATCGAGAGTGTGTCACATAACTGAACCTGCTTTTTTAAATAGCTTTTTGTTTCGATGCACCTTTCCTGAAGTGATGTTACCAGCCCATAGTCCACAGCATAGAAAATCGCACTGGCCAGTTGTTCACAAGTATTTTTGTCTTCACCTTCAGCTTCAAATTCACTAAACCCATTTCAGGGTTGTCAGGGTCTTGTGCCTATTCCAGCAGCATTAGGTTCAAGGCAGGAAACAGACTCAGACAATCAATCATAGGCCAGGCACACAACAACACTCTGGCCAATTTGGAATCACCAATCAGCTTACCCAACATTTATGTGAGGATGTGGGAGGAAAGCAGAAGTAACCAGAAGAAAACCCGCACAGAAACATGGATAATGCAAAAACTCCACAAGGAGAACATATGGGCACAAAATCAAACACAGGGCAACAGATCCATGAAGCAATAGTCATCCAGGTAATAAAATACAGTATTTAATATAATTAAACAAATGAGGGTGAGGTAGACTTATCACCTTCCGCAACTAGGACTTTGGTTATATGGCATGCCTTGTGTCATATATGTCAAGAGATGTTATGTTCTGCACCACATGATGAAATTGTGAAGTGACATCTGGAACACGTATGTCACTTGGTTCCATCTTGGTTAACGATGCACACATAACATACAAATGAGATTCTTCAGACCAGCCCTTCTTCTATTGAACCAAGATGCAGTTCCATTGCTTGCCTTCCCATTGTAAGCATTTTCAACAGCGTCTGGTGTTAGTCTGAGTATGATGACTGGTCTGCGGCTACGCAGTCCCATTCAAAGCAGGGTTCAATGCACTGTTGTCATTACATATTACTCTCATAACTATCATTAAAATTATCTGTGATTTGCTCTGCAGTACCAAGCAGCCTACTATCTCATCTATAACCCCCTAGACAGAGCTCAACTCAAGCAAAAAGTTTTCCCAGCTCAAATCTTCTTTATCTGGATGTGAGATGCCTGGAGTTGTATATGGTAAATAATATATAATTTTTTGGAACACATGCTTTTCATGCGTGTTCCGTGTCTACAATGATCTATGTAAATGTAGGATGAAAGGAAATGCGAGGCAAGAAATGCTGAATATATACCTAAAGCAGAAACATTTTCCATGTTATACTAATAATGACGTGAAGTGTATAACGTGTGAAGACTTTAGTCCAAATATCAAATAAGCACCTGCATTTAATTCAAGAGTATAACCAAAGAAAAAAAAAATGTAATATACATGTTGCTGTCAATGAGTTAAAAACCCAAACTCAAATATCAATTGACGATATATTATTTACTCTATACAACTCCAGGCACCTCACATCCAGATTAATAAGACTTGAGCTAGGAGAACTTTTTGTCCAAGTTGAACTCCATTGTCAGTGGGTTTGGGGGGTTATAAATGGGATAGCAGGCCGCTTGCTGCTTGTGCTGATCGACACATTTGCAAAATAAAAGACGCTGATGAGGACAGGTGTGAAGGAATTTAAGGTGGGCCAGGATTACGAGTTTTTTCGTAGGCTTCAGGGATTCTAGTGTTAATAATTTCTTCCATTAACTTACCTGTGGTGCATATTAAACTTACAGGCCTATAGCTATATCTGCTGGATCACCTTTTATTATAAAATGGAATATTTGCTGTTTTCCAGTTCTTAGGAATTTCCCTAGTAACTTTTTAAAAATACATCTTTAATCATAAATCCTGCATTGGGTAGCTCTTGGTGTCACTCCATGGCTTACTCATGTACACTAACTAGGAAGGATTATCCAGCTGGGCTGAAGTGATTCCAAGCAGAGGTAAAATAAAACTGGGTTACAAGTTGGTACTCTTATCCAACCCGCTATATCCTAACTACAGGGTCACGGGGGTCTGCTGGAGCAAATCTCAGCTAACACAGGGTGCAAGGCAGGAAACAAACCCCGGGCAGGGTGCCAGCCCACTGCAGACAATATAATATGAAAATGAACAATCTGTCCTCTGATTTTTAGGAAAGTGTATTGAGACAGAACTGATTTTGTTGATTTATTTTATGATTGGCCCTTTTGTTACTGTTTGTATTCACACACCACCACCATCTGTGCAGTGAATCACTATCTCTTTCCTTTGATTTATGTTAAAAATAAAACTATTTGACTTTCATTTGATGTCTGGGCCTCTGTCTATAAAGTGTGTCATGGCTATTGCCCTTGAAACCATGACATAATACATTTTTTTCTTATCTTTCTTTTATGACACTTGATCCAGAATGCCTGCCACTTGGCCTTCTAAAAGCCTTTGGAGAATAAGAATACTGGTGAAGAAAACTGTTTTTGCAGAGCTCAAAGGATAACCTTTGCAAATAGATGAGAATGGATGACCAAAAACATTATCTTAGTTGGTGGCATTTCAACAGCTGTACAACATCCCGAAGTTAGATGTCAAGCAAATATATTTTATCTTGCCAGAACAAATGAGACACATTTCTTTCTGAGGCTCTTAGGAGGAAATGCAATATAAGGCCTTCCATTTGTGTACTTTATTTAACACTGTTTAAGCATCCTGGAATTAGAAGAGTTAATAAAGCTGGGATAAAAGAGATGATAGATAAGGGAGCATACTTTACTTTGACAAGCAAAATAAATCAAATTGTCACTCAGGTTACCCATTGCTTAACATTGTAATGTCAGCTGCTCAAGTCATATTAGATTTCCCGCTTTCCAAGTTTATTTCCTCTTGAGGTGAAAAATGTGTCAAGCCCCCCATGTCCCATTTGCTGTGGAGACGAACTACTTAGAGCTTTAATGTGAAGTGCCACATTGGAATAATTCAGGAACAGAGATCTAGGTGTTGAACTGTACTCTCTGTAATGTCTCTTCATGTGCCTCTAAAAATGATTCGCCGGATTTAATTCAAACATGACCTGTGTAGTTTTAAATCAATTAATCAAACCTCACTTTATTTTGTGTTGTTAACATCATGCCTAGCCACAAGGCACTTTATAACACTAATGTGATTACAGTATAATATAATGTAAGAAAGAAAAAAAACATCACATAAATACCAGGAGGATTTTGGAAGTGCAAGGAAGAGAGGACACATTTCAGTATGATAGACAAAGCAATACAATGTAGCCTTGGAAATAAAACTACAAATCAACGTGCAAACTGTTAGCGTAAATTGAAAAATTCTAAGAAGAACTTTCAGGGCTACCAGGCCAGGTTAGTATGATGTCGTAAAGAAGTGAGAATACAATTACATTCAAAGCTATGGGCTCTGGTATCATTAGGTGAATCAAAAGTAGTTACAAAGTCCCAAAGGAGAATGGAAGGGGGCTTTTCAGTGAAACTCTAAAGTTCAAGACAAAGGAAGAATAGAATGTGATGGACAGTAGTGCAGTATGAAAGCTATAATGCAGAAAAAAACATTTACTTGTTGTGAAATGGATGTTTAGAACACACTAAAGAGGCCTGCACCGTAAGAACTTAATGGTATTATGATAGTGTATTGCTGTGGAAGAATTCAGGCTTGTGGCTTCACATTGTATCTGTCAATATTTATTTTCATTATTTTATGTTAAAAAATATGTAAAACCTACATGCAGTGCTGCAGAGAAGAAGAAAACTGTACAGCAGGTCCTCATCTTCCCTATCTGAGCCATTTGATAATGTGACGTCAGCTGTCAGCTTCCCCTAAGTGGGTCTCAAGGACTTCTTATTGAGTTTGCAACTTTTTTATTCTGGTTTCCTGGTTGAACAGCTTTTGTTTCCAGTTCTTCACCACAGGCAGAAGCAATGTCCTGTCAAACCATTGCACTCAAAATAGGGTAAAGTTGGAGTAGTTGGAGCTGGCAAAGGTGAAGGAGAAGCAGGTAGCCAAAGTTTTGATAGCGTCTTGTTCCCTTTTTCTTTTGAGCCTAAATTCAACTTCCTCCTTCCATCCACCAAATTCTGTGACATACTGTATACCACTGAAGCCACATATAAAGCAAATGTTTCCATGCATCCTAATCAATTGAGACATCCAGCAGCCACTATAAAATGGAGTTCTTTTGTTACAGCTATCATTTTTCTGGTCGTATAGCACCAGTTAAATTATTCCATCATTTCCTGCCTTATAATGCATCATGACTGCTGCTGAGTTTATTTCATACTCTTCAAGCAGCAAGCTTGAACCCAGTCCCATTGTAAATCTCTCAAGTCACTTATACAAATTACTCCTCGCTGTGTGAAGAGTTCTTACCCGTACAACTCGTTCTTCCTACATCACAAAGTCATTCCTTGCCCTGCAAATGGTGACACTCGGGTTACTGCACCAATAACTTTGATAGAAAAACTCAGACTCAAGGCTTCACAAAGAATCAGTTAATACTTGTTATCGATTGTAACGAGTGCAGAATGCAGCTGCTAGAATCTTAACTAGGAAAAGAAAATCCGAGCACATTTCTCCGGTTTTGATATCACTACACTGGTTACCTGTTCCATTTAGAATTGACTTTAAAATACTGCTTATGGTTTACAAAGCCTTAAATAATCTCGCTCCATCCTATATTTCAGAATGCCTCTCACCGTACATTCCAAATCGTAACCTTAGAGTTTCAAATGAGTGTCTGCTTATTATTCCAAGAGCTAAACTTAAAAGAAGTGGTGAGGCAGCTTTCTGCTGTTATGCAGCTAAGATCTGGAACAACTTACTAATACGGTTGAGCACTTTAAAAAAACTGCCAAAAAGCCATTATATTAACATGGCTTTCTTATAGCTTAATTTTAGTGTAACCCTGTGTGGACCACTCAGGTTGGCACTGCCAGCTTAACCCGACACAGGCAAGCGTAGGACATAAGTTCATGGCACACACATTTGAATTTTTTCATTTTCCTTGTGGGATACACCTTCCCCATTTCCCACAGGCACAACACATTCCAAAGCACAAGCACAAACCCAAAACAATTCTTTCTCCACTCCTCTGGTCAAGCTTCGTCCCTAACTACACCATACCCCCCCACCCCAACTCTGGCTCCCCAAGTAGAAGCTGCTAGCTCATTTCTGGCAGCACTTCTAGATGTGGTAGAAGAACTGCCCATAAGGGCTCAGCAACTCCTCATCTAGCGTCATGGGGGAGATAACACTTTGGCAACGCTTGATCCCCAGGTCCTCCCAGCGTGGAGGTGTCCTCTTACACCCTCATATTCTATATATGCATTGAATTATCATTTTTCTCATGGCTAAGCAATCCATACTAACCCCTACTTTATCTGCTTTTCTTTTTCCAGCTTTCTGTGCCATCACCACCTGATCAAAGCACCGTGCACTCATTGATCAATCGAAGGCCAGAGGTCCACATGACCATCATCGTCTAATTCTTCCATGTGAAGCCTGAAAACTATGAGGACTGATTGAGATCATTGATGTTAGGTAGAATGCCCAGTGAGGGTTGGGTGGTCTTGTGGCCTCTGAACCCCTGCAGTTTTCTTTCTTCAGCTGTTTTTCTGTTTGTTTTTTCTGTCCTCCTGGCCATCGGACCTTACATTATTCTTTGTTACTTAGTATCGCCTAATCTTATTTTTATATTTTTCTTTTTTCTTTCTCCAAGTTGTAAAGCACTTCATCATTTGTATGAAAACGTCCTATATAAACAACGAAACAAATAAATAAAATGTTGTTTTTGTTATTTTATATTAAACAAAATCTCTAATAGCCTACACTCTGTGCCACAGAGAAGAAGCAAAGTGTGCTACGACTGTTATTTCCTCGTCTACTGATGTAGAGAACAAAATCACTCCTTATATACTGGCAAGTAAACAAATATGTATATGATTCCTTATATGGCAATAACAGTTTTGATTTCTTTTATTTTATCTCATTCTTTGGGGGAAGTTGTCTTTTTCACATGGCCTTTAGGGGTCAGAGTGCAGGGTCAGCCATTATACAATGCCCCTGGAGTAATTTTCATGTTAAGGGTCTTGCTCAAGGGCCCAATGGAGTAGGATCCCTTCTGGCAGGAATGGGATTTGAACCAGCAACCTTCCAGATAGCTGTGCAGGTCCTTAGCTACAGTTTTGAACGATTGTCAGTGTATCACACTGCTCGAAACTTTTTGGGGAACCCTCTCTGACCGCTGTTCGCATGACCGTACTTGTATTGCTCCAAGGGGAAAACCCCAGCCCTCCTACCCCACTTTTTGATCAATCAAATGAGAATGGATAAAAAAGCTCCCGCCCTCTGGTCTTCAGTCTTAAACACAGAGTACCACCACTTACTGAATGTGCAATAGACTGAAACCAAGGAACCCTTTGTACTACCGGCTTGCACAAGGTGGCAGCAGTTTTGATGGAAAACATAATCAAAAGAAGCAAGAGCCAAGGGTGGTAACTTAGAAGACGATAATTAAATAACAAAGTTACGGTGTAAGCCAGAATTGTGGTCGGAGAACAAAGAAGAAAGTCAGAAGCAAAAAAGGGAACACATAACCAGAGCCAAGAAATACAAGACATAAATAATAACCGCTAAATTAAAAAACTAAGAAATCCAAATCCAAATCCTGGATGATTAATTCACAAGGTGCAGGCTTTTTAAAAGTCACACTAGTGATGTCATGATGTGAAACTTCCAGGAACCACTTCCCAGCTCCGTGGACTCACACCGAAGCAACCTGCCCACAATGGCGTCCATAAGGAAAGCAAGACGTCACCACAGAAGAATGTTAAAAACTCGATAAAGCAATACATTTTTTGTCCTCATAAATCAAGGCGTCAGTTAACACAACAGACTGGTGTGCCAGAATGGGCATTTGAAGGTACACTTCAAGACTTGAGGGGCTCTTTTTTGTACACCCCTGACACATAATAAGAGTATGTTATGCAATTAACCCAATTATAGTGATCAATAAAAAATAACACAACACTAATACCTGCTTTGTCCAATTTAGGCTTTCTGCAGACCAGGGGGATGCAAGACAGGAGCTTGCCGTGGGGAGGGCTCCAGTTTATTTTTTTATGCTAATGTGAGCCAATTAAGTATGGTGAATTAATTATCAAATGATATTTGATTTTATGGAGGTCTTTTTATTGCTCCAAAAGGATTCTACTTTTTACAACCCTGAGCTGGATAACCAAGTCAGAAAATGTATGAATGTCTGGGTTTGGGGCTTAAGCTGTTGTGATGTATTGTGGTCTGGTATTGCAGAAACAAAAAACAAAATGAAAAATCGGCTTTAAATATTGTTTCCACTACTATTTACTTATAATAAAAGAGAACACATTTCCACTTAAATGTTTGTTAGTTTACAATGTAATAGTGCAAGCCAATGAAACACATTTATTGTAAGTCCTATAGGTAAATTGAAGTATGGTGATTCTAAAGTCGCCTGAATTCAGTTGTTATTTAGCACTTTCATAGTAAACAAGAATTCCAAAGCCTTTTGGCATTACAATAAGGCAAGTCCCTGCAAGATGATTTTTAAACTAGATTTGATCAGCATCACATAGTGTGGTCCAAGTGTACAATAATAGCAGTAGTGTGACCTTGTAGGCTCATGTCCAATTACTTAGTAACTAATGAAACATTCATGACCAGAGGGAAATATGAGTTTCTCACTGAGAAATGTCACATGAATGCGATTGCAAGTGTAGTTCCCAATAGGACAGGTTTGCTGATTTGTGACATAGTACTGACCTTTCCTTTCATTTAACTACTGAATATACATTTAAAAAACATTATTTGTGGTTGCATTACGTCTGAATCAATGTGAAACTCATTTAATGCGTGTCCTTGGCTTTGTTTGCAAAATATGAGAATTGTTTTTGTGTTGATAGAGCAGAAATCAACATTTGACCATTTGTTTCTCCCAAAATTCCAACCAGAAAGAAATGTGGATTGAATGACTTGTGAAATTCTCATTAAACATGATAGGAATCTTTTGTTCAACAAAATGTTGCAATATTGTAAGTCAAACTAAAATGAACACTAACAAAAAATCCAAGACATTGAATTAGGCCTCTTACTGCATACACAGATAACATTCTCATATATTGTACAAAGTTGAAAGGTGTTTCAACAAAATGGTGACTATGAAAATTCCCAAAACACGTAAACACAACATACAAGCTTATAAGCAGAATGAATAACATTTAAAGGACCCGGCTGGTCAGTCTGAAAAAAAATAAATGTATTCAAATTGGATGGATGGGTTAATGGATAGTTTTCCAAACTTAAACTTTAGTAACACAGAACTACATACATGTGTTAATGAAGCCAACGTAAAGTAAATATGTGCCATTGCTTTGATTTTTAGTGGCAGAATTTATTAATCACAAAATGAGAACCAAAAAATTAAGGCAAGTAGAGGACAATTAAACAGACTCGCTGTCTTAATTCTTACTTTGGTGTCTTTAAGCGAAATTCTACTGCATTGCTTTTCATTTTATATTAAAATGTAATGTATTATTTTTTATTGTTGCATTGGTGACATCATCTTGGCCCTTTGCTTCTGTTCCACAGTAGTTTTGTTGCAATGGCACTTATTGGCAGTATCATAGTTGACAGTGATGTCACACATCACATTACATTTACGTGCAATACTTAAGATGGCATCATAGTAACACTAGTGTCTGTAATGATTGTATCCAGTTGTTGTGTAGTAATATTAATTTTGGCACAATTAGGTTACTGATTATTGTTAAAAATGATATCTGAAATTAATGTTGTGGTCATTATATTTTTTGATCTCCAATTTTGTATTAAAGTTTTTTTTATTGGCCATTTTTTGGTTGGTAATGCATTCTCAATGTTGTCACGTGAAGTCGGAACACTGCGCATCATGATGTCCAAGATTCTGGATTCTCTAAAAGACAAATTTGAGATGTTAGGAGATAGTTTACTTAAAATATATAGAACAAAAAACCTTTAGGTCGTTTGTCAACTTTGATGGGTGGCATTCCTAGTTTGTTGTTTTGGTTTCATTTTGACTTTTCTGCATTTCTGATAATGACTTTGTCTTTAGATAACACATTTCCACATGTCCTGGTCCTTTCAAAAACATTTTTCTCTGCTATTTTCCACTCCTGACAGAACAGCAGCCAAGTTTGTAGATAACCCAAAAAAAGGATAAATAATTCTACTTCTAGTTAATTCTAATAATTCTAGTTATTTAGAGAGAGAATACTAATTCTCTCTTTTTTTTTTTTGGACTCTCACGAGATTTCCTATTATTATAATTTCCTACAGGTAATAGTCCGTTACAACAAAGTGCCGGGGCCTAAAAATATGTAGTAACGAAATTCTGTATTTGCCGCTATAGTGCTTGATTTAACTTGCATTGAGGCGTTTGCAATCATTTCAATAGCTTCTTTCACGGTAGTTTTCAACTCCCTGTCTACAAGTTATGCTGACAAGAATTTGTGTTAGCATTTCCTTGCGATAATACACTTTCAGAGTGCAGATAATGCCCAAATCCAATGGCTGAACAACTGCTGTGGGAGGAATTCAACTCAAACATTATCTAAATATGGAAGCATGCTGTTATCAATCAGAAGCAGAATCTCCCTTTTCTTCTTCTTCTTCTTCATATTATGAGGTTTCTGAAGCGCAATTGCTACGTCTGTGTTAGATTATTTGTCCATTGCCGGCGCAAGGCAACCACAGGCTCACAATGCTGCAGCAGAGCGCCAGAGAAGAAAATCCAAAAAGCTCGCTGGTTCACTTTATACTCGCAGGGAATGGATGTAACATGCTTAAAACACCGAGGATATGCCAATGATGACAGGAATAACTTTGTGGCTGCCAGTTGAATTGCAGCAAAGTAGAGCTGTCAGTCTTTGTTTAGATTTTTTTCCTCCTCAGCATGGATCACCTTTGAGTGCTAAAGTGCGATGCGGTAGCAGCTGGTAGAAGATTCCAGTCTCATCAGCATTGTAGATGTCTTCAGGCTCATAAGCTGAAAAGATTTTCCTGATTTCATCTGCACTCCATTCGTTTGTTTTTTCAACTGAAACTGAAGATTCTTCTCCACAGATTGCTTTGGCTGCAATTCAAAAACGATCCTGAAAGTGAATTAGCCAGCCCCAGCTGACAGTAAAATCTTGTACCCCAAAGCACAAGGCTGAGTCTCAGTACTTTAGCAAACCCAGCTGTATTCAGCTTGAAACAGGAACAGCATGTTTTTTTTATTGTAGCGGGATCTACCACTCTCCAATACACCAACACAGCAGTCAGGCATGATCGTGACCAGGTTAGTTGCCAAGTAATACTGTTCCCTGCATTTATAATGTTTCTTGCATCACCCATCGAGATCTTTCTTGGAGATGCATTGGCGGAAAGCTGCTGCAGCGCTGTGAGCCTGCTCTTGCCCCGGCAACGGATAAACAGTCTTCCACAGTCTTCCACAGACTTGATGATCACACTTCAGGACACTCTTCGGTGTGTCGTTCCATTGGGGGAGGTCCCAAAAGAGTTTAGAGACCTCACAACCGTGAGTTTGCTTTTTTTTAAACGAGTGGTGCGCTAATAAGAATGTGAATTAAACGAGCATCATTTCTATAGGAGGTTGACAATGAGTTAAATTCCAATGGATGTTTTTCAGATGTTGACAAGCAATAAGCACAAAGGTATTACTGGAAACCACAGAAAACAAACACAACAAAACAAAACAGTTCAAGGAAAGTTCGAAGAAAGAGAAAAATTTACAATGTTTGTGTTCGGGGATCGTTATGCACAACTGAGTTGCGACCACAGAACCAATTGCTTTGTGGATGATTCATTCAGGCATTTCAAGGTCTTTTGGGCACTTCATTGTAATGAAAGTATCTGCTGAATGTATTTCGTAGTAACAATAATTTCTGTAGACTCTGTCATATGGGGAAACTGTCGGGACCGTAAAAATACTCTGTTGTAATGAAAATTTTGTTGTATTGATATTCGTTGTAATGGAATTTCACCTGTATTATTTTCATCCACTCTTTATAAGGACCAAGAAAGAGGGGTGAGATAATCAAAATCTGTGGTTCACGACAAGTATTTCAATCATCTGACAACAAAATGCACTTTGTGACATCATAACTAGAATAGAAAAGTTCCCCGAATTTGTACAGGATGATGTTGAAAGCCACCTTGCCATGACTTATTTCTGACAGCCATGTGCCAAGGACTTCCTTCCACTGCTAAAACTTGGATATGCAGTTCTTTCACAGTAAACTGCCCTGCTCAGTATTCTGAGTGTTATATCTTTTATTAAGATCTGTTAGGCATGGGTGCCAAAGAGTGGTATCATAGACATACTTAGTTTGTCCCCTCAGGAAAGAAAGGTAATCCCTGCACAAAATGAATGCATAATGAAATTTTTGAATATCTTCTTAATAGCAGGGGTATTTACTATAATACTAATTAAAACCAATGTATAGCACAAACATTTACAGGCCAAGGCCCAGACAGACTCTCCTTTAATCTGAAAAGAAAAGAGAACTTATGCAAATTAGCTAATGTATACCATCATTAAGGCATGTACTCAAACTGTGTCTGTAACACATGGATTGTTAGGCTGATATTCCATCCATCCATCCATCCATCCATTTTCTTAACCCACGTTTCCATGGCAGGGTCACAGGAAAGCTGGAGCCTAGCCCAGCAAACATCAGGCACAATATTTTTAAAGATATTTTGTCCACTAATAGTACAAAATGATTTAATTTTATTTAAACTCATTATATTGAGAATTCTCAAAGCACATAACCTGTAAAAGAATTGGACTGCCGCATTTATTTTCTAGATTTTCTAAACTGTGTTCTGTTTACAATTCAGATTTTAATTATTGATTATTACATTAATCTTGTTGAGCCCAAGGTGTTACTGACATAAACACAGGCGGTGAAATATCGAGGAATAGAGCTGTGAGCTGTCCAAATGAGTGATGGACCACGGGGGACAGCAATGAATAGTTAAGTGGTATTTGTTGCCACAGGTGCTGACAAATGCTAACTAATTTCTGGCATAGCAATAAAAAATAAAAAACACTCTTTAAAATAGGTTGATGTGCCCAGCATTTATCTCCCTTGCTCTCACTGCAGCGCAAATCAAGAATCCCAGCACATAGCTCTGTAACTCATTTCTGTCAAAAGGGTGTTTGGCGCTTCACTCCTCAACTCCTTGCTTAATAACCTTATGACTTATTTCTGATCTTCATAAGCAGTAGACTTTGACGCTCTGAGGAACCCTGATGTTTAGTAAAATGAACACGACGACCAAAGAAAAACCACCTACACAGGTGTCAATTGTTCATGTAATATTAATAGAAAAGTTTAAACGCTAAGCTTTGCATATACAGTGCTGCCAAAGTGAGATGTTTGTTGCAAATTATGGACGCTTAATAAGTCATTTTCTTTTCTGAATGATGTGATGGTAAACTGTTGCTGCCTAACAGCTCTTGCCAATCTGTGTAGAGCTTCTATGTTCTTCTAGTGTCTGTGTGGCTTTTTCTACAGATAATGTGGCAGGCAGTGTGGCATAGTGGTTAAGGCTTTGGGCTTCCCTGATGTTGTGGGTTCAAATTCCGCTACTGGCCCTGTAAATATGTGGAAGTCACTTCATTCCCCTGTGCTCCAATTGTATCTCTGAAGTATTATAAGTCAGCTTGTATAAAGACATCAGCCAAATAATAATTAATAGTAATAAGTCCTATTTCTACCCAAAGACATGGATGTAAAGTGATTCCATGCCTTACAATTCTAAACTGGCACAGTTTGAGTAAGTGTGACCGTACTCTGCAATGGACCTCCATTCTTGCCAGGACTGGATAATGCCTTACATCTCATGCTGCTAGTATACTGTAGGCTGCAGTCCCTGTGTCGCGATGACTTACACATTGGGTAGAAGTAAAAACTTTCCCAAACCTTCTTTTTAGCCTTACAGCATTGTGAGAAGGAATTTTGAAACACATCCACTTACTGACCATTTTGAAGGGAATATAAAATGTCCGTTTTTTTTAGATGCACACTTTTTGTCTTTGAATGATTCCTAAATCATGTGCTTGCATTTATCATCGCCATATCTATCAATCCATTTTCTAAACAAGTTTTTCACGTAAACAAAATGCAGGAACAAAAGCATCACATAACACTCAGACACTCACATGAACATTCATACTAAGTTAAGCAGGTCCAGAGCCTCTCATTAAGCTTACATGCCAGTCTTTGGGATCTGGGAAGAGACATAGTAACCTAAGAAGACATGTCAATTCTGCGCAGGTCCAAGATTCAATCCCCAAGTTCCAGGAGCCGTGAGCTAGCAATGCTAACCACTATGCCATGCCAGTTTTCCATAATGAAATTATTTGTTTGTGAAAGACAGAAAAGATTTTGTATATGTAGTTAATTGGAGTAGAGGATGGCAGAGATGTGAAAGGCTACTGAGGAGACAACACTATTGTAGCTGTGTTTACCCAAAATTACCAAAGTTCAGTAGCTCTAATTTGTTAATGGAATTCAGCATAGGTTTGACATGTTGAAATGATTTCACAGGCAAAATATCTTCATTTTAAAAACTTTTGCAAAAACTCAAAGTAAAGCAGTTCACACAAAAAAGAGAAAATTGATATAGCAAAGAAAAGAAAAGTTCTGTATAAAGCTTAAAATCCTTGTTTAATTTCTTTAAGTTCATATGAGTTTAACTCGAAGCTTTAACTTTCTAAGTCTGGCTATATACTGACTATATAATGCTTCAATTACCTTTTTTTAAGTGAAAACACAATCCTGTTGGGTGACATGGTAAGTTCTGCCTCTGGGATATAATTCTAGCCTGGGAACTCCCAGTGTGAAGTCTCATGCCCTTCATCTCACATGTTAAAAACTACACGTAGGTTAACTGGCAACTCTGCTTGGCCCCTTTATGGTGGGCCTGCAATGATTGGACACATCTGATTCTGCCAGGAAACCAGAACTGGATTAAACAGGCCTTTAAAGATATAGACTGATGGATGGTCTTATTGGTCAATGGCATCCCTGTATAATACGTCAGCCCTGAATATACTCATACTTTATCGCAGTGGTTTTCATCTTTTTTTTTACCAAGCGCGGAAGCTCTACAGTAGTTCATAAACTCAAGGCCGCGGGCCACATCCGGCCCGGCGTGTAATTATATTTGGCCCGCGAGATCACTTTATATATTATTGTTATTAATGGCCCGGGGATATGAAGCGCTGGTAACACAATAAACTACAGATCCCATAATGCAGCACTTCAGCTGCCTTGCCGAACACTTTCCGCGTTAATTAAGTCTAGCTTATGATGCTGCAAGCTATTGCGAAGCTATCCCACACGATGCCGAAGAGAAAAATGATTCTGAAAATAGAGCCTTTAAATACCGATGGGAGGCTGAGTATATGTTTACTGACATTGCCGGTAATTTGTGGAGCTAATGTGGCACTAATTACAGAATTTAATCTAAGATGGCACTATGAGACAAAACATCAGGATAACCTGAAAGACCTGAATGCAATGCAGAAGATACAGAAAGCAGAAGAGTTAAAGAAGAATCTGACACTTCAGCGGACGTTTTTACCCGTGCACAATCACAAAGTGATTTCAAGTGAAGCTACTTTTATGGGAGACACAAATGCACCAGTGCAACTTGCCCCACTTTTCCTGTTGCCAAGTAATGTTGAACCAAGTCGGCACAACGGTGTTCCCAAATACGCACTTTGCTGATAAACTGAGCGCACTGCGCACTGAGTTCGCATGGCGCTTTAGTGACTTTGAAGAACAAAAAAAGAATTTTGAGTTGTTTCGCAACCCATTTGCTGTCGATGTGGAAACTGCACCTGTGCAGATTCAGATGGAGGTGATTGAGCTGCAGTGTAATGGCACACTGAAGGCAAAGTACGATACTGCAGGGCCCGCACAGTTTATTCACTCCATTCCCGCAGAAATGCTCCAGCTTTGTCTACATGCGGCTCGAACCTTGTGCATGTTTGGTAGCACATATCTGTGTGAGAAGCTCTTCTCAGTGATGAAGACTAACAAAACAGCACACAGGAGTCGCCTCACTGATGAGCACCTGCAGTCCATCCTGAGAATCTCCACAACACAGAACCTCACACCAAACATAAACGAACTTGTTGCCAAAAAAAGATGCCAGGCGTCCAGCTCTGATAAAATGACATATGAGCAAAGACAACTGAATGATTTGATTTGTTATTGCTGAAAAGAACAAATTTTATTTATGTTTCCAGGTTTTGTTATGCACCATGTTCATATTTGAATTTGTATAATTTTGACAGGATATATTTTTATGGAGAGCAAAATCTTTTGGGATATTTTAAATTTAAGTTTATTTTTTATATAAAATTACATAAGAGTAAAGAAATTTGAATGTTTGTTCTTTTAATGTTTACTTTATTTCTAACTTCTATAATTTAAACAGGATATATTTTTATGGAGAGCAAAATATAATAAGTTATTTAAGGTTTGATTTGATTTATTCCGGAATAATATTCCTGTCTGTTTTTATTCATATTTATGTTGAAAAAAGTAAAGTTTTAAAGTTTAAAAATTTTTGTTTTAGTGTGTTCAATAAATGTTTATCCTGTTCGGCCCACGACCTAAAGTGTGTTTTGGATTTTGGCCCCCTGTGCAATTGAGTTTGACACCCCTGCTCTAGTTCTACCTGTAGCTGCACAATAACAAATCAACATGTTTCTTTGAAAATGATGCTAAGAAGATATTTACCTGGTAATGGTAAATCGAATTTTCATTAAAAATACCAATATAGAAGAGCACTGACCAAAGATAAATTAGAACAATGTTTTACAATTATTAAGAACAAAACCAACCTCCTAATTGTCTCTCTATTATATAAAAAAAACTTGGGAAGAGACAAGACCTGTTCAGAGAGACGAGACTTGACCTTCTCAGAAAGACCCTTTCACATCCCGCGAGACTAGACTTTGTGCCAAGAGATTTAACCACGCCCAGGGCCGGAAAAGTAGAACGTCGTAAAGAATTGAAAGACATTGGTACACATGCAGAGCAGGTTAGCGATAATGGAATTAGGAAAATATGAAAGTCTCAAAAAAATGATAGTAAAAATCACATTAGCGCAAACAAATGGAAAATATTACTCGGTGAAATAATGAAACAGCGAAAAGAGATCGAATAGTGTTTGAGGATGTCTGGGGGATAAGAGAGACAAGGCATTGTATCACTGTTTAAGAGGGGTTTCGGAGGAGCGTTCAGCGCCCCTCTTCACAACGTCGTGTAGCGCAGGCGGTGGGTGGGGGGATTGGGGAGGTTGGCGAGCAAAGCGAGCAGGGGGCAGAGCCCCCTAGTTTTATTAATAATCAAAAATGCACTCTACAATTTCCTGTACTTGAACAGCTCTCTAAATAAAATTGTTAACTTCCCATAAATAACCAACACTTATACTAGTGAGCCTTCTGATGTTGTCTAGAGGAAAATAATTCTTTATATTCAGGATACTGGTGGTCGACAGTGCGTTGAAGTTGTGATTGTGATTACTGTCCATGAGACATGTCTGAAAACGCACATAGATCCTAATTAATAAATCAACCCACCTTAATAAACACAGAAGTGTCCTTGTGTCTATGTGTGTGTCTATCTGGTTTGTTATGTCTCCGCTATGCAACAGATGACACATCACAAACGTTAGCCCTGCTTTTACGAATCCTGTACCAAATGGTATGTAGCAGAGACATAGCAATTGGATGGACACACTGCACTTCAAGCATTAATACTGAGGCCTGCATTAATTACTTAGACTTCCACCCATCTTGGATGAGTAGCACAACTAGTGAGTCAATAAATGGTTACTGGACTGAACAATTTTTTTATTTGTACTCAATAGAGCAGAAGTAGAAGACTGTGAATAATTATCCGAAAACTGGAATGGAGTTTGGAATGAAAAGTATTGCACTTCCATCTTCTATGGAGACATTATACACAGTGCTTTAAACAAGAAAAAAAAGGCATAATTGAGAAAAATATGATAAACAATGGGGGGGGTAGGATGAGAAATTTAAGCAACTGCTGCACACTATATGAAACCTCATGATTTCAAATTGTTTGTCCACTTGACAATTCAAATTTTTGTTCATTGCAACAACCTCTTGAGGCTTCATAAGCTGCTTTATTAAAGTGATTTGACAGACACACAGACTATGAATGGATTACAAGCCCTTACATAAACAAATGTTTCAAGATGAGGTAGTTCAATTCACTTATGGTTGCGCTGGAGACTGGCAATATTGTGAGTTGATTGGCACTCTACTCTCAATAGAGACAATAATGACTCTACAAATTTATAAACATATCATGCAGTATCATTTGCTAAACATAGGCATTCAAGAAATGATCAATGCAAGTGATTTGTGATCGCATGTCAGTAACCTCCTTGGGTCTCAGGTTGAGAACCTCTGCTTTAAGAAAAATACTCAATGCATCCTGGATTGTGTTCCTAATATATGCAGGCATACTTTTCTCTAAATATGGACCAGGGGCATACAGACTCATTGATGCCATTGAGTTTTGAAAAGAAATTAAAAAATGGAGCTGTGTCCGACAAGGCTCTGTTACAGCTTGCTAATGACTCTGAAGTTGGACCGTCTCTTAGTCATATTTTGTGAACAACATCATCTCCTTTTCCTCAGCAGTGTAGTATATTATTAATAGTAGTGAAAAACTGACGCTACATCAAAAAGTGATTAACTAACCTCAACAAGGCCACATTAATCACACCTGTAAAGTTCAGCTGCTCTTTATTAGTAGCTTTCCAGCCAATATCAACAAGTTCTTTGAAAGCGATAAGAACGTAATGTTGACTCAGAAGTTATATTATGGATGCCAGCTTGTGGAAATGTCAATAATTCATTAGGATCCAGCCATATGTGCACAAAGTTTTGCTTCTTTTCCTAGAGGAAAATGTTTTGTAAATTTGTGTAGACTTTAAATGAGAAAAATGGCAGGTTAAAATAACATTCTCAAACCCACTTGATCTTATTTTAGGTGGTGGGAGCAGCAGTGTGTCCAAGGCAGAACCCAAAAGTGCATGAGGCACCACTCCAATGCTGGGTTGGCATGTTTTGGCACCTAGTGAAAGCAAACTGCTCTACTCAATAAAACAAATTTCTTTAGCAGGTAAACAGTTTATACTACAGATTAATTATTCATAAAGGTCCAGTCAAGTATCAACTGTTACAGAAGTATTTGTTAGATTTGAAATCTAATACTTCTTACTGTCATTTTTTGTAATTACCACTTTCACATGGGACATTTGTGCGTGTGCGAGTTTATTTTAAATTAATTATCCATTTTACTTGAACATACAGCATATTTTATTACAAATGAAAATTGGCCAAAGTCTTCATTTACAAAATTATTTTTATAAGTTCTTATTGACCCTATGACATTGTACAGCATTAAACTGGTTAGTGAATGTTATACATTCTTATTTATTTCACACATCCTAGATACACTGCTCTTTACCACAGCTGAGTAGTCTAAAAGTATTTGGTTAAAAATATTTTATACCAATTTAAAAGAATTTAAAAATTTTGGCAGGGTGCGGGAATGACAGGTGCCGGAAGAAAATTTGGGGTCGTCCCATTTAATATTAAAAAAATTAAAGAAAATGTGCACTTCTTTGGCGTCTTTGCCCTCGTGTTTGAGCTACAAAAAGACTGTTGAGAATAGATTGGGCTGCTAGCTGTAAGTCAGGGTTAGTCTGTTCAGGAGGTCTGTCCGGCAGGTCGCTTTTGTCAAAATGACACCTTCTTCTGGGAAGCTGGGCTTGTACAAATGGGGAACCGGAAGGGGCGGGGTCATGTGTCCTAACTGGGCGGCTCCTTGATACTGCTAGTAGATAGAGAGATGACAGTGTTAGTGACAGCTCCGCCTCTCATCCCTGCAGGTTATTACATACCTCGACAGCCCATATGGAAATCCTCTGATGCACATACGTGACAATACATGAATTGTTTACCGTGTTATGCCAAACTATCTAAGGCAGGTTGAAATCTAAGTGACCAATGTAGACCTCAGTGATAATGTTTGCAGTGCATGTGCAGTCCATTTGTCTCTGTTTTATGATATTTGGTATAGGATTTGTAAAAGCAGTGTTACTGTTTGTCAAGTGCCATCTTTTGGAATAACAGAAACACAACAACCAAACAAACATACAGACTTTATTAAGGTGGATTAAAGTTGCTCAGAAGGTAAATGTTTTAAAGTGTCTTAATGAATACCTTATTAATTTTTACTAAGAAAAAAACATAACACAAATCTGCAGAGTTTGGGAAACATCTCAGAACCAGATACGTGTAACTTACTGACTGGCTTCTCTTGGTCAGGTTTCATCAAACAAGACTGAGTATAAACACAGGCAAAGGTGGCCATAAGCAGATTGTCCAAGTTTTTTCCCAGAAATAGTATATGATGGGGAGAATTATTCCTGGCAGGAGGAGTTTATAATCATTCATTTGGGTGTTAGGGTCACTTTAAGCAATTGCTAGGTGGGCTTCTTATCATTCACACATATGTATTCATATTTCTTCATATTGTAAGATTCTTTGCTGTGATGTTGGTATCAGAAAGCCCCCCACCCACATTAATGCTACTTATATATCTGACAGCAATGCTCTACACTGACTCACAGATCATGTTTTTTGTGCACTATTGACAAAGCTTTACTCACCAAACAAATAATGACAAACCTGGCATCAAAATCAGAAATATTAGTAACACAGACATTGTCATTTACTGAAGTAGATTTTAAAAATGTTCTTTCTTAGTGAGAGTTGTTTAACTGCCAGGTTCTCTGTTTGAAGGCCATATTTTACAATTAAAGTTTGATTGTTTTCTGAAAAATTACTGGATCTGTCACTTCTTCACAGGGTGTGTAATTCGTTATTTCAGCGTGGCTGTTGACATAAGTGTGAAGTTTAGAATTACATGACATCTGATTGGTCAGCTCTTGGGTCTATTTTAAATAGACATGAAATGATTGGTTATTACCGGCAGTGTCTGAATGCAGCTATCACGGACCTGTCTGCAAAAATGTATATAGTTTAAGTTTCGCATAAGTCATTTAAATGAAATAAAATATGTGATAAATAAAATTTTTTAACATCCTTATACTGCAGTGGGCTGGCACCCTGCACAGGGTTTGTTTCCTGCCTTGTGCCCTGTGTTAGCAAGGATTGGCTCCAACAGACCCTCGTGATCCTGTAGTTAGGAGATAGCGGGTTGGATAATGGATGGATAACATCCTTATATATAATACGTTACCATAGCTGTTTGTTTGTCTGGATTATAAATCACCTGTAGTGCACAAACCGTTTCACCTATTGTTCTGAAATTTGGTACACATACACTACGTGACATCTACTATCCGCTTTCAGGGTGACCTCCAAGGTTATTCCTTTTTTATTTTTATTTGATTCTATTGTAAAATCAACTCTCAGCATCAGCCAGCAGGGAGGCCGTGCGGTGTATGTGTACGGGCGCCATTCGAATCCCTACCGCCTTCGCCATCAGTTCCCCTTCCTCTTCATATCTTAAATCATTCTTGAGGCAGATTTAAGTGCAGTTTAAGTGAAAAATTAAGGAAAACTTACTAAGTAAATGCAACACAAACACTGACTTAATGCGAAAAGATGCTGAGGAAAGAAGTGGGCCGCTAGGGTGGAGAAAAGAAGAGCTGCTCAGGAAGCAGCAAGGGCATCAACCTCTGAGCAAATGAATGCGAAACATACAGAGAAAGAGTATGAAAACTAGGAATGCACAAATCAAGTGTATTCACTGCACGTTATCATGCAGTGCGCAGTTACTGGTTAAGAATAATTGTGGCAAATATATAGAACTGTTCCAGGAAATTCAGGATGTCTGTTCTGCCAAGGAATAATATAACATAATCTTGTCCTATTTGCTTAATCCGATACAGAGTCTATCCCAGCAGCACTAGGTATACAGCGAGAAACAACTTTAGATTGCACGGTCGAAGGTTACTGTAAGGTTATGAAAATTCAATGTTGTCAGTATTTTTTGAGTCACTACTAGATAAATTTTTTAATTTCCAAACTAAAACTGATCTACATTTTGCCATCTTTTGTATTTGTTCCAAATTAATTTACATTAAAATGATTCTTACAGTCTTTTTGTCAATCAGGTAAATCTAACCATTTCATTTCTGGTTGCTCCGTCACTCTAAAGCTGTAGGGATTTGAAAAGGTTGCAGCTCCTATGACCAGTTTTTGGGCTTTTGATGGTAGTTCTTCTACACCAAATATCTAGATAGTCTCAGAAAATGTGTGTAAAATAGGCAATGGCTAAAACATTGGTGTTTAACCCAAAAGAATGGCAGTTTTTACCGTTTACACCCTTGTTTTAATATGGGTCAGTTAAGATAGCCAAATTTCACTAAGTATAGGAAAGTATACGGAGAGTATATAACAGTGTCTAACTAACTAGGGTCTATGCCTTCATTCTGAGGTTCATTATTCAAGCTCTGACTCCCTGTGCGCCCCTGAGCTTGTGCTCTTTTTGTAGAAACACAGTTGTACTATAGCTCTATCCTGCAGCCATAAGCATTTAGAAAATGGATCTGTGCATAAGGTGACTTCAAATGGTGACCACTGTGGACAGGTCCTACGTACAGGTATTTTATTATTTGTGAAAACAATTTTAAAAGGAAATCTCTAAAAACTAATATGCTACCATTTATCTATAACTAGGATAACTACCATTTAACATGAGCATAGTATTAAATACTAATTTCTAATTAACTAAATGTAAATTTTATTACTGTTAAGAAATGATGGGTGTTTTCAAAAAGAAAGTAGGGATAGGTGGAGAAAGACATGCACGGATTAGCTGTTAAATTTATTTCTCCCATTCTGTGAGCTCTTTTATCATCAAAGCTATAGTGTACATGTGTCTGATGTGACAATGCAATTAACACCTATTTTCATCTGTTCTAAATATACCAGCACCTCACATGTATTAACTATTAAGACGTAAAGGAGCTGTGAAGCACACACGTATGTGCACATATAGCTCACTGAACAATAAATTCCAATTAGCACGGAGCTTCTGATTGTAATGAGGTGTTGAGCAGCATAATGAGTTTCTGATGGACACATAGTGTATGCATTTTTTAATCACTTTGATAAAAATTATTGTTCCTTGGAATACTTTTTCCCGCAACAAAAAGACAAGCCCATTATTGTCTACTAATGGAAATATTTTTCTCTTTTAACACCATTTATGAATCTTACTTTACATACAGTGTGGCTCATTAAGCTATGAAATAAAATCAATGATAAAATCCAACGAAGCTCTTATCTCATCACGCATGCTTTATTTTCAAACTGAAATGTAAGCAGTTACATATGCATTCAGGCTCTCTGCACATTCTCAGGGGGAATACAAATCAACTGTTTTATTTATTTATTTATTTTACACAAAAAAAAAAAAAAAACTAGAGAAAGAGTGCACATTTGGTTGTGTGGATTTTCAGATTCTCTGGTTTTCCTCCCACATCCCAAAGTAATGATTGCTTTTTCATTTGCATTATGTATGTGTAAAAGTGTGAGTGTATGTGCATGGCGATGGATTAGCTTCTTGTCAAGGAGTGGCTCTTTCCTTGTGCCCAGTGCTGCCGGGACAGACTCCTGCACTATGACCCTGAATGGGATTAAGCAGATTTGAGATTTTTTTTTTTGCCTTGATACAGGCTAACAAGAAACAAAAGACATGATGCTTCGTGAATTGATAAAAATCGAATGCTAAATATATCAGAAAAATGCTACAATATCAGACAGGGGAAGTCTGCCAGTTTAGACCTTGTCTGAATCATTTTGCCCACTTGTACTCCAACTATATAAAAATTGAATATGAGAAGTTGTAGCAATAGTAAGTAAGAACTAGGGGGCTTTGCCCCCACCTCACTTCGCTCGCCATGGGCATACGCTACACGCCAGCCACTTCACATCTCTGCCACTCACGTATGAGTATTTCACTTTCACCAAACAACAAATCTTTTGATTCTCGCAGATACGCCACTTCATTTTGAAGAGAATCTACTTTCCCTGATGGCAACATGAATTTGACAATCTACAAGTCTCTTAAAGTTTAAATCCAAACAATATATTCAATTTCTTTTCGCTGTTCCATTGTTTCACCGAGAAATAATTTACATTTGTTTACACTAATGTGATCTTTACGATAATTTTTTTGAGACGTTCGAATTTTAGTACTTTCATTATCTCTAACCTGCTCTGGATGTGTATTGCGCCAACATTTTAAATTCTTTACGACGTTCTACTTTGTCATCTACTCTTTGTCTTCTATTTCCAGCCGCGGGGTAGTTAAATCTATTGGCACAAAGTCTCGTCTTGCGGGACATGAAAGTATCTCTCTGAAAAAGGCATGTCTCATCCCAGGCTAAAAAGTCTTGTCTCACCCCCGGATTTTTTTTTATTATAATATATTTTATATTATAATATTATAATAGAGAGATAATAATAATTTACATCTATACTACCACTACAGATGGAACAATTTGACAGTGTTTAGCATTTCATTTGGTTCTGATACTGCAGTGTAAGCATGTCCGATGTCTATTTTTATTTTCAAACTGGAATTCAAAAAAAGATGGCTCATGGCTTCTTTTTCCTTCTGACTATCACAGCGAACTACTGAAAGATGCCTTCAAATTCATGCTATGCACTCTGTACTGTGGAGGCTGTCTGACAAGGCGATGGGAAACACGGTGTTAGCAGGCTGCTCAATGGCTCTATATTCAGACTGACCTCTCCCTTTGGCAAATGTCACAGTGCCCTGCCATCTCATCACTTCTCATTCATCATCAATGAAGTGGCTCCTACTTTTGGCTTAATGCTGAGGTTGTGGATCTTATTGTACCCAGTGTTTATGACTTTGTTCTGCGACCAGAGTGATGACTTTTGGTTGTGATGAAAATTCAATACTGTAAAGACCTGAGCAAATGTCAGTCTATGCAGGCAGCTGTCCTTATCTGTCATGCCTGCATTACGTATTCCACAGATGGTGCATGTTTGATTGACCTGTGCAGTTTGCCTCACCTTCAGCAGATGTTACGGCTATTCATTTTTTGTCAAGCAAGTGGTTTGTGAGCCCTTAGTATTTTATATATAAATATATATATTAATATATATATATATATATATATATATATATATATATATATATATTAAGTCTGTGGTGTAAGTGCCCTAAGTAGACATATCAGGATGACTACAGGAAAAATTCAAAAATAATTCATTTACAAATATGGTTACCTCAGTTAAATAGATGGCTCCAGGTCATTTATTTGCATGAAGATATTTCTAGTGGAAATTTCTTTGTGTCTGGATTCTCCATCAACCCCCAGGTAAGGAATTGGAAAAAAAATGACCATAGCTTCAATTTGAACTGTAAGATCTGTGTTTTCAGATTACAGGTGTATTAAAGCCAAGTTGATGAGCTGGTCATTCTATTCAATTGCTTAATGTTGCATTCCCAAGATGGTGTTTCTGATTTTTGATGCCACTGAAAGCCTAGGGTGAATACACACACTGGATTTTACCCATAGGTTTTGCCTAGGCTGTGATGAGTTAAATTTCACGTTGTGTGCCATGATGCCAGCAAAGGACTGGAAGTGGTCATAAGAACATAAGAAATTTGACAAATAGGAGGAAATGTTCAGTCCATCAAGCTACAAAGCTAAACTGTCCTAATATCTCATCCAGATTCATCTTAAAGTTTCTCAAGTTTTCTACTTTATCTATAAGTAGAAATAGAACTGGGCACAAAGGAGCAACAAATGACCTGTTCCTCGTATGGGTTTATTGCAAAATAATGTATATTTGTTTATCAACTGATAATAATTTATATTCTGCTTCTTGGCTAGGAATAAAGCATGTAGCAAGAAAAAGCTTGACTGGAATGTTAATTATCAAATGTAAATTGTTTGCAACTTCCTGCCTTAGCAGTGCTAATGAAGACAATACCTGGCTGTCCTTGAAATTCTTTGATGATTGTATATAATTGGATTTATTGTGGTCTTCCGGTATTAAATGCATTATATACAAAGCATATCAAAACTTCACTTCTTGAGAAATGCAAAATAGAAAAGAATGAAATATTTTAGATGATTTTTTTCTTTCAGTGGCACTGACCCTCGTTTATGAAACAATTATGGGCTCTTTTAATTACGATTTCAGATAATGAATGGCAGTCAGCCCTTGACAAGTTCTCATAAATCTGTGCAAAGTATGCTGTAATTCTAAGAAAACATGTACATCACACACAGTTATCTTGACTAGGATTATCCAAAATACTCATATTTCTGAGTCAATCTTGAATTATTAACAGTGTCATTAAGCATATGCTCCAGTAAGCGATGTGGATCAGGAATGCCCTAAACTAAGATCATATTGGAAAAAAATAACTGCTTATTTATCAGAAAATATTAAAAGTTCAAAGACAGCGACAGTACCACATTCTGTCTCAAAAAATCTATTTTGATACCCCGCACTACATTACCCCCTCAATGTCTTATCATATTCACCTGACAGAATCCTCTCCATAACTCAATATGAAAATTCCTGCACCTGTCATTATGTTTGGTACTGAGCAGTTCACACTGGCAGATACTCAGGGAGTAGTTTAATTTTAATTTCACAAAAATGTGCAGTATGCCAACAATCAAGAAGATGTATTTTTCTGTGACCAGATGTACCATTCGAAGTTGTACACTTCTTTAATATATCACCCCTTAAATTTAGTACAACTTGTGATTATTTTGTAACTAAAAGTCATTGGAGGCATTTTAAGCAATTTATTAGTGAGGTTCATACGTTTGTCTGTGTGTGGCTTGGGGTTCTTGAGAATGACAGTCATTCAGTATTTAGCTAACATTAAACCATTAAAGGCAGAACATTATATATTAAATACAGTATGTTCTGTATATATACCAGGTGTATACACGAATATGACCTATGCTGCTGAAATGGTCTTTAGCTTCATGCAACCATACAATTTAATTAAACAGCAAATGGATGAGTGGATATATTTACACTTGTTTTATAAGTTCATCTATGCAAATAAGTATATTTATTTATGTAAGGACTAGGGAACTCCTCCCCCTGCTCGCTTCGCTCGCCAAAAGCCAGCACTACGCACCATTGTGAAGAGGGAGGCTGAACATCCTCCAAGGAGACACGGCCGCTCCTCCAAAACCCCCTCTTAAACGGTGATACAATGGGAAACAAATAACAGTTGGGTTATTTTTCATGATACAACTAACAGTGGTATAATGTTTGTCGGACGAAAATACATTCGTCTCGTGCAGATTGACTTCATCGTTGTCCTTGTTTACAAGATTTTTAAAAATTAAAACATATTTAATTGTTTCTTTACATAAAAAATAATTAAATAAGAATAAATAATTTATTCTTTGTTTTTGGGATTAGAATTACTACCAAGAACCACACAAGGCATTTTAACAGTTATTATAGCACTTAAAAAAAAAAATTGCAAATATTTCATCGAAGTTAGCCAAACACATGCAAATCTTATTGAAGTAAAAATGATAGCATACCGTGACACCGCATGAGTATCATACCTTTGTTAGTTGTATCATGGGTTATTCTCATCTATCTTATATTATGCAGGGGGCACAGAATTATTCCAGGTAGAAAAGGGATACGAAAGTTTGAGAACCGCTGCACTATGCAAACTCTTTTCGCTGTTCCGTTATTTCACAGAGTAATATTTTTTGTTTGTTTGTGCTAATGCGATCTTTACTCTCATTTTTTTGAGACTTTCGAATTTTCCTGCTTCCATTATCTCTAACCTGCTCTGCATGTGTATCATGGGACTTGCTTCCAAAGGTTGTAAGTATGACGTGACTTGTCTGTCTGGCGGGACGTGAAAGTGTCTCTCTTCAAAAGATCACTCTTCCAAAGATCACGTCTCGTTGCAAGATTTTTTTTTATAATAGAGATATTTATTTTGGAAAAAATTAATATTTAGAATTGTATGACCTTCACTATACATTGAATTCTTTATTCTGGGAAGAAAACAAGTCTTTTAGGACTTTGGCTATGTCTTCTAGCTGTTCCTCATTGTAGATGGCTAAGGTTTAGCAGGAAAGTGTATCTTAAAGATGATCAATTCAGTTTTAGTGGCATATACAGGGCAAGTCAAAATTATATTAACATTTGAATAGTGGAAACAATTAATTCACAAAACATACTTCATATGTGCAAGATGATTTACAGGAACGTCTCAACCTGTTCACCATCATGTTCAACATATGTACCATAACATGGTGGAACATTAATTGTCCACAAAAATAATATATAAGTATATACATTGTAGTACCATTAGTGTTAACAAGATTTTGACTCATCCTGTAGTGGACTTGAGGAAGATTATTTGAAAAATAACAAATAAATGCTTAAATATTTTTTAGAAGTTTATTAGCATTTTAAACTGAATTCCTTTTTCATGTCAGACTTTATCTATTTGACCAACATTTGGAGATTAAAATAGACTGCAATGTCTGTCTGCAATAAAAAAAGGAAAGTAACGTGTGAGCATCCCCTACATAAACAATTTTAGTGTGGAATGGTTGGTTATAAGTGACCTTCAGGAAAAGAATCACAAAGAAATCACTGAAAATGTACTGAATGTTAAGGATACACACTTCAGCAATATATCTGAAGATCATTTAGGACAGCACAAAATGTGCAGGAAGGGAGAGACAATAGGTCAGTGATGTAGGCATACGGAAACAGTTATATGAGCATGTCCCAGTGTTAGCATTACTAAAGAAAACTGTGAAAGGTTAGTGCCTGTGACCTAACCCGGAGAGGATATTATTTGGGCTGTGTCCAACAACATTCTGTGCTATTAAGTTGGGTATTTTCATGCTTCCCTTTTCATTTTTAGTAATGAAATAAAATTTTGTCTTCACAAGGAAGATTTAATTCTAAAAATGACAAGCAGTAGGATATAAGTGGGGATTTAAAAAGAGACAGCATCAGGAACAACCAATAAAGTAACAAAATATTCTCCTTCAGGTGGTTCTGGTTTAATCCAAGACTTTATTATAAGTTCATGGAAGGAATTACTGGAATTTATATATAGTGTCTATGCAGAGTATCAATTTTATAAAACTGAGGCTGTTCAAATGGATACTCTCTGATCATGTGAATTTATGGGTAACACATTTACACATTACTGGATCATTTGACCAGTTTTTGGGTATACTCAAAGTTTAAACGTTGACGGAAAATCAGTTTATAAAGTTTGTACATTAAGTTTTTCCAGTATTTAGATGGGGAACACTATATGAGAGTAGCTTGCTTGCACTCTCTGCTGTCCTTTTAGCTCTAGAAGAACTGCAACTGACACATTTGCTCTCTCCTTACAGACAAACTGTAACTGTAGTCTGTAGTATGAATGTTAATGCTTTCAGGCAAGGTGCCCAGTTAGTTGTACTGGAGTGCTGTTGTAACACAAGCAATGTCAGTGGTGTCTTTATTCACTTTTCATTGCACTTCCTGTATTATATGTTTTTTGTTTTATGTGATTTATTGTTATATAACACTAAACGTATTTCTGACCTAATATCACAAAGGCAATGGCAAGAAGTGAATGTTTTTTTTTCGTTTTAATCCAGTGTTTAGTAATGAGTAAAATTAAAACTTTAAGACTTAAGACTTTAGGGACTTTCAAAACTTGACTTAATATTTTATTGGAAGAAATAAGTGGATAGGACTGGTGAGCTTTGTTGGGCTGAATGGCCTGTTCTCGTCTAGATTGTTCTGATGTTGTAATGAAGCTATCTCATCTTTACTGTTGCATTTTGCTGCATATATTGCGTACACCTTTTTTTCAATTCCAATCCCTTGTATAAATTGTCCATATCACTCAATCTGTATGTCAACAATGACAGAATGCCCCTTATCAGTTATTATCAGTGACTGTAGGCATTGCTTAAAATGAGTATAGGTGAGTATTGTTATTCTACACATGAAACGTTCTCAGGAGCGCAATACCAATTCTAAAGTAAACTTTTACTCTGAACAACCCAGATTTTTTTCCTTGGATTAGTTTGCCAAAACAGAAGCCTTTGATGTTAAGAAAATGTTTTCTCTGTGTTTAGCAGATCAGAAAGACAACAAAATCAACAGGTCCTAATGACAGTACAGCACTGACAGTCATCTGTCACACGTTAATACTGACAAATAGTACGACTTCACATAATTGTAATGGATTAATGTGAAATAGGCACCGGTTCTGTTTGACACATTTGTTTCAGAAACATTTGCTTCTCAGTGGCTTATTATTTTAGGCAGGATCTGTTCTGAATGTTTGTGGTTACATTATTGTGGTTTCTGTGGAAAGAAATGCAGTTATTTAATTTTACAGGAACTGCAAAAATTCTCTTTTCATCCTGCAGTTTTCTGACATTCTACATTTCCCTCTATTATAAATAGCATTGTCCTGGCTGTGCCAGCTCCATTTTCATAAATTTAATGTATAACTGAAAATGTGTTTGTCTATAGATCTTTTTATATTATTTTATACTGGCCTGCAAACAAGACCAATTATCAGATGAGTGGGACTGGCTATCTGCAGTGTTTCCTATTCAGGGCAGCACTTACAGCTGGAATGAAGCCTGCTTGCTGTTTGACAGGAAACTCTCTAGAAGCATTCCATGTGTTCCACAGCTTTCTAGAAAGCACCGTCTAGGTGGTAGGCACTTCACCGCATTAGTGCTTTAAATATGAGTGCCACAGTCCACCTGGCAAGTTCAGCATTTCTGGTGGTAGGAGGTGCGACTTTACAGGACTCCCCTGTAAAGTTTCACATGAGATGTCTATGCATGCTGAAGCACATAACTGGAGGAGGGAGGATTGGGCAAAGATAAGAGGCTAAATGCCTGAGACTATGAACTGGGATGGGTATATCAGGGGCTGGACTCCTGAGATCAGAAGCTCCCCTAAAAGATGCCCCTGGGAACAACCCATGTGTGGATGACAGAAGTCAGGATACAAGACAATTCACATGCTATACAAGACAAAGACAAGAGACAAAGCATCATGACTTTAGGTGTTTATTGTAGCCCTCAACAGCAGAGTGCAGAGAATTGCCTGTTGTATTGAGAAGTAAAAAAAAATAATTATGCCCATTTGTTCAACCGCCAAACCATTGCCAGCTCAATGTATCTCTTTCTTTCCCATCTTGGTGCTCATTACCATATTATTAGTCAAACATGAAGCACATATAAAGCTTGATAATACCAGAGATGTATACTGCAGAGAAGTCTACTGATTCCAAAGATTTACTCAGGGCAGGGGATGTGGACCTCAAGTAGTGGAGGTGTTGTTTTTGGAAAATCTATTGCAATTTCTACAGACTACTGACTGACTCTTGTGAGTTGAGGAGCAGCCAAAGTAACTTAACACAAATGAACTTTTCAGCACTGATATTCATTTCACTGCATGCATGTGTATAATGCATTCGCTTGTAAAGAGCTCACTCTACACAAATACATACATTGAAGCATCATACAAGATGCTGTGTGAATAATGCATACCAAGCAGTAGCAAGCTGGCACATAGAATGTATGTAGTATTTGACTGGTATGAAGTTGCCGGACATTCATACTTACTGACTAAGTAAAACTGTTGCATAAAGGAATAGATTTTTGATTTTACTTTGTTTTGCCTCACAGGCAACATTTTAGTTTGGCTCAACAGTACCTGTAACGACCACAACGGACATTACTTACTGACAAATAACTGAATATCGTCTGTCCATAACACAAAACCCCAGACTTCTTTTGAACTCCTGTGAAGAGTTTATACATTCTCTGAAAGGCTGCAAGGGAGGGTTTTTCTTGTCTCATCTTGTAGGCTTGATAAGTTGATCAAGCTGTCCCATGGGACATCATGAGACTTTGCTGGATGTCATAGCCAGCCTGTACACTGGGACTGTGAGTGCTGTGCGGAGGGGAGGCAGAACCTCCGCATTTTTCCCAGTTGATTCCGGGGTTTGTCAGTGGTGTGTTTTTGCTCCTACTCTGTTCAATGCTTGCATGGACTGGGTGTTGGGCCGGGTTGTGGGGTCCAGCAGCTGTGAGGCATCTGTTGGTGAAAGGAGTTCTTGACTTTGCCAGAGATGCTGTAATCTTGTAGTCAATGGAGAATATGATTGGGGCTCTCGAGAGACTGAGTGTCTGGGATTGCGAATGTCCTGGATAAAAACCAAAATCCAAGGGTTTAATGACCTCTTAGGCACAGTCATCAGCAATGTGTCTGTCTGCGGAGAGAGTGTTGACCTTGTTAAGAGGTTTACTTACCTCGGTAGTGATATTCACGTCTCTGGTGACTCTTCCTGTGAAGTCAGTAGACGGACTGGGAGAACATGGGCGGTCAAGAGGTCGCTGGAAAGGGGTGTGGGCACTTCCGATATCTTTGCAAAAGGACAAAGGTCCACGTCTTTAAAGTCCTGGTGCTTCTTGTCTTGCTATATGGTTGTGAGACATGGACACTATCCAGTGACCTGAGACGAAAACTGAACTCCTTCAGTACTGTGTCTCTTCGTAGAATCCTTGGGTACCACTGGTTTGACTTTGTGTCGAATGAGCAGTTGCTCACGGAGTTCTAAATAAGGCACATTACCTGCTTTGTGAGGGAGCGTCATTTACGACACTATGGCCATGTGGCATGATTGTTGAGATTCTGAGCAGCTACAAAAGGCCAAAGAGACACCCACATAACACCTGGCTGTTGCAGATAGATGGTCTTTAATGGGGGAATGGACCACATGTCTGCCTGGTGGATAGCCAACACAATACAGTGATCATTACACCTTTAGATACTCTTTAAAGGCACCTTTGCTTATGCATGCTGCATCTTTAGCCATGAAAGAGACAAAAAAGTTACCTGTGATTATGTTTTTTTTCATAGGATCCCAAATCTCTTGCTTCTATTGAGATGTATAAAGGCTCTGTATGTTGACAGCATTAGAGTGGGAGGTATTTGTGAAGCTTTATGGGGTTTCACTTGAAATTCATACAGGTAGCAGGTAAACCAGCTTGAGATTTAAACATCCACTACAGAAGAGTCACAATTCTGAGCACCAGGAAACCCAAAGGGTAAGAGCCCTTCATATTCTACCACCTTTTTGCTGGACATCCAAGATGGTGCATGAATTGCAATTGTGAGAGCATTTTGCAAGACAGGGTATTTTCATGCTACAGCCTGCTGTTCAACATTGGAAGTCAACATTTATTCATTTATAACATGTTTACAAAATGGTGGCTTGAAGGAGGGGAACCTACAGTCTAAACTCTAAGAAGTTCCACCTTAATAAGGTACTTTTTATTTAAATAGTTTATGCAGAAAAGAAAAGTTACAGTTTAATTAATTTAACACTGATTCATGTGTCATATCCTGACTTGAATTTTAGAATGAGAATGTATACTGCTTAAAAAAATAAATTGAAAACTTTCGAATCAGAGTATAGCATCGTGTCAGTGAAACTTCTGGGCTATTGATCTGGTCGGTTAAGTAGCAGAGGGGGCTGTTAATCAGTTTCTGCTGCTTTGGTGTTAACGAAATTAACAACAGGTGCACTGGAGGGGCAACAATGAGATGACCCCCAAAACAGGAATGGTTTAACAGGTGGAGGCCACTGACATTTTTCCCTCCTCATCTTTTCTGACTGTTTTATGACTAGTTTTGCATTTGGCTACGGTCAGTGTCACTACTGGTAGCATGAGACGATACCTGGACCCTACAGAGGTTGCACAGGTAGCCCAAGCTCTCCAGGATGGCACATCTATATGTGCCATTGCCAGAAGGTTTGCTGTGTCTTCCAGCACATTCTCAAGTGCATGGAGGAGATTCCAGGCGACTGGCAGTTACTCTAAGAGAGATGGACAGGGCTGTAGAAGGTCCTTAACCCATCGGCAGGACTGGTATCTGCTCCTTTGGGCTAAGGAGGAACAGGATGAGCACTGCCAGAACCCTACAAAATGACCTCCAGCAGGCCGCTGGTGTGAATGTCTCTTACCAAACAATCAGAAACAGATGTCATGAGGATGGCCTGAGGGCCCACTGTCCTCTAGTGGGCCCTGTGCTCACTGCCCGGCATTGTGGAGTTTGACTGGCATTTGCCATAGAATACCAGAATTGGCAGGTCCACCACTGGCACCCTGTGCTCTTCAAAAATGAGAACAGGTTCACCCTGACCACATGTGACAAACGTGAAAGGGTTTGGAGAAGCCATGGAGAACATTATGCTGCCTGTAACATCATTCAGCATGACCGGTTTGTTGGTGGGTCAGTGATGGTCTGGGAAGGCATATCCATGGAGGGACGCACAGACCTCTACAGGCTAGACAATAGCATTAGGAATTGGGATGAAAATCTTGGACCCATTGTCAGACCTTATGCTGGTGCAGAGGGTCCTGGGTTCCTCCTGGTGCACGACAATGCTCAGCTTCATTTTTAGGGGAGTATGGAGGCAGTTCCTGGAGGATGAAGGAATTGACACCATTGACTGGCCCCCACGCTCGCCTGACCTAAATCCAATAAAACACCTCTGGGACATTATGTTTCGGTCCATCTGACGCCACCAAATTGTACCTCAGACTGTCCAGGAGCTTAGTGATGCCATGGTCCAGATCTGGGAGAAAATCCTCCAGGACACCATCCGTCATTAGGAGCATGTCCCAGCGTTGTCAGGGATGCATACAAGCACTTGGGGGCCCTACAAACTACTGAGTGCGATTTTGAGTAGCTCCAATGAAATTTCGGTAAAATGGACTAGCCAGCCGCATCATTTTTTCACTTTGATTTGCGGGGTGTCTTTGAATTCAGCCTTCTATAGGTTGATAATTTTAATTTCCATCAAACAATTTGGCATCCTTTCATTCCTAACACATTACCCAGTCCATATGAGATACTATTTTTTTCCCATTGAGATCTAATGTGTTTTCAAAGTGTTCCTTTAATTTTTTTGAGCAATCTACTTTGCTTTGCCATTTGAGTTGATCAGGATTTTCCTAATTCTTCAGATATTAAATGTAAATAAAGAAGTTGGGTAGTTGGATTTCATTTTCAGAACACAAAAACACAAGCTTCAACCTCAGTAAATATCTCATGAAAGAGAACCACAGGTGCTTTACCTATTCTGGCCAACAACTGACATGTAGAATGCCCATCCAGTGGCTCACTTGGCAAGTTAGGATTGCTGTAGAGTTTGAACTGAAGACATCTACATAAAGTCTGTTATGAAACAGTTTGGCTCAATCACTTTTTAAATCTCAGTTTATCATTCTTGTTTTAAAAAACTTCACTTAGACCCCTGAGCAACTGCCACCACAATCTGTGATCCAAAGAGATTGTGGAGGACTGGACCTTTCACATACCATACCCTGTGAAACTTACTAATACATAGCTGGCTATTAGCAATACAGTTCAGGCAGTGTAGCAGCCAACTTGCTCAAGAAGTCATTTAAGGCTAGAGGTAGGACCATACGGTAGGAAATGAGGAAGGGAAAGGAAAAGGAAAAGGATTTGAGTCAGGTAAGCAATAGGGCCAGCAACATTAGCACAAAGAAAAACAGTTAGAGGTACATCCTTTAGGCTTGAAGGACATCCTTTGTTTGTCAATTTATTGTTGTTTAGGATTCCCTAAGCAAAGGGCTCAATTTTTTAATGGTTTTATAGTAACAGGAGGCCTTTATGTTAAAAAATTGACAGATTTTTGTGTGGTGTGAATTAATATGTGGCTAGTGCCACAAGGCCATACTCAGAGAACCACAAGTTTTCTTTCCATACCAAAGAATATAGAATTTTGGACCTCCTGAGTTTACTTTTTAACAGAAGGAAAAAATTGTTAAACAAAATCAAACTTTATCAAAAATATACTTTTACTGCCAAATCTTTAGATGTATAATATGAATACTTTGACAGTCAAAACAGGTTCTAAATGCAATTTTTCTGTAACTGTGAAAATTATTTGCCATTACTTGGTTGGTGATCAGGCTTCCAAGATGTCCCCCAGATCATGACATGCTGAGAATGTAGTCACTGTAACAAGTCTTCCCATTATTTTTAGAATTGTATTTCTTTTTTATTTATTGCAACATAATGAAAATGCCATCATTGCGGCACCATTTTGTGGTTAGTTTTCTTGATGTCTCCACCATTTTTTGTGTTGTTTTGTGAGCACCGCCATGTTTCTAGCAACAACTCACATGGTTCCTGACCTACTGATCTCATTGCACCACTGTTTAGGATGACGGGAAGAAGGTATCTGCTGTGCTCCCTTTAGAAAGCCAGCTAGATAAATGGCATGTTGATTAATGGCAGTAAACAGGCTTGGAGGGTCTTTATTTGCATTATTTTCCTTGAAATGGTGCAGTTCATGAGCGTTCTACGATCTGAGACATATCTCATCAATCAAAGATTAATCTGTAATATTACCTTAAATATTACCTTAAATTAAGGCCACTTCCTGTGATTGAATTATTATACTTAAATCAAATCATCTAATACCTTGAAGTGAGATAGATAGATAACCAAGAGTAATATTGAATGCGAGTTAGTAAAACTATTAGCACCTTACGGAATCAAAGATTTTTTTGAGCATGTCCTTTACAATCACACATTAAATTGCTCCTAATAAACACCGACTGGGTTCATTCCCAAAGGGATTGGTGAACTTTGATAACCTCCTTTCAATAGTGTGATACCAAACTGGTCTGATTTGAAAGGTGATTGTGGTATAGCGGGTCTGCGGCTTAGAAAAAAAGGCAGTTTTTTTACAAATAAACAATAGGCCGGCTCATTCTCTGCAGGTGTGCGCACTCACGCAGTTGTGGTGAGTTAGTGGAGTAATTGGGGCGAGACACACCAGCACATGAAAGTACAGTCTTTCTCAATTCCTTCATCGGCTTCCTGCAGTGTGCGATTGAGACATTGAGCCCACTGAGCCTTATAAGAATGAGTCGCACGAGAAAGGGGGGAAAAACAAAGAAAAGGTTTGTTAGAAAGATAAATGATAGGAGGTTAAAAGATGGAGAGAGAGAAAAGGCAGTGGTGAGTGAGAGATACGGTGCAAGTGAGCAAATGAAGGATGAAGAAGGCAGACTCCCTCGTAATGTGTGAAAGGCGTTTGATGGCTGATGGCCACTCCAGTCGAGTGACCTTGGAGCCTGAGTTGCAGAAGTGCTGCTCAGTTGTAGTAACTCACCGAAGAGAGGCAGTGCGGCTGCATGGAAGTGAGAGGCTAAGAGTGGCATCCTGCGGGTGGTGCCATGGACCACAGGGGAGTCGCAGACTTCATGGGGTGCCCTGCCTGGAGCCAGAGAGGGCTACAAGGGGCCCGAGCCTAGGAGCAGCACAGAAGGGTAAGTGAACTGCAGATTAGGTGCCCCCCTTGGCTACAAGAGCCTGTATTGGGTTAACTCAAGGAGATGTAAGTTTTTAAGGACTGCACCCAGGCTCATGGTTTTTAAGGACAGTTTCCTACTGTGTTTTTAACCTTGTTTTAATGAATTTTTTTTTATTTTAACCACCAGCTCCAGCTCACTTTTTATAAGATTATTTACTGAACTTTGCGCCACACTTTTTGGACACTTGTTTTGTTTGTTTCTTTAATAAAATCACTGAGCATTTTACACATTCCCTTTGCCATGTGTGGGTGTCATCCCTCAGAAATGTTATCAGTGGCAGCAGGTTGAAGATGCTCCTAGTGGGACCGGTAGCATGAAGCTGACCCACACCTTCACAGTGATACATATCTAAAAATATTTAAAAAAATATAAATTAGGGTTAGGGAGAGAGATCCAAAAACTCCTGTAATCATTCAACAGCATGGAAATAGAGAGCAGTTATCAACTATGTTACTGTTAATCATATGCCTATGATCTTATTAATTGGTCCACCAAGTGCTAATTTAATTGTGCTGATTTAATTTAATGAAAATTATTCTACTGTCATGCATGTGACTTAATTGATGTTATTTCTCCAATCTGAAAAAAACACTTCAGGTCTTATTGTGTATCAAAACAACGATGACTGCATTCCTCAACAGTGATGGACTCGTTAATAAAGTGTTTGTTTAATAGTGAACAGACTGCGAATCAGCAAAATTACACTGAGCTGTTGACATGTCTCTGCGGTGGGCTGGCGCCCTGCCCGGGGTTTGTTTCCTGCCTTGCGCCCTGTGTTGGCTGGGATTGGCTCCAGCAGACCCCCGTGACCCTGTGGTTAGGATAGCGGGTTGGATAATGGATGGATGGATATTGACATGTCTGTGGGAAAGCACCAGGAAGTAACATGGAGGGCAGCAATGTACACAAAACTGCATTTTGCACCATGACAGCACACACAAAGAGTTTTCAACAAAAACAATCTGGCTGTTGCTTTGCAACCCCTGACTTCTACAGATCTTGCTCCCTGTGACTTCTTTTTGCTCCCAAAATTAAAATTGAGATTGAAGGGAAGACGATTTCCTGGAAGAAGTCCAGGAAAAATAACTATAGGTGGCTCTACACATGGAAAATAACAATGAGTACAAAAAGTGTTTCCAGGAATGGAAGAAGTGCTGAGATAGATGTATTGCATCTCAAGGTGAGTTTGACGGTGACTAAAATGAAATTGTTGAAATTTGCATAATAAAGTTTTAACAATTTTGGGAATTTTTGGGTGCCCCCTCATATATAAATATTGACATTTTATATTTTTGCTGCTTTACTTACTTATTAAAAGGCCTTTAAGTTTATATGGTACAATGCAGAAAAGCTCCCTAATACAATTGGGTTTATCTTTTATATATTAAAAAAAATTGCAATGAAAATGAAAATTGTGAACCAATGTTCTGATTATGAGAGTATGGCGGCGCCCGTGCAGGCTGCGGCTTACAGAGCTCCCGAGTCCGCAGTGTTTAGTGTTAATCTTTGTTCGTCTTTGTTAACTAGTATAAGTAGAAAAGTAGATTTAAGTGATAGTAGTACGCAGACATACATTTACGAGCGGCAAATCCTGCTAGATTTCCAAAGAAACTGCGCCGAAATACCCAGTGAGGTGACTGAGACGCTCCGCAGCCTTTGCTTACTTCGGCAGCCTGAGAAGCTGAGTTGGCGAAAACGCAAGCGCAGAGATCGGAAACAGAAACGAGGTAAACGCGGCGGTGTTCGCACAAGGCTAAAAACTAACCTCAGTTGCGCGACACTGTTCCCCGCTGATAGAGGTTTTATCAGTAAGGTGTCGGCCTTTCTACCTGCCGAGGGAATACAGTTGCGTGATGGTGGTGGCGGTCTACCTCCCGCCTAGCGCAAATGCTAACCAGGCGCTAGCGGAACTCTACGAGATCATCAGCAAACTGCAAACGACGCACCCCGAGGCATTTTTTATTATTGCTGGAGACTTCAATCATGCCAACTTGAAGTCATTTCTCCCAAAATTCTCCCAGAATGTGAACTTTGCAACTAGAGGGGGAAGCTGTCTGGACAATGTTTACACGAGCGCTCCTGACGCCTACAAGGCACTACCCCACCCTCACCTGGGCTGTTCAGATCATATCAGCGTTTTTATGGTTCCTGCATACAAGTCCCTGCTGAAGCGCACTAAACCAGCCCGCAAGAGCATCAGAGTGTGGCAGGTTGGTGCGGTTTCAGCTCTCCAAGACTGCTTCAATTGACAGACTGGGACATTTTCAGAGAGGCTGCTATGGATGGTGACTCCATCAATCTGGAGGAGTACACAGACTCTGTGACTGGCTACATCTCCAAATGCATAGAGGATGTTACTGTTACCAAGGATGTTACCACTAGAGCCAACCAAAAGCCCTGGATGACAAGAGAAGTGCACAAGCTGCTCAAGATCAGAAATGCAGCCTTCAGATCTGGAGACAAGGCCGCCCTTAGGGTGACCAGAGCCAACCTGTCTCGTGCTATAAGGAGAGCTAAGTGGGCATACTCAGAAGATCAACAAACAATTCAGCAGCACCAGAGACACACGTCGTATGTGGCAGGGTGTTCAGGCAATTACAAACTACAAGCCCAATCCACACAGCAGTGATGGTGATGCCTCCCTTCCAGATGAGCTGAACAACTTCTTTGCACGGTTTGAGGCACAGAACAAAGAGCCTGCGAGAAAAGCAACACCTCCCTCCACTGACCAAGCACTCTGTCTCTCCATAACAGATGTGAGGAGGACTCTATCCAGAGTCAATCCAAGGAAGGCTGCAGGACCTGACAACATACCTGGTCTTGTGCTCAAAGAATGTGCAAGTCAACTGGCTGGTGTCCTCACAGACATCTTCAACACATCTCTGAGCCAGTCGTCAGTCCCAACATGCTTCAAGTCGACCACCATCATACCAGTGCCAAAGAAGTCATCAGTGACATGCCTGAATGACTACCGACCAGTTGCACTCACACCAATCATAATGAAGTGCTTCAAAAGGTTAGTCATGTCACACATAAAGACTAATCTCCCTGCCTCCCTTGACCCTCTTCAGTTTGCATACCGCTCAAACAGGTCAACTGAGGATGCCATATGCTCTGCCCTTCACATCTCTCTGACACATCTGGATAAAAAAGACACATATGTCAGGATGCTATTCATAGACTTTAGCTCTGCCTTCAACACAATCATCCCTCCAAAGCTGGTTGTAAAACTGAGCAGGTTGGGCCTAAACACCACCCTCTGCAATTGGATCCTGGACTTCTTGACAGAGAGGCCCCAGTCAGTTCGGATGGGCTACAACACTTCCAGCATCATCACACTGAGCACTGGAGCACCGCAGGGCTGTGTGCTTAGTCCACTGCTCTTCACCCTGCTGACTCACGACTGCACAGCCACGCACAACACCAATCACATCATCAAGTTTGCGGATGATACGACGGTGCTGGGACTGATAAGCAGGGATGATGAAAGAGCATACAGAGATGAGGTGAAATGGCTGTCCGCATGGTGTGAAGACAACAATCTATCTCTCAATGTCGACAAAACAAAAGAGATAATCGTGGACTTCAGAAAATCACGTCCTGCCCACATCCCGCTCAGCATCAACGGTTTAGATGTGGAGATTGTTAGGAGTACCAAGTTCCTCGGTGTGCACTTAACTGAGGAACTTACGTGGACACATAACACCTCATCACTAATCAAGAAAGCCCAGCAGAGACTACACTTCCTGAGGCGGCTGAATCAAGCACGTCTTCCCCCTTCCATCCTCACCATGTTCTACAGAGGCATCATAGAGAGTGTCCTGACCAGCTGCATCACTGTCTGGTATGGCAACTGCAACATATCCGACCAAAGCCTGCAAAGGATAGTGAAGACAGCAGAGAACATTATTGGGGTGCCTCTCCCTTCACTACAAGACATATTTTACAAACGCTGTGTCCGCAAGGCCTGCAGCATTGTGCAGGACCCTTACACCCCTCACATGGACTTTTCACACTTCTGCCATCCAAGAGAAGATATTGCAGCATCAAAGCCAAATCTGCGAGGCTGCAGGAGAGTTTTTACCCCAAGCTGTTAGACTCCTTAACACCAGGCTGCCCCCTGGGACCTTCCACACGGCCTCAGCCTCCTCTACAAAACAGAACTTTTATACATGAAAACCACTATCCTGCAAAGAACTGAAAATCTCATACTGACCTCTAAGGATTTATGAAACATTCTGACCTGTCATTGTTTACACACGTCTTAAACAACTATTATCATACACTGATAATTTCTGTATTATCTATATCTATTATTTATTATTTATTTACTTATTATATTACATATCTTACACATCAATATTGCTGCTACTTGTTTGTCCTATCTTTCCACAATGTCTTGTCTTGTTTGTTTGTGTTTTAATTATAAATTTTAAAATTTTTATTCTATTTTTAATTTACTATTTACACATCATGTTGTTACACTGTGGACCCTGAGCTTCGCAATTTCGTCTATCTGTATACTTGTATATGGTTGAGATGACAATAAAGTTCACTTTGACTTTGACTTTGACTTTGATAATCAGTTTTGTGCACTGCAAGTGAAGTTAGAAATGTGCACATAAATTTGATTTGAGTGCTGTATACTTTAAAGCACTAATCTACTAATCTGAAATTTGTAAAATGTAATTCTATAAAAAAATGTAATAAATTACAGTTAAATGGAATTGTTTCTAACACCACAAAGGCTAGGAATTTTAATCCCAGAGTCTTCTTTTTTAAAATGAGTCAAGAAAAGAGAGAACAAATATTGTCCTCAGATACAACGTTCACTCTCTGCTGAGGAGTTGTGCTAATTTTGGACTGTGATTAACAATATGTCATCTTCACGCAGAAGGCTGCAGTTGTAAATTAATATTTTTTTACACTGGAGTTCCCATTGCTCACTGTGCCAAAAGTAATTCCATCTAATTTTACACTTATAAGTAAATCTGTAGTAAATAAGTGAATCGCTTAAAAAAATCAGAACTGTAGAACACCTTTATTACCTTCAGGTCCAAAACCTTTTAATCATCCCTGCTAATCTGAGTAAGCTGATCACTTGGTCTGTTCCACATGAAACAGTAACAGCACTGACTAACTGTGTATCACATTGTCCACACCCTTCACTTTTTCAGATAATACAAGCTTGCTATTCTTGACACAGAAGAACAGCCTTTTACTGAAGCACAATAACAAAGATGCCTGTCACCTTCTATTCTCTTCTTGCTGACATTAACGACAGGAGCTCAGTACAATTACAGCAGCCACTGCCAGTGCACAGGGGAACTGAAAACTGCCAACAAGGCCCCCCAGCCACAAATCATCTGCAATCAAATAAATATGAAAAATTGAAAACACTTTGATACATAGTTTGATGTTTGTTTTAATTGACTGACAAAACTTCAGACTTTACTGATCTTTTTTTTTTATTAAGTTGTAGTATGAAGATGAATATTTAAAAACAAATGCAAAAGAGAGACAAAACACAACAGAAGCAACATGAGCATAAAATATTGATTCATTAAATTCCATGAACTCACATTTTACGGTCCAGGAACACAAGGGCTACCACCTATGCTGGCATCTTTGCTTGCAATTGAGTAACCAACCCTGAAATGAGTACCAGGTACTTGTAGGTGCATCTGCATGCTTGCTCATACAGTATGGGGCCAATTTACAATTGCCAATCAAACTAATCTGCTTGACTTGGGTATGTGACAAGAAACTGAAGGCTCTGATATGAACCCAAGTATCAAACTACAGCATAGTAGGAAACTTTAAATACCTCTTTAGTAATACTGACTATCTTCTACTGTGAAACTCATTATTTTCACCTCAAATAATAGATCTATTCAATCAAATCAACTATATATATTTTTTTTATTTAACGTATTTCATATAATGTGACTTCATAAGCTGCTTCAAATACTGTTAATTAGGTACACTTCAAAGTGCTTCACCCATTCAGTTTCTGAATCTGTTCATTTTAATGCAGGGTTTAAGGAGTCTGGGCGACCAGGCATACTCATTAGAAATTATTAATAGAAATAATATTTACAGTGTGGACCACCAGAGGCACACAGCCACACAAACCCGACACAGACAGGCGTGGGACACAAGTTCAAGCACACACATTTTAATTTTTTTCTTTTTCCCTCATGGAAAACACTTTCCCCTGTTTACCACAAGAATAGCAATATCACAGCACAATGCAATACTTTTCTTTCGTCTCTCATTTCTTTCTTTCTTCTTCTCCAGTCACTTTTTCCTCCTCTACACTTCCGGACAAACTTTGTCTACTCCCACCCGACTCTGGCTCTTAGAGTTGTGGCTGCTTGCTCCTTTTATAAGGCTCCTTTTATAAGGCTCCAGGTGCTCGCTGTTCCACTTCCTGCAGCACTTCCAGGTGTGGTGGAAGAGCAGCCCACAAGGAATCAGCAGTAGATGCAGCACCCCCTGGCAGCACCCACGGAACCCAATAGGTCCCATGGAGCCCTGCGGGAGTCCGAGGCACTGCTGCAACCCAGGGGGGCTGCTGCCTAGCACTACGGGGGAGGTAATGCTCAGGATACACTCCGTCCCCAAGTCCTTCCAGTGTGGAGGCATCCTGGCATACGCCACAACAGACAGACAGACATAGATAGATAGATAGATAGATAGATAGATAGATAGATAGATAGATAGATAGATAGATAGATAGATAGATAGATAGATAGATAGATAACCAAGAGTAATATTGAAAGAGATTAAGTAAAAGATGACAATGTCCTCACATTAAGTTGGAGCACAGAACGATATCTATTTGATAGTAACAATTAATAATGTTAATTGTTAACAACCATAATTCCCTGTTGTTGTCTGGGCCACTGCAAAAAAAATAAATAAATAAAAGCAGTTTAGGCTCTCATTAAAAGTAAAGTCTTGCATCTGTGTACTTTGTTCTAATCAGAATATTACTACAAAATGTGACAAAAAACAGGCAAACGTGTAAAATAGGTGTACTAGAGAGTAAATATGTATTTCTACTTAGTAAAAAAACATTGTGAATAAGTTGACTTTAGCAAAGGCATTGAGTCAGTAAAATAAAAGCTCATTCAAGGTTGTTTCATATCTTGCATCCGATGCTGCCAAGATGAGGACAGGTACACCATGGCCATAAAGCTGGGGAATGGATGGCTGTTTCACTTACATCTCATTTCTTCCTGTTTTTGTAAACTTTACAAAGGAAAATTAATCTTGGTAAGAATTTTTTACAACACAGGCTCAATTGTGTAATATGAAACATCTGTCTTCAGATGCGCACAAACCATTTTAGTGGAACCATACATAAAGGGCTGAAGGTCTGAACAAATTGTAAAGGAGATGTTAGTCAATTTCATGACAGACACAAATCAAACATCTTAAAGCAGTCAACTGACTTAACTGATATAGGGACCTGCATCAGGACTTGATGTCAGTTCTTCAAGCACCTCACTTTTCATCTTTGTTAATCTCACACGCCAGGCAGATGACACTTGGCGATAGTCACCTTGATTCCCTGTGATCTCCAGGAGAAGGGTCATTCCTCGGAGGGATGAAGGCTGGTGGAGTCCTGCATTGAAGAGTATGGTTCTGCAAGACTGATTTTTTTCTGAACCAAACCTTCGCTCAACTGGTCATAATGTAGCAAACGGGAGAATAGATAGATAGATAGATAGATAGATAGATAGATAGATAGATAGATAGATAATGACTAACAAGAAAGAAAACGTCCGACCTAGCAGTTACAGTCAGAGTGAGACATTATGGAGGCATGTTCTTCTTGGTATGAAGAAGCCCCAATAGCATTTCTTAAAACTCTTCTGCTGAAATACTCATTGGTTGAAATGACTCAATGTCAGTGGATCAGAGAGAGGATGTGCAGCATTATTCATAGCGACACTCAATTTTGTTGTTGTTCTCTCCATCACCAGTACCTACAGGGTGCCCAGAGTGAGTTCCATATCTGAGCCTGCCTTCCTAATCAGATGTACACATCTGTAGTTTATTGCATGTTATAAGATATAAAAAAAATATCCAACACTAAGTCATCATTTTTTCTGCTTATACTCTTCAAAAGATGTCCACTATATGCTTATAAGGGATGCTACACCATGCTTGTAGTCATAAGTCCACTGAACACCATTTACATCTTCTTATAGGTACTAGTAGCCTATAAAATAAATGATTAAATAATACTAAGCACATTGGTGTTACAGTAGTGAAGGAAAAATGTGTCAGTGCTTGAAAAAAATGAATCTCACTTCCAAGGTATTAAAAAAGAAACAATATGGTATACTACATAAGACTGAAGAGCAATTTAAAGTGATATTTTCATTAATGCACCAGATAATGAGAGAAGAATGCTTTTTCAGGATAACTACTAAATAACATTTCAAGTAACGGCAGATCTGCCGTGAAATCTGTTTCACTTACGGAAGGAATCTCTGAAAACAATTGCTTCTTTAGTTAAAGATTGCATCCGTTTACATTACTCCTTGAACAGCACGTGTGGAAAGACATATAACAGCCCCTTCGTGCAGCACTTAACATGGATGCATACACTGGGCAACTGTCGCTTTTCCCTGTAATTCAATAAACAATGCACTCAATAAGAATGACAGGAATTAACTTGAGAATTTCCCTCCCATTAAATCTCCACAGGAGGTTTATAAACTAGAATGATGTGGAAAATGTCCAGAAATACCATGAGGCGGCTATGAGCGCTGACACACCTAGAAGATTCTGAACTATTGACATACAGTGGGCTGAGACCTACACTGGTCCCTGACGCACACCTAAACATATCCATAGGGCACAAGCCATGATGTAAAATGAATGCCTGTGCAGTGGTGAAAATGGATTTAAGCACATAAGACAGGCATCTGAATCCCTGTGTGACTGAGTCTTTCACTTATCCTGTCTTACATTGACCTAGTTCCTTTAATTTATTCTGGATTGAATCCATTTTACTTTGGGACTTGTTATCTTTTTCTGAGGTTTTAAAACCTACACAACTTAGTTTCATTTTAATTTTTTAATTTTGTTTAAATTTGAGATTTGTTATTTTATTTTACAGTCATATTTTGTATTTACCATGATGCCATCTATTTTTCTCTTTCAGCACTGCCATTCTTTGCAGATGTTGCTGATGCTGCGTTCATGTGCTGAGTATTCTGAGTTGTGAAACTTCACCTTCCCACTTCAGTGAATTCACGTGAATTTATATTATGAGAAATGTAAGGTGACTGTTGACTACTGATTTGGTCTACAAAAAAAAGCAATGAAAGATATTTTTTTGTGAAAATTTAAAAGCAAATTAAACATGTTAAATGTTCATTATATTGTTCCAAATGCAATTTAACCACAAAAAAGGCATTTCTGGATAACCAGGTTATATTTTTAATTTTATATAATTAACTAAGGGGAAATGTCAGCATTACATCACAACTCAGAGTATTTAGGTAGGTTTGTTTTCTCTGAATTGTCTAACTTGTATCTCCGAGTTTGTCACTTTGTATTCACCATCTGTCCAATAGCACGTGAACACAGCATATGAGGCAGGTGCCCACTGATTGGAAGTTACATGACGGAATGTCATCAGTGCAACGTTATTGAAGTGCTAAGAGTCACTTTCATAAATCTTTCATAAGCATATTTTTAATTGTGTCTTTCTGGTTTGACGAATTCTTCGATTTTGGTTTACATATTGCACTTTGTATAGTTTGATTCCTGGCTTTGACTCTGAATTGTCTTAAGATAAACATGTCATCTCCTTGTCCATTATCTACTTTTGCCCTTGAGAAAAACATAAGCTGGATACTTTGGAAGGAGGCATGACAGCCTTCAATCATTTTTACAGTGACGGCAGTTAACCTGCCCAATTTTTTACTACTAATTGTGATTAGAAAGGAGACACACATTTGTCAATTTTTACATGGGCAGGAAAACATTTTAGGTAGCCAATCATTTTAACCCCCTGCAGAAACTTAGGTATTATGCTTATACTGTATAATGTTAATTGTGGTCTGCACAAAACTCCATTTTGCAAATCATAAATGATTTTAAGTGTAAAGTGATGACTTTTACTTCCATGACATTCAAAGCATTGTTAATTTCCTTTTTTTTCATTTGAAATTGGAGTAGCACATTTTAGGATGCTGATGCATTTTTGTTCTTTTTAATTGCTTACAAAAACAGTTCCTGGATTTCAATAAAATAAAGTGCATCCCGGCAAAGTTTTAAAAAACACATAAGCTACTAGTGTAGACAGATAGGTTTAATGTAACATCTTATATAGTGTGAAAGGATAAGACTCAACACACTCAAAAAGGTTTGGGGCAGCCACCCGTATAATTTCTCTGGCTAAAAAAGGCTTCTAAAGGAACAGAGATGTTCACAAGAATAAGTCCAAAACAAAACTGGTGTGGGTTTGCAAGGATGGCTGCTTTAAGGGATCAGACCGGAAATGATGTAATCGGAACTGGAAGTGATGTGGGGGGACTGGAAGTGATGTTCTTCTGATGTTAGTCTGTGCGCCGGAAGTAACATTCTTCTGGGTGCTGGAACCGGAAGTGATATTCTTCTGGGCACCAGAACCGGAAGTGACATTCGTCTGGGTGCCGGAACCGGAAATGACATCATGCTGGGTGCCAGGAATGACCTCATCAGCTCTGAATCAGACAGATTTTCCCACAGCTGGTCTGTAGAGATAACAGGAGAAGGTTTAGTGCACCCCCTGGCCTGGCACGGAATTACCTTTGCTTGGTTCTAACAATGTCCTCCTACTCGCACGTGTGTGACATGGCCCCCACAGCCCAGACCCATCGGGTTGGGCGTACCTGTCCGAGAAGTCATGGCATCGGGAAAGGGCATCGGCATAGGCTTGCAGTACACCAGGGCTATAAACAACCGAATACTTATATGGCTGCAGATCTAAAAACCACCTCGTTACATGTGGATTGGACTCTTTGTGCAAGGCCATCCACTGTAATGGCACATGGTTCGTCACAAAAGTGAACTCACGCCCCAAGAGGTAATATCTTGGCTGAGTAATCACCCATTTAATAGCCAAAGCTTCCCACTCCAATGCCGCATACCTGGTTTCACGATCCAGCAGTTTCCGACTCAGGTACACAAATGTTCTACTCCATCGACGCTTTGGCTCAGCACAGGTCCAAGACCTGAGTCCAAAGCATCCGTCTGGAGGATGAAAGGCATAGAAAAGTCAGGTGCTTTCAATATAGGAGCGGACGTAAGGGCCATTTTCAAGTAACTGAATGCAGCCTCTATTGTAATATCTCATACCACATAATTAGGTTTCCCCTTTGTGACATTTTTCAGGGGCATTGCTCTCTCAGAAAACCGGGGTACAAACCGGCGATAGTAACCCGCTAAGCCAAGAAATTCCTGAACCTGCTTCTTGTTTATCAGCCTTGGCCATTTTAAAATAGCATCTATTTTATTAATAAAGTATCTATCTATCTATCTATTTTAGGACACTGTGGTCTCACCATTCCCCGGCCTACTAGGTAGCCTAAATATTTGGCATCGACCATCCCAAAGTAACATTTCTTCCGATTAATATGAAGACCAGCTTTTGCCAGTGACCGCACTACAGCTCCAACTCCATGTGTTCTTCCCAGGTGCTAGAATAGATGACAACATCATCCAAGTAGGAAGCACTGTATGAATTATGAGGACGGAACACTTTGTCCACCAGACGTTGGAATGTCTCAGATGCCCCATGTAGTCCAAATGGGAGAACATGATACTGTGAGTGCCCGCTAGGGGTGCTAAACGCTGTCTTTTCCTTAGCAAAGTCTGTTAAAGGAACCTGCCAGTACCCCTTAGTCATTTCTAATGTAGTCATGAATTTGGTGTTTCCTAGCCGTTCAAGGAGGTCGTCCACTCGTGGCAACGGTTAGGCATCGAATCGGGAGACTTGGTTAAGCCGACGGAATTCATTGCAGGGCCTCCAACTTCCATCGGGCTTACTGACCAAGACGATAGGACTGGACCAGGGACTATAACTTTCCTCAATCACACCTAGGTCCAGCATTCGTCTGATCTCAAGCTCCACTTCAGCCTTTTTTGCCTCGGGAATTCTGTACGGGCATTCTCAAACTATAACCCCGGTGTCATGCGCAACCAGCGGGGTCCGTCCTGGATTTTCACTGACTACCTCAGGGACAGACAGGATAACTACTTCGAGCGCCTGTCATTGTTGGTGAGTCAAATTGACATTGTGGTTTAGAGGACTGGCCCAGAAGTATTCACAGGCTGAGGCTTAAAAACGAGTCGTGGCAATGACTGAGTGAACTCAGAGAGGTATCAAAAATGATTAGAGGAACAGAGAGAAATAAAGTTTAGAGAGTGACTTGGAAATTTATTTTAGGTGCTTGTGACACTCAACCTTGTTAGTAGGCAAGTGCAGCAGCACACCACAGGGTGGGTAGTGACTAAAACAGTGTAGTGATGCCCAGAAAGGCAACTATGTCTTGACAGAACAGAACTGGTCAGGGTTTACCTGAAGAAAATACCAGTTCTTCAGAAAAATTCAATCTGCCATGAGAAACATTTCTTCAAACCAACTCAGTATTGTGGGTCTGTGGTATAGTGGTTGTTGAAGTAACTGTAATCTTTAGAGCACTAATGTTATGTTGAATGCTAAAATTCAAATCCAATCTTTGTCAAGCTTAATGAGCTGCCATAAGGACAATGAAAATATATTTCAGATGTTCTTATATTTTCATTATTATTGCAAAACGTTTGCCATCCTTAGAAACGTATTTGCCAATCTATAACATGTCACAGTCACTATGTAAACATTTCAGGTTAAATCCTCTGAATGTGAAAGTAAGGTGCCACCTCTCTGGTACATTCACTGTTAAATTACTTGTAATCAATTGACCTTGAAAAACAAATTACATTTGAAACGTGTGGATTGATTTGTGAAAACAACTTGTTGGTTTTTATCAATTTTTGATTATGAATTACACAAGTCAGCATTCTGACCTTTTCAGACTCCTACATACTGAACAATGCTTATATCTGTGTTTCTCTTTCTCTTCTGCTTTTAAACAATGAAGTCACCATATACTGTATGCAATCATCCAAAACAGAAACTGAAAGATGCAAACATAATGAAAGCCACAGACATGATAATTACTAGGAAACCGACAGGATCACAAAATTTGAAACAATTAAATGGTGACAAAAAAAACAAAACACAGGTATGTAGTCTGGAGCAGAAGTAAGGGTCAAAACATTATAAAGAATACAAGTTAGGGACTTGAGTGACTCAACCACATTATACCTTAAACACCCAAATAAATAATCCTGCCCACAAACACATGACTGTTGAGTAGCACCAATATTTATTGAAAGGCGTGGCCTAAGTTAAAATTCAGATTGATCAAGTAGGATGTAGTGTATTGTGAGAGAATAGATGTCGGATGACACCAGAAGAAACAAACTGTTCCAAGAAGGAGCCAGAAGGAGGAGTAAAGTAAATGAAGTGAATTCCTAAAGTTGAAACAAAATAGGGGTAATTCAAAAACATAGTCACAAAACAAATACAAAGATGGCAAAATAAAGCAGATTTGTTTGACACCATGACCTTCTAATTAGAACCTAAATGCAGAGTTGAAGTGGGTACTCACTGGTATTCTGTAGCCATGAAGTTTTGTGGGGGACCTCTTCTCCCAAGATTTTCAAACAAATGTATGTTAATGTATCAGGGTACTTGAAGTTACAAATGCTTCATTTCTCCCAGCTCTTCAATAGAATGGTAGTGTATCACCTGTTGACTATGGCCAGCCATTCATCCCGGCCAATACCCTCAGGTTGCCAGGTGGAGCTCTCCCTGCAGCATGGAGGTACCCCGAATGCCAGCAGGGAATTCTGGACATTGGAGTTTTCATCCACATACCTGCTGGATACCACAGGGGCCCCAAGAGGATGCTGCAGGGAGGCCCAGAGAATCATATGTGCCCTATAACCCAGAAGTACGTCTTAGTCCCAGCGACAAGGGAAATGACGTACTTCCGGGATGAAGAAGATGACTTTTTATCTGACTTGGGAGTGATAGGAAGTCACATGGACTGAAGGATTGGAAACACTTCCGGGTCAGGCAATATAAAAGGACTATGGGAAATCCCAGATGTGGAGCTGAGCTGGGTGGCAATGCATCTGGGAGAGTAGAGGATTATTGTTATTGTGATTATTGTTTATTATTTATGAGTATTGTGGAGAGGACGGTGCTTTGTGCACTGTTTATTAATAAAAAGTCAACTTATTGGACTTTTACCTGGTGTCTGACGTATTGTCTGAGGGTTCAAGAGGACAATAGTGCCCTCTATCTGTCACACACCATAAACAGAGTACCGTCAATAATGTGGTTCCACTTCAAGCACTGCCTAAATGTATAATTCATTGTTCCTGTACAGATTATCAAATGTTTGTCAAACATCTTAAATGACAAAAAAAGGCTGAAAAGTGGCACCACACTATGACAGTCACCTACATGACAGTTAAAGTACGATTCTGTTCAGGGCATGAGAAGTCTGACGTGAGGACAGTATAAACCCGCATTTATAACTCTGCAATTGGATTTATAATAGATTGATTTTCAAAAATATTTATGTAATCATTTTTGCTGTTTAGACTTTTCCTTCTCTTAATACCAGTGTTTCTACTTTTTATTGATTTAATCATTGTATTACACTTGATATGTTTCAATCAACTGAATGCATATTTTAAGTGATAAAATGAAAATGTGCTAAATAATTGTCCATCTTGCCACTTGACTGAGATGGCTCTACTAATTGTGGTCGACCAGCTACGACTTGTTAGAGCTGCTAACATGTCATCAGTCAGGATCCTATTAGATCTCTTCACTACCTTCAACAAAGTCAACCATGACATCCTTCTTGCCACCCTCTCTGACCTTGGCATCATTAGGACTGCTCTCAGATGGTTTGAGTCCTACATCTCAACCAGATAAGCACAGGTGTGCCCCAAGGATTGGTGCTGGGTCCTCAACGTTTCTCTCTTTACATCTCCCCGCTAGGCTCCATCATGTAATCACATGGTTTCTTTTATCTGTGCTATGTGGATGACACACAGCTGTACCAGTTGTTCCCTCAGGAGGACAATATTATATCAGCTAGGGTCTCAACATGTCTTACTGATATCTCAACCTGGAGGAAGGACCACTGTCTACAGCTCAACCTGGGAAAAACCAAGCCAGTCTGTTCAACTCCCCATCTCTGTACAGCTTGGCTCACTGGTGCTAATACCTGCCAAGTCAGTACACAACTTTGGGGTAGTGATTGATGAGCAGCTATCTTTTTCTGACCACATTTTAACTGTTTCTTGTTCGTGCACATTCATGCTGTACAACATCCACAAGATCAGACCTATTCTGACAGAGTATGTAGCACAACATCTAGTCCAGGCTTTGGTCTTATCACGTTTGGACTGCTGCAACTTGCTTCTGCAAGGAGTATCCACATGTGCTATCAAGCTGCTGCAGATGGTTCAGAATGCAGTGTCCTGTCATGTATTTAACTAACTAAGACAGGCAAGTGCCACTCCTCTCTTCATGTTGCTACATTGGCTCCCTGTAGCAGCACATATTAAGATCAAATCATCTCATGCTTGCCTATAGAGTAGTCAGTAGGTCAGCACCTGCATATATGGAGACACTGGCGAGGTGCTATGCCCCTTCTTGCCCACTCAGGACAGCCAGTGAAGAGCGTCTGGTGATGCCACCTTTGTGTGGCATCGAGTCTCAATCCAGACTCTTTTCCTGTGTACTTCCCAGTTGGTGGAACAGGCTGCCCACCTCCATCTGTACAGCTGACTTTCTCAAAGTATTTACGAAGCAATTGATGACCCTTCTGTTCTGTGAATATCTGCCTAACTGACTGAAAAACAAAACTATTCTCTGTGATCTTTTATATTGTTAGTTAATTTGGTGTTAGATTAAGTGTAAATGCTTTATCAATTGTAATCTATGATTGTAAATTTATTAGTTATTGAATCTTTTCTCTTGTGGCAATCAACTTGTGTTACCTGTCCTAGTACACTTGCTGAACAAACAGGCCCTAGCCTACTATTACTCAATTATGATTACCTCTTTTATAAATTGTGTTGGATAAAAGTGTCTGCCAAACAAATAAAAGTAAATGTAAGTGTAACTGAAAACAAATTATTAGTAATGATTTATGTAATGACAAATGTTTTTAATCGTAAAAAAAAGTTGCTTGACGTGTTTCCATCCTGAATTCCATTTATAAAACAAATTATTACTTTTGGTTTCCCAGACATTTCCATTATATTTTTTCAAAGCATTACAAGTACTAAATAACTATTTTATTTGCTAAAACAGATGGGAAAAAAGATTTATCAATATTTATAAAATATTATCAAGCACTTATCATTTCCATCATCTAAATCAACAAACATATTAAAACGTTAAACATTTCTGGCTAAAAAATTTTTTGATGGAAACCTGGTTATTGATTGCGACTCAGTTAAATAAAATATATCATCAATACTATATCCCAAACATTTATGTTTCATATTAACTCCATCTCAACAGCACAGCTCTAGCCAAGTTGGAGAGCTATTTGGACTGAGAACTCAACAAGAAGTGATCCCTTACATACTGTATATGACAAATCAAAACGTTAAGAGAGGTAGAGCTTGTTTATTCTAACATAGAATTTACACATCCTTGCTAGATCACCCAAAAGCTTTGAACCAAACCTCATTAAGATAATTAAATTGTTTTCTAATTGTTTGTTGTGCGTTATGCATGGTAGATTAGAAATCTTACAACCAACTAAGAAAAGAAGACAATAAAGGAATGTATTGTTAGATATGAGAATAGATTTTAGTGACATGATGTTTTCCCATCCAGGATTATTAAAGTTTTGCCATTTTGGGTTAAATGTTAAATCCATTGTCAAATGTATTAGTCCCTATGATCATCTCCTTCCATTTCTAAACTCTCCTCTATCAGTGAACGTTCATCTGTCAAATTATCTGAGGCTATCTTGAAGTAGCATTTTTAAGATGTGTATCAGGTTACCACTAACCATAACAAAGGATGCTTAAACAATCACGGAATAGGAATAGAAAGTTATTTTCCCCTTCCCTTTCCTTTTCATAGTGGACTTGTTTATACAGTAAATTAATTTCCTGTTCATCTACTTTTGTTTATTTTGTTTTGTAGTTTTTGTTTTTTCTTTTTTATACTGTAACAGTGTTTTAACCTTTGAAGTTGAATATGCTTTTTGTTAGTGTACACGCCTAAATATCTATGAATACCCAGTAGTTATTCATAGTCTCTTGTAGTATGCAAAAGTGAAAGAAATTCTCATCTATCTCTCTGAATCCTGTCTTATTGCTTAATTCAGCATTGATATTATTGCTGACAGAGTTTTTTTTTAAATTAGCATTATATGTTGTATTTTCTACTGACTTTATAATTTATTTTTGTTATTCTATCTCTCTCATAATTACTCTTTTACTCTCTATCATTACTCTCAGCCATTTCAAATTCGTAAACTGAAAAGGAAAATTTAAAACAGTGAAAAAAAGATAAGCAATGCACCTGTAATATAAGGAAAGAAATAAGGCAGATGAGGATACCCCGAGTCAGGTGCAATAATACTGTAAGCCGGTCACTTTAAAAGGGTGTGGAGGTGTTGATACTACTGTAACAGTCATAGCTAAAATTAGTGATGATTCCTCAATGCCTTTTCAAAATTACAACTAAAGGAAAATAGACAATTTGAGACTTTATCATATCAGAAGCAAATGTTATTTAAACAGTTTCTTGTCAGGAAGGTCCAAAGTTGCTTTAACTGGACAGTAGATTTGCTGAGCAATATTATGGGGCAGATCATTTGGAATCCGTTATATCATTACAGAAGGAAATACAGGCTTGGGCAGATTTCTGGCAGATGAAATTTAATGTCAGTAAATGTAAAGTATTACACATAGGAAGTAAAAATATTAGGTTTGAATACACAATGGGCGGTCGGAAAATCGAGAGTACACCTTATGAGAAGGATTTAGGAGTCATAGTGGACTCTAAGCTATCAACTTCCCAACAGTGTTCAGAAGCCATTAAGAAGGCTAACAGAATGTTAGGTTATACAGCACGATGTGTGGAGTTCAAGTCCAAGGAGGTTATGCTCAACATTTATAATGCACTGGTGAGGCCTCATCTGGAGTACTGTGTGCAGTTTTGGTCTCCAGGCTACAAAAAGGACATAGCAGCACTAGAAAAGGTCCAGAGAAGAGCAACTAGGCTGATTCCAGTGCTACAGGTGTTGAATTATGAAGAAAGATTAAAAGAGCTGAGCCTTTACAGTTTAAGCAAAAGAAGATTAAGAGGTGACATGATTGAAGTGTTTAAAATTATGAAGGGAATTAGTACAGTGGATCGAGACTGTTATTTTAAAATGAGTTCATCAAGAACACGGGGACACAGTTGGAAACTTGTTAAGGGTAAATTTCACACAAGCATTAGGAAGGTTTTCTTACACAAAGAATGAATGAGCTACCAAGTAGTGTGGTAGACAGTAAGGCTTTCAGGACTTTGGAAAAAATAAATGGCTAGGACTGGCTTTGTTGGGCTGAGTGGCCTGTTCTTGTCTACACTGTACTAATGTTCAATGATTCCCCTGTATTAGAAATAGTGTATCATCTGATCCATTGATTTTTAGTTTATCTTCCACCAGTAACCACATGCACTAGCATTAGGCACTTTCAGAGAAAACATGATTATGATAGACTGGAAAAGGCTCTCCTGCTGGCAGGAATTTGCCAGTTCCAAATACATCACCAGAACAGCACAGATCAAGACTGGGTCTCACACAAAATGACTTATAAAACAGAGAAAGAGCCACACAGATGGATGGAGAGGTCATGGAGATGCCATTGCTGGAACTCTAGAAGAGTCATGTCCTCTGTGTGTGCTTGTTGTGCCAAAAGGGCAATAAGAAAGGATTCCACACAATGAAGAGTGGCAATTTAGGAAGAAACAATCATATTTTTAATATTAGACAAATAGCACTTTATTTGTCCCATGGGGAAATTTGGCTTTTCACAAAAGCTCAATAAATAAATAATAAGTATTATTAGAAACTTTATCCCTCCTATCAAATACACACCACAAACACTAAAAGGAAAGAAAACTTAAAAAAGAGACAACATCTGACTTGGCTAAAGATAAAAAGAGCAGTCCCGGTCCCAGTGAGGCAATATAAAGGCGTATTTCCGTTGATATAAAGAAACCCCAGCAGCGTTTCTTTATACACTTCTGCTGAACAATTTGTTGGCTGAAAGTGTGTCAGAGTTATTATTAGCAGCAGTTACTGAATTAATGAAAAGATGGTAAAATAAATGATAAATGATTAACATACGCTGCAGTAAGTCACAATCACAGATGTTGGGGGTCCCGTTTCTGTATGTATTTTTCAGCCCATTTATTTATTGCTGACCTCGTAGACTAGTGTTCAAGGTTCAGCTCTTGCCCTGCATCAAATCATGCCAAGATAAGCACTGGCATACTGTGGCTTTAAAATTGGATCAAGCAGGTTCTGAAAATGGGTAACTTGGCTGGAAGTAGTGTTCATCTGGCATTTGAAATGACTATAAAATAATTTAATAGCTGTGATTATATGAGATATAACAAACATATAACAAACAGCACAGAGGGGCTATTAGCTGTTTTTATTCCCTAGATATTGTATGGAGCTACTGTAGAAATACTTAGTTTGTACATTTGGTACAGAAAATATTTAAGACACAGCAAAAGGCCTTATATTAAACATGCAGGGTGTCTGCTGAATTTACAGGCAAATCAAAGCTTAGCTATATAAATAAGTCAGCATTAAGCTGTAAAAATTGACATACTGACATACTGCAAGTGATAAAGAGCTGAAATACTGTTCACACTTTATGGGCAAATTAAATTAAATGAAATTGTACTATTTTCTAGAACCAAAGCCTTTAATATTAAAATGCTACTAAAATACATAACAATTCTATCAGTTTTTGAACAATGTGAGATAGTCTGGTCATATCAAAAGAAATAGAAAGAATAGAACATTCTGACCATAGAGCCTCATGAGATTATTGAGAGATCTCTTTAACAAAAGAAATTTGAGGCAAGAAATGGCCATCTGTATAGTCAGAGGGCTCACTTTCTCAACAATGCATTTGTAGCTGTGTGTATTTTGTCAGTGTGCTGCATGACGGAGTTCTTGGCTAGCTAGACAGATGATGAAGGGGTTAAGGTCATCTGGAAGGCAAAGGCCAGGCTCAGGGACCAGAAGGGGTCATATTGTGAGCTGTGCAGTATTGGTTAGGGAAAACAGCTCGGGACAACAAGCAGCCACTTGGGAACTCTAGCCCTTAAAATACAATTGATAGTAAAGGATGTGAATTCAGGTGAAACTTCAAGCCTTAGTTTAATTTAAATAAGGGGTGCTAATGATTGGAGGATTCCTACAACTCTATTTGGACAAGCAGCTTACCTTTACTGGACTTTTATGGAATTAAATTTGTTTTAAGTGAGTGTAGGGACCTTTAACCAGAGCAAGGAGATGAGTGACTCTAATAGTATTAGATACAAGTGAATTTAAAAATTTGAGATGAACAGGAGGTAGACACATTACCAAAACTGTCAGTGGAAAAAAAAAATCAAACACAAAGACCAAAGTACCAGGTCCGGTAGGTATCTAAACTTCTTTCTATTGATTGTTTTGTTCGTCTCTTATCTTTTATCTTTGGTGGTAATGTAACTGAGTTACTCATACAGCTATTTCACAGTTTCTAGAACTGCAGGTGGTGACCATTTCCTCAGCTCATTTTGCTGGGCATACCTCCATTTGGTTCCCAGACCATTCAGGTGGGAGCATGATTGGTAGTGAATGGTTTTTGGATAAATAGGATCTTGTCACAAGGTAAGCTGTTGGGATTTCTGCATCTGTGGAAAGAAAGGTCGCATTGTTGTTTGTGACTCTTTATTAGACTTTCGGTTTAGTGTGCCATTATAGCATGGGTTCACATTTGTGCTTTAACTTTAGAGTTTATCTGTACAGTTTGAGCTATAGTTACTTTCGTTTGCTCACAGGAGCCAAATATTACAGGTAAATACGTTAACAAACAGTGTGAAAGTCATACTAAAAAAAATTACATGCAAAAATCGTCTGAATAAAATTTGCTCAATAACATTTACTAAGTCCAAATGAATAAAAATAGGACCCTAGGTGATTTAGTGTGACATGTGATTGGTAGCAGGGTGTGTGACTGAATATGTGGATGACTCCAGATATTACAGCAATCTGATTGGTTGCATTTGATTGTTGATCGTCTTATAGCCAGCAGAAGAAAACAAATGATTTACTGGACTGGACCATAAAATGGCTGTATTGATTGAGCATGAAATTAAGTTTCATGCTGCCTGAAGTACTGAATAATGCTTAGTGTAACAAGTTACATCTACTGTCTGCTGTTAAGAGGCACATTGAGGATTAAAGGTTTATCAGTTTATGGCGTTGTCATTGTTACTGATTCAGAGTACATTTTTTACTTGTATGTTCTAATCAACATGCAACTTGTGACCACTCAACAGCGTAATAATCATCAAATACTACTAGTTAAACTTTTTCCAAAACATGCCTGTTATGATGTATCATTTATAGAATTTTTTTTGCTCATTCAGTATCAGGCTTCTGTGCTTTTCAGACTTTCTGTTTGGGGTAACTGAAAGAAAAGAATTCAATTTGTGCATTCCTTTCTATAGTATGTGGTTTACATATTTATATTCAATACTAGGGGGTTTGCCCCCTGCTCGCTTCACTCACCAACCCCTCCAGCCTGCGCTACGTGCCAACCACTTTGCGTTTCTGCCACTCGCATTGTGAAGACCCCAAGGAGACGCGGTCGCTCCTCCGAAACCCCCTCTTAAACAGTGATACAATGGGAAACAAATAGTTTTTTTTTACCTCCTCTTTCCTCAATCAGCTGCTGCTGCTGCCGTGCCGTACCGTGCGATGCGATCTGCATCTCCTGCGGCACTTCGAACATTTAAAAGCCTGTTCAGCAGCTGACATTTTTCCATCTACTCTTTGTCTTTTATTTCCAGCCCTGGGCGTAGTTAAATCTCTTGGCACAAATTCTCGTCTCACGGGACCTGAGTTCTTGATATTTTTTAGTTTATACTTTAAAAACAGAATAAGAATCTGAAAATCTAACAACACCACATTAAAGTTTGGTAAATTCTGAAAAGAATGATACCAAACATATATGTAAGTTTTAAAATAAGCATGATTTAAAGTGTGACAAAAAACGTGACATAAAAACATCACATAAAATCGTTGTACTTTTAGGCTTAGGATTTTATATATTGTCACGCTTGGGTCACAGATTTGCACAGAGACACAGGAGGTCGTAGAAACAAGAAGGATTTTTTATTCAAACACTGCAAACACATGAGCTTAAACGTGCTCCATGACAAGTCAGAGATGACAGTTCCGCTAGGAGCAGAGAAAGATAAAAGCAAACAATCAATTCCAAAACTGACAGGCGCTGCGCAAGGCTTATAAGTCGGCAGAGTACCGCGCGAGGCTTGTATTACGCATTATAGTGCAAGGATAAGGAGCAATGTGAGGGTAGTCAGTGTTTCAGGGTTTGTGGTTTTCCCAGGGCGTTTGTCTCTATTTGGGGTGCAATCAGCCCTCCAGCTCACACCCTCCCCCTCAGCTTTATTCACATTCCTGTGAATCAAGCGACTCCCTGTACCAAGTTCATGTTCATGTAGTCAGGATAATACATCTGCGTTGACGTGTTCAGAACCTGGTCGGTGCTTTACTGTGAAACTGTAAGGTTATAAACGCAGAAACCATCTCATTAGACAAGAGTTTGTATCTTTCTGTCGGTACAACCACTGAAGTGGAGCATGATCAGTTACCAAAGTGAAGTTCCGTCCCCACAAGTAATAGCGAAGCGCTTCCACAGCCCACCTAATTGCCAAGCATTCTTTCTCAATTGTAGAATAATTACGTTCCCTAGGAAGTAATTTCCTACTCAAATATGTGATTGGATGTTCTTCTCCATCAAAATTTGTGACAGGACTGCGCCCACACCAAATGCACTTGCGTCTGTTTGCAAGATAAAATCTTTTGTGAAATCCGGGTTCCTTAGAACCGGGTAAGAAGAAGCTTTTTTTAAATCGCTGAAAGAACGTTCGCAATTTTCTGTCCACAAGATAGGTCGGTTTTTTCTGCCTCTAGTAAGTTCTGTAAGAGGAGCAGCTCTATGTGCAAAATTTGGAATGAATTTTCTGTAGTAACCAGCAAGCCCCAGAAAAGCACATACTTGTTTCTGTGTCTCAGGTCTCGGGTAAACAAGCATTTCTTCTATTTTCCTTAACTGTGGCCTAAGTAAACCCTTGCCCATAGAATAGCCTAAGTAATGAGTCTCGGACATGCCTAGTTTACATTTCTTAGGGTTAGCAGTAAGGCCAGCCTGTCTCAAGCTTTCAAGAACGGCTTGAAGCTGCTCTAAGTGTGTTTTCCAATCATTGCTAAAAATCACGACATCGTCAAGGTATGCCCCGGAATATTCAGAATGAGGATGCAGGATCTGATCCATCATACGCTGAAATGTTAGAGGTGCCCGTGAAGACCAAACGGGAGTCTTGTAAATTCTTAGAGTCCGTCATGAGACGCAAATGCCGTTTTCTCACAACTGCTAGCCTCTAAAGGCACCTGCCAATAGCCTTTCGTGAGATCTAGCGTGGAGATATAGCTTGCCTGACCCAGTTTTTCCAACAGTTCATCGACAAGGGGCATGGGATAAACATCGAATTTAGAGATCTTATTCAAGCGTCTGAAATTCAATACCGAACCGAACCGTCTTACTTTGGGACTAATATGACTGGGCTGCACCAGTCACTTCTACTTTCACAAATTACACCCAGTGTCAGCATCTTTTTTACCTCTTCGCGCACAATATTTCGCCGCGCTTCCAGTATCTGGAACGGCCGCATTTGTACGCGAACATCAGGTTCAGTGGTAATTTTATGTTTTGTAATGTTAGTCTTGCCTGGTAAATCTGAAAAGACATCAGTGTTCCGTTCTATCAAAGATAACAGTTCTGTCTTTTGCGTGTCAGTAAGATCGTTACCAATGGTAACATCGGTCTGAGAAACAGCAGCCAAGGAAGTGTTAACCTCTTGTCGGTCGTGCCATTCCTTCAAGAGGTTAATGTGTAAAATCTGGAATGGTTTGCGCCGGCCTGGTATTCTAACCTTGTAATTCACCGGACTCAAACGCTCCTCAAAAATGGCGGGGCCCTGCCATTTAGCTAAGAATTTGTGTGGATCCGAGGGAACCAGTACCAAAACATGATCACCAGGTTTGAACTCGTGGAGCTTACTGCGCCTATTGTAAAGACGCTTCTGAGTTTCCTGTTCTTGTTGTTGGTGTTCCACAGCAATAGAGGAAAGCATAGAAATTCTGTCTTGCAACGAAATTAGTCGATCTGCAAAGCTTGGCCCTTGAGCTGCTCTCTCGTTTCCTATCCATTCCTCGCGTACCACATCCAGGATGCCTCGCGGCCGCCTGCCAAATAACAACTCGAAGGGACTCAAGCCAGTGGACACCTGAGGTGACTCTCGCACCGTACAAAACAAAAGGTAGGACAGTATTCAATGTTGTGGGATCATTATGAGCAACTCGCCTGATCATCTGTTTCAATGTTTTGTTAAATCGCCGGTTAAACCATTCGTTTGAGGATGGTAAACAGTAGTACTAGGTTTCTTAATAGCAAAGCTGTCACACAATTGTTTCATCACGCTAGAAGTGAAAGGTGTGCCTTGATCAGTTAAGAATTCTCTAGGGATACCAATACGAGTAAAAGTATCAGCTACAGTCGAAGAGTTTGCCTTTTTCAGCGCAATCATTTCTGGATATCGTGTCACATAATCAACCAACACCAGCAAATATTGGTACCCATCCTTAGTCTTAGGTAATGGTCCCACAATATCTAATCCCAGAATCTGAAAGGGAACTTCCAATATGGACATAGGACAAAGGGGAGCCCGAGGAGGCTTATAAGCAGAGACGATCTGGCAGTCTGGACATGAAGTACAAAACCGTTCAACATCTTTTCCCATATTAAGCCAATAAAATCGTTTTGATAACCGGTCTCTAGTTTTGTCGGCATCGAGGTGCCCCCCCAAGATGTGTGAATGTGCCAGATGCAAAACAGTTTCCTTATGTGCTTCAGGTACCACCAGTTGTTCAATAAATCCCCCCTTCAAATGATCTGAGATCACTCTGAAAAGGCAACCGTCCTTTTCTATAAAGTGTGGGGTTTTCACACCCCCGGAATTACGCTCTTGGTAATAAGAGTCATTAGCAGGGCGAGCCTGTTTAAATGCATATTCTAATGAGCTATCAGTATGCTGCAAACTCACAAAATCTGATTGTTCGTTAACGCTCGGTTTGTGTTCGGAGGCGTTTGCAATCTGGGAAGATGTAGAAGGACCAGCCCATTCTGGAAGATTGTCGGGGTGACCTCCTCCGTCTCGCTGGAGAGATCGGGTTCAATATCTAAGTTGGGCTCTAGATTTTCCCCAGCCACTACCAGTTCTTCGTCTTGTTTTTTTTCTTCTTCTCCCCCTCCTCTAAGTTCATTAGTGGACTGGACTACTGGTCCCTTACATTTATTAATCAGTTTCGGAAAAAGGGCATTTCTCCGTCCTATGAGTAATGGCCAAGGGCACGAGTCTGCAATGGCAGATCAAACCTTAAAGTGGCGACCCCTATAAGTTAAAGGAAGAAGTAAAGTCTGATAATCTTTAACATCACCATGTACACAGCGTATTTTTACAGTCTCACAGTCTCTAAGGCATTGTTCATTAAGACAGTCTCGTCTCACAATACAAAGGTCACTTCCCGAGTCTAACAATGCTGAGATTTCTCTGCCCCCCAATTTCACCGGGATCAACAAGCCATCTTTTCCATCCGAAGGATATGTAATAGTTGAGCAACAAACCTCAGCCAGTCCAATCTCCATTGAATAAGCTGGAGACAAGCAACATTTTCTTGCCAAATGGCCGAGTTGATCACACCGGAAACATCTACGGTCGGCTCCGCTTTCGAAATATCCTCTGCGACGTCCACGTCGACGTGCTCTGTAGTGTCCATGGTTTCCTCGGCCTGCTGTTGCCGCTGTCTCCCCAGAAACAGGCGTCTCATCTGCGACTGGATTTACCGGGGTCCTACCTGACCCCATTCGATTTTCAGGTCCTGCAGCTTGTCGATCGAAGCGATGAGAATGTCCTGGACGTTTGTCTAGTTTGTTAGTACCCAACACATCTATCCTCAAAATTGTTTTGACTTGTTCTCTTGTTAGTTTCGTTTTGAATTAAGATGCTACATTAATTTGATTTGCTTTGATTCCAGGAGGTTTTTAAATTTTATTTTCTGGTGACTGCCTTTTAGTTTTTTCATGTCCTAATCTTTTTCTTTTATCCAAAACCATGGTAGGTAATATATTCTTTTTCACTGTGTCCAATACAGCTTTTGCTAAAAACAGCATAGCCATGGTCATGTAAAATACTGACAAGAACAGTAAAAATCCACAGACAATTGTGGTAAAATCATGTCACATTCAGAAATGATCCAAAAGACCTTATTACAAAAAGGGGCATAAGAACTCAGCTGAAAAAGCAAACTAATGACACAGCAAAATAGCTTAAATAGTCCTGTCAGGTAACTGCAGCACTAGAGAACGCAGCACCTGTGAGGCTTAACTACAAATTAGTTATTGCCACTGTAGACAAACACAATTTATGGGGAAAGGACTGGGCTGAAACCACAATCATAACACAAAATGAAAATGGAAAAAATGAAAGGGAGCTGGGAAGATGACAAAAATAAACAAAACTAAAGTAAGGATGAGACGCTGTTACAATACTAATACGGTCTTCTTTGTTTATTATAAATTATCCAAACATAAACGCTTCGTCAATTATAATGAGTTCTACATTGTTGCTGGGAATAAGTGGAAATTAAAAATGAATGAATGGACCTTGTTTAAATGTTTATTATTTAACATCTCTTATATGCCAAAGAGTACATAATAAAAAAGTCTAAAAAGAATTCTCTTGCAGCACTAGTACCAATTAATATTTAGTGAGAAGCCTGTGTATTGACCATGTGTCTTACATCATCTCCTTACCCTCTGCACATTACTAATCAGGCCCTGTCATGATACACAGATCTCTTATACTGATTATTTACCTCATCACAGATGTCTCATTCTCTAACTGTCAATTCTAGTTATAAGTTAATCAATACCACTCAGCTGCATTGATTGAAAAGCACTAAGCTCATACAGTTCGACTCTTGAGCTAGCGCCATTGTCTCCACTCAGCTCTTTCTTTGACATCTCCAGCAGATCATGATGGCATTCCTTGACGAGCTGTTTTTTTTTCTTCAACAAATGCCTGCATCGTCTTAACACAAATATGACCTTTCCATCACTTAGACACAATTGATCACTATTGGATCAGTATTAACAAATGTGCCCTAAAAACGATTTAATGTCAGAATCATTAAAAAATGAAATAACTCTTTATTTGGTAACCCATATAACTGTCTGTATTTACAATATGTTTAGTTGAAGAGAAACTCATGGATCACCTGAACTGATTAGTATAATGAGGTGCACAAAGTGCAACACCTCACATAGCAGATAGCAGAGCAGGAAGAACTGAAGTTGTGATGTGAGGCCCTAATCATTTAAATCCAGATCATTGCTCAGGTCTGTAATATGCTGAAGTTCTGCAAAAGAGGACCAGGTGGTCCCAGGGATAGGCAGATATGTCACTGACCCAAAAAGTGATTTACCGGTGTGCCCAGAAGAGATGAATGAAGGTAGGAATCAGACAAAGTGGGGAAGAGTTGAGAGGTATAACTTTCTCATATGGGTGATTGAGAAGATTGGGGACTGTTTTATCTAAGAGACAGGAGTAAAGCTTGTGTAAGCAGGTTCAGACGGATAACAGGATCTTTTTCTGAATATATGTTGACTTGATGCTTTGAATGCTCCTTTGGTGCATCTTTCAATTGTGAAATTTGAAAAAATAATATCTTTCTACTATTGACCCATTATTCTGAACTGTGCAAAGGACTAGGAGTTGCGGTCATATTACAAATGTCCAATGATTTTAATTTCCAAGTTCCTTTACACGTACGCCTAGAAAGGCTTTATGCTACTGACTTGTTTATGTAAGTTAGATTTGTTCATATGTTTTGGAATGTACTCTTGTCATACAAGGATGGTTTCTGCCTCGCAGTCATCACTGCAATGTTTCATTGCAACCTCCAAGCTCAGAAATATATTTTTCTTTTCAGTGGAAATTCAAATTAATTTTATGACATTGTTTTCACAATCTCCAATCTTCTATCCATTTGACTCCTAAATAATAATTTAATTCAATCTTTTATAGTTTAAATTGATGCAAGGTGCATTGATGCATGTATTAGTAATATGCCATATTAAACATTTGCTTCTTGTGTTGTTTTAGAAGCTTCTTATACTGGTTTTCTATGGGACAGATAATCCCTTCATAAAATAGATTGGCTGCTATCAGTTAGCTCAACCTACGAGGGACGTTCAAAAAGTTTCCGCACTTTTTTTAACTGTATTTATTAAGAACTAGCAAAATACCTGCGCTTTGCAGCGGAGAAGTAGTGTGTAAGAATTTCAAAAACAAATTACATGACTTTTCTACATAGTCACCTTCCTTTGTGATGCAATTTTTCTGGTCACATGACACTCTCAGACACGACCAATTACTACTCCTCCTGGCTTTACCGTTTCCAACGAAAATATGAAAGTGCGGAAACTTTTTGAATGTCCCTTGTAATTACATTTATATGATGTTTAGTATGTTTTATCCCTTTCATTTATTTAGGTAACTAGATGTTAGTTGAATTTTCAGTCAGTTTTCATTAGCAACTAGCTGAAACACCCAGCGTTGCCCGGGAGGAAAATAAAGTGTTTTTTTTTTAATTATTTGAGAAAAATATAATGAAAAAAACACAACTTTAAAAATAAATATAAATTAACAAACAAAGAGACTCACTAATGTGCTTGTCTTGTGGTCTTGTATGTACTGTATGTTATCATCCAGTTGACGCTCAGGACCGGCCAACTCTATTTAATTTCAAAAGCAACAGGGGCTCGGTGGTGCTCAAACATAAAGAATGCTGGCAGTCACCTCCAGTCTGACCTCTGGTGGTCGTTTCCGAATGTCAACTGGATGATAACATGCATGCATGACTGCAAGATCATCCCTCACCCTACCCAGAAGGGGGTGGGTTAGGGTTGATTTCACCCTACAGTATTTTTAGTCGACCAATGAGAAACATGAACATGTGTACCAAGTTTCATGAAAATCGCTCCAGCCGTTCAGAAGTGATGCTGGAACATACATACATACATACAAACACACGTTGACTTTTATATATATATATATATATATATATATATATATATATATATATATATAGTATATATATTCGTAGCATCCACTGTCTGAGTCCCGATCTGATTGTATGGGTGGTTACTCCGAGCTACAGGCTGTCAAATAAACGAACCACACGCCGTGGCACACTGTAAAAAGGCTTTGCTTCTGACACTGACATCCGAGGTTCGATCCCCGAGAATGCCTGATGAGTGTAAATTAGGGCGAAACACGTCTCCCATACTTTTTGCATTATTTGACAGTAAACTATGTACCATATGTTATATATATATATATATATAGAATGTGCCTCAAAGTGATTTTTTTGTTACAAGAAATGAAAAATTACATTATTAAGTAACATACTGTAGATATATAAATAGTAGAAAAGTAGAGTCCTTATATAATATCGTGTTCTAAGTCTCTCAAGGTGAGTATGATAAGACCAGAAGGACAGAAAAAACAAATCAAAATGTGTAGGAGTTCTAAGGCCAAAAGACCATTCTACCTAACATAACTGTCCTTAAACCATTCCTCATTGTTTCCAGGCTTTGTCCTAGAGGATTCAATGCAGTGAATCTCATGGGCAGCTGGGGTACCTAACTTCATTCGAGCATCATTTTGTGAATTATGATATATAATTTAAATATATTGCCAAATTATGTCCACTTTACAACATCTTTAAAGGGTGGACTAATCCCATTAAAACACCTCCCTAGCTCCATTACTGGTTCTGTTCTCTTTACTGGATGAAAAGCTTTCTGCTGCCCAGGATTGGGGAAGAGCCAGGTAGAGATGGAAGGGGCAGGGAGAGAGTTAACGTTGGTTTAGGGTTCCCCAATTGGCTTGTGTTTTAGAAATATCTGAAATATCTGTAGGGAATTTAGCAAACTAAATTGGCAGCCAGTAGTGTTTAATTTTTAACAGCCATTTAAGCTTTACTGCGTTTGCTAAATTCTATCAGGCTGTGTTTTGAGAATTGCAAAGTGAGATCATCTTAACTCTTGGCAGCTTAAGATCAATGAAGACAATTAATTTCTAGAGTTGGCTACTGACCTAAATTAAGAAAATCCCATAAGAGGTTTGGGAAAAAATAGCAGAAAGGGTGTATTCTATAATTTAAGGCTAATGGGGCATCGTTTTTCTGTCCTGAAAGAATTCACTTACTTGCAAATTGTTCATTTTGAGTAATTTAAAAATATGTGCTTTTCTGTGCAGCTATTTATGATCTTTAAAATCTGCTAGTTGAATAAATTAAAAATTGAAATTATTCAGGATATTGTTGTCTTCAGTCTTACATTTTTACTGTCAACTGACAGACAAGTTTTTTTTTACCGTGCTTACATTACCTGAGATAATTCTAATCACATACCTTCTTTGTTCAGATTGCAGGGGATGTTGAAAGTTTACTAAATGTTCTTTTTTATACCATTTGAAACCCATTCTTAATTATAATTATACATAATTTTCGTGTAGGCAAAACACCAGGATTAAGTGTTATGGTACCTTCAGACGCCTAGTAAAAAACTAAAGTGCTAGACCGTTTGCACATTATAAATATTGTAGATAACATCTTTCTGAATTCCTGCTCAGACAGCGGCAGATTTTTTATATTCATCTTTCTTTCCAGATCACTTCAGAAAAACAAAGGCACGGTGACGGTTAATTTGTCTTCAGCAATTAGCGCTGCTTGTGGACCAGAGTCATTCTATTTACATCAAGATTCTTATCTAAACACTGGCATTAAGCTGCCACACACAATGTTTTTTTCATATGCAGGTCTCCCTTGGGAGTCTTTCTTTTTTTATAAATAATCACAAGCTTGGAACAGCTTATTTTTCTTAAATACAGAATCAAACCAAAACATAACATTTACTTAGCGTGACCAGTTGTACTCACTCATAAGTCCTCCTCATGTCTTTGAAGAGACCGTGTGTACAGTAAAGCACAAGGAATGAAAATAAAAGGACTACTGCTTTTACTCTAATGGCAGCTTGAAGCTTACTGAGTCTCTACACCTTGTACTTCTAGCCTTACTTTGGCTACTAAAAACTTTTATTTGACTGTACATGCAAAATCTTAAATGAAAAAAAATCCAAGATTCCTTTTAATCACAAAGAATGAAATTAGAATATTTCTGATTCCACTTGTTATATTGTTGCAACTAGAGTAACTGAGATATGGCTTCAACCCAGCTACATTCAGAATATGGATCTAACATGAGCGTGTAGGTTTGAACTTTTAGGGTTAGAACCCTGAACAGATTGTAGTTCAGATCTTCTGCTGCTTTAGTCGCCAGAGATCCCCCTTGGGCAGTGCTCCTGTGCAATTAAAGGCTCACAGCTTTAGTTTTGCAGGTGATTTCGCAATTGTGAAATGCAAAACTCACTGAAAAGCATTTTTGGGAGTTTTAAAGTTTTTTGGTGGGTAAAAATCAAGGAATATTACTCCCAAAATTCTGTGTTTACTTGCATTATTTTCCTTAGCTGCGCAATGCATGGAATATGTAGTACACCATTCAAATCTATTTCCGTCACATCACTACGTAGAGGCACAGCGTGGTCTTCAAAAAGATGACATTGTGCATATTTTCCACACGTAGACACACCACTGTGTTTTCTCTACTGTAAATGTCACTACACAGGGAGCAAACCACCTCCTGCCTCCCCACCATTACTGAGCAACTGTCCTTCCTGCAGAAGAGGTTGAGGATATGCATGCTGCAAAGCTTTGAGTTTCTGTTCTGTGTCTGATGCATCTTTAGGATTGAGAGCGCCAACATTGCCATCATAATTGTCAAAATGGGAATCGTACTACCAGAACATTTCTGACGGGGCTCAATAAAATATCTACTTGAGACAGATGTTTATTGACATGACAGGGAGATGTATATGGAATTAATGCATATGAATGCTTCCAGACAGAAATTAAACACCTTTCCTCGTGTCAATTGCACTGCCTTGGCTGAAAGTGAAACACTGTATATTTTTCAAATGTTTTTGCAAAACTAAACACAACGTTTTGCTGCAGATTCAATTTTATTTAAATTGTTTTACTTATTACTACTAACAGCAGACTGCCCAGCCCTCCTTGTAGTGTGGCTTGTCAAGAGGTGTAAACCAAAATGGTAAATTACTGTTTGGCTTTTTGCCCTCATCTGTGAGTAGAGCACACACTGTATTCTTTTGGCTGTTTCAGTTTTCTTTATTAGCTGAAAGATGAATCGACATTGAATTATGAGACGCTCCATACTCCTTCTGCAGGGGTTTTTCCCAATACTCCTTTTTTTTTTTTTTGAAATTTTATTAATTTTATTGCAATCATTCCATACAAATCAATCAATTTTTACAAAAAGTAAAATTAGGAACAAGTCGAACCCCACCCCTGAGAGAGAGAGCAAGGCAAATGGCATAAAATTTAAGGCTTGTAAACATACCTAAAATAATAAGTTTGATAAGCCAATAGAATTAAAAGTAGAATACAAAGAAATACAACAAAAATTGCTTCCTCTGTGCTTTAAGAGCTTATTTTAAAGTATTACTGATTAGATCCTGCCATGTTTTGAAAAAAGTCTGTACAGATCCTCTGAGTATTTGATTTTTTCCAATTTCAAATAGTATAAAACATCGGTTTCCCACTGACTTAAAAGAGGAGAGTTTGGGTTCTTCCAGTTTAGCAGAATAAGTTTGCGTGCCAAAAGTGTAGTGAATACAATCACAGTTTGTTTGTCTTTCTCCACTTTAAGACCCTCTGGAAGAACCCCAAACACAGCTGTTAATGGGTTAGGAGGGATTGTGAGTCCAAGGCTGTCTGAGAGGTAATTAAAAATTTTTGTCCAGAATAATGTTAATTTGGTGCAGGCCCAGAACATGTGACCCAGTGAGGCTGGAACTTGGTTGCAGCATTCGCAGGTTGGATCATGCCCTGGAAACATTTTGGAGAGTTTTACACAAGTGACAGATGTGCTCGATATATAATTTTTATAATTTTGAGTTGTATAATTGTATGCTTTGCGCATATGGAGCTCAAGTGAATTCTCTGCATTGCTACTTTCCACTCCTTATCTGATTTATTAATTGAGAGATCTTTTTCCCAGTGTCCTCTTGGATCTTTGAAAGGGAGGAACCGTAAAATGATTTTATATATTGCGGAGATGGTGTCTCAGTCCTTGAGATTAAGCAATATTTTTTCCAGCATGGATGAGGGTGCAAGATGAGGAAAATCGGGAAGGTTCTGTTTGACAAAGTTCCTAATTTGAAGATAGTGAAAGAAATGTGTAGCTGGAAAGTTAAATTTGGAATGTAATTGTTCATAGGATGCAAAGACGTTGTCTATATAAAGATCTCTAAGCAAGTTAATCCCAAATTTTTTCCAGATATTAAAAACTGCATATGTTTGCGAAGGTTGAAAGAGGTGGTTCTCTTGCAGAGGTGCCACAGATAGAAGCTTCTCCGTCTTAAAATGCTTTCTACATTGGTTCCATATTCTAAGTGAGTGGAGCACAATTGGGTTATTAGCATATTGCTGATAACTTGCATTTATTCGGGCACAGAGCAGGGGATATAAAGAAGTACTGCAGGATTTTACTTCTATTGTGGACCAAGCCTATGTATGTTCTTCTGTTTGTGTCCAGGTTTTTATAGCTTGTATATTTGCTGCCCAGTAATAAAATTGGAAGTTAGGTAGAGCCATGCTGCCTTCTGCCTTTTGTCTTTGTAGGGTCGTTCTTTGGATAGGTGAATGTTTTGAGTTCCAAATAAATGAGGTTATTGTTGAATCTAATTGCTTAAAAATGATTTATTGATGTATATTGGGATGTTTTGAAATAAAAAAGGAGCTTAGGAAGAATATTCATCTTAACAGTGTTAATTCTTCCAGCTAGAGTGAGATGAAGGGTTGACCATCTATGCAAGTCTTGTTTAATTTTTTCCATGCAGACGGCGAAATTATGTTGATAAAGAGTTTTATGTTTACTTGTGATATTTACCCCTAGGTATTTAAACTGTTCTGCAGTGATACAAGGTAGGGTATCTAATCTACTATTAAATGCTTCACTGGAAAGAGTACACTTTTATTCAGATTAATTCTGAGACCAGAGATCTTTTGAAATTCTGTGAGTGCTGTTAAGACTGCAGGCACAGAATTTTGTGGGTCTGATATATACAGTACCATATCATCTGCATATAGTGAAATTTTCTGTTCCAGTCCTTCTCTGATAATCCCCTTTATCTGATCAGTATTTCGACAATGTATTGCCAGTGGTTCAATGGCGATTGCAAACAGCAGCGCTGACAAGGGGCATCCTTGTCTAGTACCATGTTCTAGTTTAAAGTAGTCTGAACAAATGTTGTTGATACAAACTGAAGCTTCTGGATTGGTATACAGTAATTTGATCCATGCACAAATGTTCGGGCCAAACCCAAATTTCTCCAATGTAGTAAAAAGGTATTTCCATTCAATCATGTCAAATGCTTTTTCTGCATCCAATGATAATATTTCTGGGGTGTTTGATTTAGTTGGTGAGTATATTACATTAAACAGGCGTCAAAGATTTGAAGATAAATGTCGGCCCAGTTTGATCTTGTGCTATTACCGAGGGGAGCACTTTCTCCATCCTTCTAGCTATGATTTTTGAGAGTACTTTAATGTCATTATTCAAAAGTTAAATTGGTCTGCATGATGCACATTGCAATAAGTCCTTATTTTGTTTTGGAAAAATGGTGATTAATGCTTAGATTAAAGTTTGGGGAAGAGTTTGATTGTCTCCGGCTTCTGTAAATGTTGCTAATTGGAGGGGAGCTAGCTGAGCGGAGAAATTCTTATAAAATTCTGCAGGGTAGCCATCAGGGCCTGCTGCTTTCCCGCCCATAAGTGACTTTATAGCATCTAGTAATTCTGATAACGCCAGAGGTTTATCGAGTTCCTCTGTATCTAGAAATGCATTAGAGTGTGTATTGTCTTCTTTAAACTCAGTAGTATATAAAGATTTATAGTAGTCTCGGAATGTGTGCATTATATTTTTATGGTCGATGATTTTGTCTCCGTTCGTGTTGGTAATTACTGGGATTGCGCTATGGACTTCTTGCTTGTGAATTTGTTGAGCTAAAAGCTTATTAGCTTTCTCTCCATGTTCATAGTAATGATGTCTGAATTTATAAATTAGTTGTTCAGTTTCTTTAGCTGTCAAGAGGTTTAGTTCTTCTGCATTTTCCTATGTAGAGCCTCGCTTGGAAGTCTGGCATGTTCTTCATCTATTCTAGTAATTTCGCATTTTATCTGTGCTATTTTCTTGGTTTCTAATTTATTTCTGTGGAAAAGATATGAAATAATCTGCCCTCTTAAAAAGGCCTTAAGAGTTTCCCAGAGTATTCCTGCAGAAATCTTTGAGGATGTATTTGTCTCAAGAAGAAACTGATTTGTTTGGATATAAATTCTGTACAATTCTTGTCTGCTAATAGAAGCGGGGTTGAGACGCCATCTGCAAGGTGAATGTGTGGGGCATAGTAAATTTGGCTCCAAGATCAGAGGTGCATGGTCAGAGATAACAATAGCATCATATTTGCAAGATTTAATCAAAGGCAAGAAATTATTATGATTATTATATTATCTATAAAGAAATAATCAATCCTTAAGTAGCAATGATGTACTCGTGAGTAGAAAGAATATGTTCTTGAGTTTGGGCTTAAAACTTAAAACTCCAGGGGTCTGATAAGTTGTGATCAGTTATAAACTTTGTAATTATCTTTGCAGTGTTAGATGTCATCCCCCCTGTGATAGAAGTCCTATCTAAGCGTGGATTTAAAACACAATTAAAGTCCCCACCCATTATAATTATATGAGTTTTCAGATTGGGAATGGATGCAAATAAATTTGTATACATTTCTTATCATCAACATTAGGTGCATAAGCATTTATCCAAATCATTTTAGAGTTAGATAAGTCTCCCATGACCATCACATATCTCCTTTCAGGATCCAATACTACATCTGATGCTACAAATGGGACTGTTCTATGTATGAGAATTCCCACACATCTAGTTTTCTTTGTAAAACTAGAACGGAAAATTTGGCCAGTCCAGTCCTTTTGCAGCTGGAACTGATCTTTGCTTAGTAAGTGGGTCTCCTGTAAAAATACTATTTTAGCGTTTAGACCTGTTAGCTGAGAGAGTACTTTCTTTCTTTTTAATTCGTGATTTGGGCCTTTAACATTCCAGCTCACGAAGTTAATCTGTCCCCTCATGGAGACATTGATTCTAAATTTTTGATGTCATTTTATAGTCTTAACTGGAAGTGAGACAGCTTCAGCCTTAATTTCCTATTTCCCCAAGAGTTATTGCCATGCAGCCTATTATTATGTTGGTAGTTATAATTATAAAGATTAAAAGGATAGATTAGGTATAGATCAAGCCTGCTCTCTTTCTCTCCCCCCCTTAACCCCCACCCCCCCTTTTTGCCTCCAAACTTGAGGCTTGAACCCACTTCACACAGTCCCGTTCCTCTGACATACCCAGAGACAGAACACATCCAAAGCAAAACAAGCCCCCACGCAGCAGCGTTTTAGCATTAATAAATAGAGATATCTATTACCATTATAATCTAAATACTATATGCCTAAAATGTAATCATTAACAAACTATGAACTTAGAATATACATTTATAATCTTCAGCAATCCTAGTGTATTAAGATAATACACCCAGATAGTAAACCCGGGGAATGGTATTAGAAAGTGGTCCAGAATAAGCATAATCTTAATAATAATAATAAGTCTTAATGCAATAATAGCAATAACAATAAACCAAGGGTATGATTTTGAACAGTATCGTTTAGGGTAGAGAAAAATAATTAGATAAAAAAAAAAAGGAATTGACTGTAATTATAGCTGTAATTAAAACATAAACAGATAGCGTCCAAGTAATAATGAAGAATTATTAGGATATATAATGAAATAAACCCGTATTTTAACAAATAGATCAGACAGTAGGTTATTAATCCTTGCCATATCATTAACGGCCATGACTCACTATTATGTATCAGAATAGTCCGGGATCAGCTTTCTTAATTGTTTTTGTGCTTCTTCCTTGCTAGCGAAGACATAGAATTGACCCTGCAATTCCACTTTCAGTTTGGCAGGATACAAGAGGCTGTATTTGATTTTGGCTTGCCGTAACCGCTGTTTAATGTTGTAGAAGGCTGCGCGTTTAGTAGCTGTTGCTGGAGAGAAATCAGGGAAGATACGAATGTGGTTATTTTCATATATAATGTCTTCCTTGTGTCTGAGGAGTGCCATCACCTCTAGCTTAAATAATAATCTCACAAAGTGAATAATAAAAGATCTAGGTCTAACGATATTTGATCCGTGTACGCGATAAGCCACTGCTATCTCAGAAGTCCTCTCCAATTATTTTAGAAAATAGTTTGGCTGCGAATTTCACAGGGTTTGGACTTTCTCGATTCTCAGGCAGACCTTCAATTCTGACATTATTCCTTCTGCTTCCATCTTCCAAAGCAGCCAGTCTGTCTTTGAGTTTTTTTCATTCGGAGCTGACAGTTGTTGCTTTTTTTTTCAGCACTAGCAGCTAGATTTTCGGCTGTTTCAATCTGAGTCGTGAATGTCTCTTTGACATCCTCCAGTTGATCAGCAAGCGTGCTCAGTTTAACCGAGGTTTCCTGAATGTGTTCTTTATTTTTACCCAGCATATCTTTAAAGACTTTATTATCCTGCTGCCGCATCTGTCGCAGCTCCTGTTGTAGCTCCTGTCGCAGCTTCTCATTTGCCTTTTCCCTTGCCTTCTCATTTGCCTTCTCGCTTTTCTTTATATCTTTCTTTATCTCTTGCATGAGCTCAGCAATCATCATCTTCAGTTCAGACAGATCAATTCTGCTTTCTTGCACCGTAGGTGAGATGGCAGGCTCTATTGTAGCCAGTGCCCCCAATGTTCCCAGCTCACGTGGAGTAATTGAAACTGCAGACTGCAAGGCTTTTTCCAGTTTCAATTGATCTTCTCCAATCAGCGAGCTATCGAGACCTACTTCACTCACGCTCGTATATTCGTTCCCCATTTCGCTCTCAGCCGAAGACGATGTGGCGGACCGTGGTCCCAAGGAGTATGGGCTTTTGCCCATCTGATCCAGGTCAGTCTCTGAAAGGCCGTACCTTGAACTTGGGCTTGCTGACCTTAGCTTGGGTGTAGCTTTAGTTTTCGGTTCTTTCGGACCCCCTTTCTTGTTGGCCATGTTTATATATGCTTGCATATACTGTAGTAGTGCCATTCACGTTGGATAAATACAGGATATCTCAGGATAATAAGCAGATAATATGAAAAATAACACCGCTGCTAGCGGAGCTCCGCTTCAGACGTCCATCTCTCGCAACGGACGACACCAAAACTCCTTCTTGATAAGGTGGGCAGAGTCATTGCAATATTCACTGGGCACCTTGATGTTTAGAATGTCCAGCTGTTTCAACATAGCTCTCTTTGTCTATAAACCCAGTTCTATTTATTTTTTTATTTCACCTATTTACTGACCCATTTGATCCTCTTGCATGGTAATGTGGAGCCTCTGCTAATCCCAATAGCACTAATCGCAATGCGTGAAGCAGCTCTGGTACACTCCTGGACAAAGGGCTCACTCATACAGGTCCAGTTTACAATTACTAAACAACAGATCATTTACTTCTTTGGGAAGTGAAAAAGCTAGAAGGCAAAATGAGACGTGTAGAAACACAGACTTGGGTAAGATTTATGCTCTATCTTGTCGTGGTGTGCTAAGTTCTGTGCCTTCATGCTGCTCTAAGCTATTTGAATTCACAATTACTAGATTTTAGATCAATGTCAACATTTCATTATATTGATACATATTCACAGAAAGAAAAAGTACTTTTTCATTTTATATGTTTGTCATAAACAGTTAACATGGAAAAACAGTTGGTCGTAAGTTGTCCGTTGCCTTTGTGAGTCAATTATTCTTTTAGTTCCAGCTTAATCTTATTTCCTGATTTTATATAAAACAGTTTATTTGGTTAAATTAAAATAATAAAGTACATCAAGAAAAAATGTGTACCATCCAAAGCTCAGATAAGCCAAGTAATAAATACAGTAAGACCTTGATGGTAGTGTTGTAATGTTAAGATAAAGCAGGAAAATTAATAGGTAAGAGAAATTTTGTTTTTGTATCCTGACAGAAGAAAAGGGAAAGATAACAGCTGAGGGCTTCAGAAGTCTTGCAACCATTTGGCTCAAGTTACGTATTCCTTTGGCTCCCAGTACACAGACACTTTCAGCTGTGGAATCTCTCACAGCTCCTGCCAAAATGTCTCCTTACAATGTTATTAAATGTTTTCACATCTGCTTTGTCTACAGGAGCATTTCTACAGTAGCTAACAGAATTATTTGAAGGCGAACAGATTACAATCTCAGTATGCTATTTAAATAATGTAAAATCAGAAAAATGAAACTGAGCATGCTTAACATTGTTTTGATTGTGGCAAAAGTGAATGAAAAAGCCTAATGAATAAAGACAGAAGATTGCCAGAGTGCTAGCACAGTGGGTAAGACTAATGCCTAATAGTTCCAGGAGCCAGGGTTCAGTACTTAGTTCAGTCAATGTGTGCAGTTTGTCTGTTTTAACATAGTCTTTCCTTAACATAGTTTTTCTTCTAGCTTTCTTCCACATCTAACAGATTTATAACACAACACAAGCAAAGAAAACAGAATGCAAAATGAATAACTTTCACCTGATCAAATATAGTTACTTGCCGTTCCCCTGTTCAAAAAGCTTAGTCTCACTCTTTGTCTTCAGGTTACTGTCCTCTCATTACAGGATTTATCTTCAGCTAGCTTAGTACCATGCTTTAGCTTACAGGGCCAGGCACTATTTGCTGCAATGGCCATCTAGATAAAATCTATGAAAGCTCACCAATCCTTCGATGAGCTGCTGCATTTATACAAGGTACTCAGTACTGTTCAGTCCCCTGCAGGATTTGTAGCTGTGCCCATTTAGTACCTCCTCAACATTTTCCAGTCATATCAGTTTAGAGTTATCCCCAGAACAGTGTCCAAGTACAAGGCACACTTTCTTTTCTGGTGCAAATAAATGCTTGTGCAACTTCACTGTCTCTCTAGTAACTGCCTTTTGACTGTTGACTCATAAATGTCAGGATGCTCTGCAAGCAATGCTAATGAAATGATTCCCTCAAACTTCTTAGCAGCACAAAAAAGATTCATTAAATAGGCCAGAGCCTTCCCTAGACTGCCCAGAAAAGGCCACACCCAAGGCAGCCTTCTCAAAACTCTGCAGGTAAGCTTTGGTCTACACATGTCCAAATAGAAGATCTGATTTCAAAGGTCCAAAATTTATTTTTAAATGTCCCAAAAACATAAGGAAGAGGAGTAGTGAAAACTCCCTCCTTGAGAGACAAGTCCAATCCAAAACTCTTTATAAAGGACGATACTTATTATAATAAACAGAAGAATGCCAAAAAGTAATGGAAGGCCTAACAATGTAACCCAGAGCAACAAATCTAAATCCACAATCCAGTAATTAAAATCCAAAAACAGAACCAAAAAATTAAAGAAGCCAGAAAATCCATACTTACAAGAGCAGCACACTCCAGCCATTAATGATCCTTGCTCCAGCCTCAAATATATAGGCTGAAGAGGGCCCTTCATTGATGATATCAGAGTCACTTGCCCTGCCTCTTGGGGTTGCACCCACAAAACACAAAACATAGATATTAAATTATAAACAAATTGAGCAATATTAAGAAAAACACATAATCACAATAAGCACTTTTTTTTATCCTTGGATGTAGAAAAAGCATTTGATATGACTGAATGGAACTACCTTTTCACCACATTGGAGAAACTTGGGTTTGGCCCGAACATTTGTGCATGGATCAAACTACTGTATACCAATCCAGAAGGTTCAGTTTGTATTAACAACATTAATTCAGACTACTTTAAACTAGAACGTGGTACCAGAAAAGGATGCCCCTTGTCACCACTACTTTTTGCAATCACCATTGAGCCACTGGCAGTTCACTGTTGAAATGCTTATGAGATAAAGGGGAAAATCAGAAAATGAATGTTTCTCAAGTTAATAATGACAGTAGTAGAGCTATCGGTCCAAAGCTGGCCGTGTTGTAAACTGCTGTAATAATACACACCAAGGCAAGCCGGTGCTGACTCAGCTTGATGACATCATCATGTGGTGTGCCAGCCCGCTAGCTAGCATCCCTTAACATCTTTCCTTTAGGAACACCATCAAGTATATAACTAGACTTACCATTGACACCAAGTAAAATTATTGTTTTTTTCTCATAATAGACCTATAGGAAGTAGCACAGTTTCTTAAATATAAACACAGTACATCTATGTCTATATATATGTGTACATACATATACTTTTTTTTAAACAAACAATGTAATAGTAACAATAATATACAAATAGGAAAAAATGACTGAGAAATTACTGCAACAACAAGGGGGGGAGGTACATCACAAATTGAGTCTGTTGGGAGGCCTGGACACCCGACCAAAGCATGAGATGACAAAGATATGTTGTGTGGGGGTGGTATCACTAACATCAGCACAGGTGTCGTGAACAGGGGGTGTTGTTACTATTGCAGGAGATGACCGCTCCTCCTCCTCGTGTTCCTCTGCCTTGCCATTTCCTTCTGATTGACTGAAAGTTGCCGAAGTCCCAGACTTTAAGTCTAAACTTTGAATAGAGGACTCTGAAGATAGTCCACTCTATTTCGACGATACAGTGAGCCATCTACTCCTACTAAGTAGGATCTTGGGGCTACCTTCTGCACACAGGATCCCAGTATCCAGATGCCAGTTTGATCACCTGGTGGCGGCTTCATCCGAATTGCTTCCGCCACTGAAAGTTCTGGGAGATCTTTTGCACTGCAATCATAAGTAAGCGTTTGTCTTCTCTTGCTTTTCAAGCACACTCTAGCGAAGTGGTTGGCTGTTTGACATAAGTTGCATGTTTTTCCATATGCTGGACAGTGCTCCCTTCCACGTCCATGTGGACTGCCACAATATTTGCATGTCGGTCGATCTGTATCTCAGCATGAAAACTGATTTGCCTTTTTTGCTGCGGTGATGGGTAGTGGCCTCCTATTAATTCGCTTTGAGGTGGCATTAACACTATCCATGGAAGGCTTATCCAACTCCATCGACCGAAGTCTATGTCAGTGAGCTCTACTGATCGACATGTCTCCACGGCCATGGCCAGGGTGAGATCTCTCTCGTAATAACCTCCTGCGGGTTGCTTCATTTGCTATACCTAGCACGATTTTATTGCAAACAAATTCATCTCTAAATGCTCCATACTCACAGGTGGCGGATTTTTCTTTTAACCTTGTAAGAAAACTGTCAAATGGCTCTCCTTCCTCCTATTTGCAACTCCCAAATACATAACGTTCATAAATCACGTTCATTGTAGTTTTAAAGTGTCCCTCCATTGCATTTAGAATAGCCATTATATTGGTCTGGTCCACTGCTGTAAGATTCCGGTTGTGCTTGTAGACATGTCTGCACTCGGCACTCATGATACTTCGCAACATAGCCGCTTGAATTGCGGCGTCCTTCCTATTAAGCTCGATAGCAATGGCTTAATCTTCAAATTCTGACCTGAAAATATCCCAATTTGTTCCGAGGTCGCCACTCATTTTCATTGCAGTAGGTGGCAGAATGTGTGTTGCCATAGCCGAGGATAAGTTCAGGATGAGCGCGATTACTCACTTGAATTGATTCGCAGTGGCACAGCCTTTGTCTGTGCTTAGGATGCAAAAGAAAAGCAGTGCGTTTTTAGTTTTCGGAGCTGTGTGGTTAAACTTCTGATACCATGTTCCTCAAGTTAATAATGACAGTAGTCGAGCAATCAGTTCAAAGCTGGTCGTGTTGTAAACTGCTGTAATAATACACACCAAAGCAAGCCGGTGCTCACTCAGCCTGATGACATCATCATGTGGTGCACCAGCCAGCTAGCTAACATCCCTTAATATTTGTAGCTGGAATAATTAACATTGCTAAGATGAATATTCTCTCTAAGCTTCTCTTTTTATTCAAAATATTTCAATATACATCAATAAATCGTTCTTTAAGAAATTAGATTCAACCATAACCACATTTATTTGGAAATCAAAACATTCACGTATTCAAAGAGCGACTCTACAAAGGCCAAAGGCAGAGGGTGGCATGGCTCTACCTAACTTTGGTGTCACAATCCCTCCTAACCCATTAACAGCTTTGTTTGGTGTACTTCCAGATCGGCTTAAAGTGGAGAAGGACAAACAAACTGAAGTTACTTTTACTACATTACTGGCACGCAGACTTATCTTGCTCAACTGGAAGAATCCTAATTCTCCCCTTTTAAGTCAGTGGGTAACTGATGTCATATAATATATGAAATTGGAAAAAATCAAATTCTCACTTAGAGCATCTGTGCAGAATTTGTTCAAAACTTGACAGGATCTAATCAATAACATTTTAGAATAAGCTTTTAAAGCACTGAGGAAGCAGATTCTCTCCCTATTCCTTTTTTTTTCCTTTTTTTTCTCCATTCATCTATATTCACTTATTAATTTATCTATTTACTTATTTTTACTAGGTTTAAGTTTTACTCTGCTGCCCATGCTCTCTTTCTCAGGGGTGGGGGTTGATTTGTTTTCAATCCAATTCTTGTAAGATTTATCTATTTTTATGGAATGTTGTTTGATTTCAATAAAATCAATAAAATAAAAAAATATATATTATTATTACAACAAAGAAGATATAGAGAAGAGTGACTAGGCTGATTCCAGGGCTACAAGGGATGGATTATGAAGAAAGATTAAAAGAGATTAGACTTTTCAGTTTAAGCAAAAGAAGATAAAGTGGCGACATGATTGAAGTGCTTAAAATTGTGAAGGGAATTAGTGCAGTGGATTGAGACTGTTATTTTAAAATGAATTCATCAAGGACATGGGGACACTGTCAGAAACCTGTTAAGGGAAAATCTCGTACAAACATTAAGAACCATAAACACTAGGAATAACCCTGGCTGATGCACAACACTCTCTGAAACTGCAGTCTTTCAAGAACTGACTCAAACTCCCACTTTTGCCCCATTCTCTATTCACACACTCTTTTCAGTCCAGGATTCAGTGCCATGTTATTATGGTCTTGAAGTTGTGACAGTGAGCCTCTTCTCCACCTCTCCAACCCTCAGGTATGACTCCACACACTGGATAAAAGTCCCAGACTTTTTATTAATCAACACTAATGTGCACAAAGCACCCTCCACACTACTCATAAATTACAATACTAGAACAATACTCTGTCCTTCTCGGCCAGACACTTCGCCCCTCTACCTCCCAGCTCAGCTCAGTGTCTGGACTTTCCCAGAGTCTTTTTATAGCCCCTGACCCGGAGGTGTTCCTGCCCAATCAGTCCACAGTTCCTTATTCCTTCCGGGTCAGGGTAAACAGTCCTTTTCTTCAACCCGGGAGCATGTCGTTTCTTCCTGTCACGTGACCGTAAAGTACTCCCGGGTTATAGGGCACATAAGAGCCCACAAGCCCCCCTACAGCGACTCCCGGTGGCCCCCAAGGTATCCAGCAGGGCTGTGTATAAACACTACATAGTCCATGAGGTTCTGCTGATCATGCTGTCGGGAGAGCTCCTCCTGGCAGCCTGGGGGTGAGGACCGGAACAAGAAGCCGGCAATTCTCCACAAAGGCTAAATGCATGCTACATGGTTTCGAGTAGGAGAGCAAGTCAACCTTAATGACTACAGATGCTGGATATCATCATCTTGAAGATATCACACTGCGTGACTAAGAATTTCAGGGAATGACAGATTAAAAGACGTCTAAATTCAGTTTCATTTTCATTTTATTTAAAAAGTATAGTGATCTTGTCCAGATTTGATAACTAATTAATGTGCTGCCTAACATGCACAGAATCTTTCCAAGTATGTTGATTTCAGCTGCAGTCATTCTTACATGGTATGGCATACATAAAACATCAGAGAGAAAAGTCTTCCTTCTATTTGCATCACCAAAACATGTTTTTTCTTCTTTCCTTGTGGCCACATTGTATGAACTGGTTGTGAGCTCTTGCATGCACAGGATTCCACTTCATAACCTGCTTGATTTTGTCACGGCAAGCCACAAACTTCTGTGACTGAGCTGATGAGGATGTCACACTACATGATTGGTGGTTATAGGTACTCACCACAGTTATGCAGTGGCTATGACCAAAAATCACTGGAAAAGTCAACTAGTGTAAAACCACCTTTATTTTATTAAACTTTTTTAACACCCTTCTAAAGACTGTAAGTACAGTGTAATCCAGTGGATGATATCATTTAGCCAAATCCCAGTAACAGTGTGCTAACTGAAAAAAATGCTAGAATATATTTTAATTCTGTCTCAGTTCTTCACAAAAACATTGCTAATAGAACATTTTATCATGCTCGTAGAATAATCTTTAAAAAGAACACCAAATGGGACATTTTCACATTTTTCAATGATTATGAAATATTGGAAAGGAGCACAAGGTCTGTTATAATAAGAATAAATGTAAATATATCAAAAAGCAGAGGAGTGCACTTTTGTTTATTGCTGTCATTGAAGCATCTTAATTTAATTCCATCTGAGCTTTCAGTTAATTGAAGTGGTTTAAATAATTTGGCTACTTTGAGCACATTTAGTACTCCTGCAGGCATAACACTTGCATACTGCTATTCACATCAATGCTTTTTTTAATAGCAAAAGTGAATGACGAGAACAGGAGGAAATAGACATGACAAAACTTATCACTTCTCAGAGACAGATAATCCACTTTGGCACATATTTCTCTGAAATGAGGGAAGCCCTGGTAGATATAAAAGACATACAAATAAGGATTATATTTCTAATTATTTTATTTTTATGTGTTTTTTATTTTGCATGACATTTAAGGTTCTATTGCTTGAATATTGTCTGGATTATGGGCAATGCTATTTTGTTTGCTTTGCTCACAGTGGTGTGTGACATCACATGGAAATGGCATGGCATAATCACGCTATAGGTATTTAAAATGGCAGTGCACATCTGTTACTAACCCAACATTGGGATGTTTCTTACAAAAACTAAACAGTTTTTTTGGTTAATTAGAGAAAGGATATTTAAACTATGGTTAGAACCTTTGATTTTCATTTTTAACTTGAATTCTGAAGGCCAGTGTTCTTGTGTCTTCTTGTGCCGTTGAACCCTGCATGGCTGATTCTTCTGACTCACACCCAAAGAAAGCAAAAAAAAGCCCACATGGCTTGCATTTCTTTCCTATCTTTTCTTTTCTAACTACCTTAAAATTACAATATACGTAATTTTTCATGTGTATATTTTTTCAACTTTTATCTACACAATACAAGGTGAAAGACAGTATTTTGAGCAGTAGTAGAAGATAGGAAAGCTGAGGTAATTGATCTCCTATAAAGGATATGCTTAGCAGGTTTTTTAATTTTGTATTTTCCTTTGTTGTTTTTGCCTGTAATAATCTCTTCCTTGATATTTGATTTATTCATCCGTCCATCCGTTCCTTATCAGACCCCGTTAATTCAGTTCAAAATTCTGGGGTCCAGAACATGTTACAGAGGCACTTGGCGCATAGCCTATCCAGCACAAATCTATTGCAGGTATTTAGTTTACAATAAGAAAAAACTGATCAGACTGAAACAATCTTAAAAAAATTTGCACCAATCAGCCACACCATTAAAACTGTGTGATTAATATTGTATAGGTCCCACTTCTGCCACCAGAACAGCTCTGACCTGACGAGGCATGGACTCCATAAGACCTCCGACGATGTCCTCTGGTTTTTGGTACCAAGATGTTAGTAGCAGATCCTTTAAGTTCTGTATATTGCAAACTGTGGACTTTTAGTCCAGGAAATCCAATGGCAAATCCCCATTTAGAAGCCAAGTCAACACATTGGTCTCTTTGTCATGTTCCTCAAAACATTCTTGAATACTTTTTGCAGTGTGGCCTGCTGAAAAAGGGTTAAATAATAATCTATAGATGGGTGGTACGTGTGAAAGTAACATCCATGTGAGTGCCGTGTCTTAAGTTTTCACAGCAGAACATTGCCCAGAGCATCACAATTCTTCCCATTGTGCATCCTGATCCAATTTCTTCCCCAGGTATATGATACACATTGACCAAGCTGTCCACATGACGTAAAAGAAGATGTGATTCAGTAGACCAGGCCATTTTTATCCATCACTACATGGCTCAGTTCTCATGCTCACATGCCCAGTATAGGCACTTTTGGCAGTGTACAGGGGTCAGCATGATCCCTCTGACCAGTCTCTTTAACTACACAACCTAATATGCAGTAAGCTACAAGGCACTGTGTGTTCTGACACCCTTCTCTCAAGGCCAGCATTACGTTTTTCAGCAATTTGTGCTACAGTAGTTCTTCTGTGTGATCAGACCAGACAGGCTAGCCTTTGCTCTCCATATGTGTCACCAGATCACTAGTTATTCTTCCTTTGACCACTTTTGGAAGGTAATAACCACTGTATACTGGGAACACACCACAAGACTTGTTGTTTTTGAGATGTTCTGACCCAGCTGTCTAGCAATCACATTTTGGCCTTTGTCAAAGTCGCTCAGATCCTTATGCTTGCCCATTTTTCATGCCTCCTTCAAGAAGTGACTGTTCACTTGCTGCTTAGCATATCCCACCCCTTCAGAGGTGTCACTGTAGCAAGATATTCAATGTTATTCACCTCACCTGTCAGGGGTTTTAATGTTGTGGCTGATCAGTGTATATCACGAGTGTAATTAGGAGTACACAGTAATTCTTTCCATGTAAAGAATCCAGGGATTTTGGGCTTCTTCTTTTCATAGTCCACCCCCCTATCTCTACTTAAAATCCAGATGTCAGATGCTCACTGTGATCACGCAAGAAAAATAAAAATGTTACTTGTAATCAAAGATTGTGTTTGAGCCTCAACATATTTTTATAATTCATACATCATCAGCTATTATGTGGAAAGAGTTGTAAATGCTTAGCCATCCATATTTATTTGCCATTCTTGCTTTACTAAATTAAACTGGCATTTGAATTGTGCTTGTCTGACAACTTTCATTCCTTTCTGTTTGTCCTTATAAAGAAGCTCATCCCTTAATAATCGCTTAAGTTCATTTTATTCTAAATTTAAAAAGCCTCTGGCAAATAAAGATAATTTGACATCAATCCCTAATACTCCCCATTGAGCTGGATTCAAATTAAATAAAGTAACCTCCAGGCTGTTTTCACAAACTATACTTATCATCTTTCTGTTTACATTATTTCCACGTAGGCCCTTAAAAACAGATTATAATGTCTGCATTTTAATTGAGATATTTTCTCATCTCTCAATGGAGCAAACCTATTATTTGTTACTTGCTGTTGTCTATGAGCATAATGTGACTATAGTTTAATGGCTTCTGATAAATGTAGAAAGTGTAATAGAAAAATGGAAAAATACCTTGCTTCAGGTTATACAGCTGTTAATAAACTACACATAATACAGATGTTCTTATTTTTATCACAAAAAATAAAAAAAGTCCTGTGGAAACAATGAAGTTCATGTGCACCATAGCTTACATGTTGTTTCTAAGCTGCTGCATGGAATTTTGCCAGGAATCACTCAGGAGCTGCTCTTGAAAGACAAGTCAGTGGTCTGATGGAGGCACAGAAGCAATCCATGCAGAAGCACACCTACTCTCTAAAACTTTCTCCAATACCATTTCCCAGAGTTCTGTTCTTGAAACGGTTTATTAACCAGAGGAGAGTAATCAGTCACATTTGCTTGTTATGCTGACATATTTGCTAATTTTTATTTCGGTGTAAACACTTTTCTTCTAACCTCTTTTTTCTTTTCAGAGTTTGAACCTCACTGAATTCCATTTTATATTTATTTTGTTGATACATTTTCATCTTGGACAGTTAGTTTTATTTTATCATTATAATTTTTGTTTCTCGCAATACCACCTTGTTTTTATTGGCAGCCAGCATTTTGTTATCCCATCAAAATGCAATCACCTGCTGCTGGGAACCCTGTAAATCATAAGAGTCATTCATGAGACAGTATATAAGCTAGTATCACAAGACAAAGCTCATCCAAGTTTGTGGGTAAAGTTCCACAATCGTTTCAAAGTGCCTCTTCTTTAGCTTACTGGTATTTTGACATTCCTGTCTTTTATTCTTGACAAAATTAGAAGAAAATGCTAACAAATTACAAGGGAAGGTGATACCAGAATGTGTTATATAACAAGAAAGACAGTATCATCAAATAATAGAGAACATGACACAAATTGTGAATGAATTGTGGGTGGACATTGGTGTTTATGAAAAATGGTTAGAAAGAAATCGATTTGAAAACAACTCTGTGCATTTATGAAACAATGCTGCAATCTCTCATCGGAGAATGTGAGGCACTATATTAAGTGTGTGTGTGTGTGTGTGAAACACAAAAATGTGGCAGCGCACAATGATTTCCATGTAGTGCACTTTTGCCTTCAAATCATAATACAGATGGAGAAATATTGGTTTAGGGAAAGTGCAGTGCATAGCTTATTTCTGGGTGTGAATTGAATTTTGTTTTGTGCTGTTTTGTTGGAAATGATGTATCTGTTAATATTATTTGTTTGATTGAGTAGCATGACATTGTAATATTCTGTTGACGTTATTGTTTGACTTTGTGTTTCATTTCCATCGTATGGTAATGTCATACAATGCATGATTACACATTTTGTATTGCCATGAAATCCAATTCAAAATATTGTCTTATGCCTACTGGTTGGCATTCCCATTTTAGAAGTACAGAATCCTCTGCATGGTTAAGTAAATTGTACAAATTACTAAATACATAATTAGTACACATAAAGTCAAACACATGGGAAAACAAAGTAGTCTGAAACAGATTAACATAAATGGAGATCAACAATATCTGTCTATTCAGTAAATGCAGCCAATTGACTAGAGAAGCAAAAGATATCTTATCATGCAAAATATATTGTGTAAGTTTTTTTTCTTTCCCCACAAACCATTTGACAGTTTTCTTTGTTTTCATATTCCACAAATTTGTAAAGCAACTTGAGTGAAGTTGAAGAACTCTGTATTGGAAGGCACTATACAAATAAACGCTGTTATTATTTGAATTTTCTATTGCTGTCTTATTTTTTCTGTAATTTAAACAGAATCATCATCTCTCTGTCCCTCATTGTTCCTTTTTAGTTCACATGTTTAACTTGCTCCTGTACAATAATCTAGATATGAGTTTAAAATTCTTGCTCCAGTTCATACGTATGTCATTAATATCCTAGAAATAAGTCTGTGTCTATACATACAGTGTATCTACCTAATTTACTTTAATTTTCATTATATCAGAAAACTTTGAAGTTTTTCTGAGGGTATTCTCCCCAAGGTTTCACATAACTGAACAAGTAACAGGGTGAGGGGCACATCAGGTAAACTGATTTGTGTTTTCTGTTAAATAAAATTAAGTTATGTATTTAAGTAAAATATATTCTTGTTTATTATTATGGTGCTGGTGATGTGTTGCATACTGGTTGAATACGTAGGAATTTCACAGACAATACTAGTACTTTTATTATCACAACTATAATTAAAATTGTGTTATCTATTCCCCAAGAAAACCTAAATGGCTTGCAGAAGGCAAGATGTAACTGCTACTAATATCTTTAAATACATTTTGGTTTAAGTCAAGATTCAAATTGTCTAAAATTTACATTTACTTATTTAACTGACGCCTTTATCCACGGTGACTTACAACACTCACGAGACAATTGTTTTACATTTCTTTTTGGTTTTCCAATTAGAGCACAGGCAGGTCAGGTGACTTGCTCATAGTCGCACAGTGTCAGTAGTGGGATTTTAACCGAAAGCCTCAAGGTCTGAAGTCTTAACCACTTCATCACACTGCCTGCCTCAACATCACCCAAAAGGTCACTGTGCAGGCAGGCAAAAATGAAAAACGGGTATAAAATGAAATGCCATCCATCCATTATTGAGCATACGTACTTCAGTTCAAGGTACGGGGTCACAAGAAGAGCCATATTTTCTGAAACAATGTGTTCTTTTACAGGTTCTCTGTGACTTGGAACTTAACTAACAGTCAGGGGGAAAGATTCACCTCCAGATGGAAGACCATCAAATTGATGAAGCAGCAAGAAATGGGTCATCAATGGTAGAATATATGTATATAATAGTATTTCTTTTCACAAGTGGCACCACAGAGCCAGCCACAGAGAGACCTGTCCTCAAAGCAAACTACTGAGGTATCTCAGATCCCTTCAGGTAGAGCACATTGCCCCAAGCGGCCTGATTAGTCACCACCTCTAAAGAACACCATCCATGTAAATTTGCAAAACAATAGCCCACGCCATCAAATGGAGAACAAATTGTTCAAGATCACTTGTTTTTCATCTAGTTGTTGATATTTATTTGTGCGTCTTTAATTCTGCATACGGTGCCACCTTCTGAACAGACTATGTTTCAGGTCTAAATGACATTATAGAATTTCCTTCTGCCTAAATAAAGTGCATTTCTTCAGATAATAAATAAATGGGCTAAGTAAATTCAACAAATATTAAAAAATGTAAATTTAATATACTGCATATTAAATTATCAGTGTATTTTAGAGAGCTTAACATACTTTTATAACCAACTAAATATGCCTTAACTTTGAGATCACAGGAAATCACTGTTGATAATTCTGTAGAAACTGCTAACCATCCCCTCACTGAGTCAACGCCACTATTACTGAAGCTGTGCACATGCAGGAGGCTATAGGTCACATGAACACTAAAACAAGGAAAAGAAATTGAGACTGATTACCCTTTCCTTCAAAGGGAGGGTGGTCCTACCAAATCAATGCTGAACCTTTGCTTGTAACTCCTTACCTTTGCCCTTTATTCAAACAAAGGGCTGCTATTCCCTTCGGTGTCAACCTGACAGAAAACATTTTCATGTCCACATACTTTGATGAAAAGGTTCTTGCTGCAAGTCTTGTTAGTACAAAGAGAAAGACATTTCTGTAGGGTAGCTTATGGAGGAAATTGAAATCAGATTGAGAAGCCTTTAAAAATATGTTATGGTGAACAGAGGCACAGATTGTTAAAAAGTCCTAGCACAGGCGTCAGGCCTGTAATTTAAATGGTCAATGGGAACAGGCATCATTATTTTGGGCAAAAAATTGTTCAATAAAAAGAACAATTTATAAAAATAAATAAAATATATATGTGAATAAATGCAATTCTTAGAATGTTTAAACCTGAAAGTCTTCACTAGCAGTTTAAAGCAATTTAAAGCAATAATAATTCTACCACAACCCAAAGACCAGTGTTATGGCTATGAGTGAGTTTATGTTTGGCCAGGCTTTAGTTCCTGTCCTGAAAATTCATAACATATGCAGAGTGGAGCATAAAGGCACATAATGTCCTATCTATTCCAAGCATTGCAACAACATTACATTGGCATTAGAAATATTTTGAAAAGAACAAGCCATTTAGCCCAATAAAGCTCCCCAATCCTATCCACCCACATTCAATGACATAACATCATGTCAAGATGTGAAGGTCCATAAAGTCTTACTGTCTACTACACTACTTGGTAACTTATCCCATGTGGCTATGGTTCTTTGTTTGAAGAAAAACATCATAATGTTTGTGTGAAATTTGCCATTAACAGGTTTCAAACTGTGTCTCAATGTCCTTGTAGAGCTAATTTTAAAGTAATAGCCTGAATCCACAGTATTAATAACTTTTATTATTTTAAGCATGTTAATCATGTCACCACTTCATCTGTGTTTGCTTAAATTGAGAAGTTTCAAATCCTTTATTCTTTCCTCATAATTCGTAACCCTGCTTTTCTGAAATCAGCCTAGTTGCTCTTCTCTGGACTTTTTCTATCACTGCTATGTCTTTTCTGTAGTGTGGAGACTAAAACTGCATGCAGTGCTGCAAGGGAGGCCTCATTAGTTGGTTATGAAGCTTAAGCATAATTTTCTTTGACTTGAACTCTACCCAAACATTCTATTAGGCTTCTTAATGGCTTCTATACAATATCTAGATGTAGATAATGATGAGTCCACTATGACTCCCAGGTCCTTCTAGTTAGGGATACAGTGGAACCCCAATTATCCAAGATAATGTGGACCAAAACTACCTCGTAAAACTGAAAACATGGATAAAACAGATGGCCATGGCTATTTTGGATTAAAAATTAAGATTATAAAATATGTTGATAATTTATATGGTACAGTATCACTTTTGAGCCTCTTTTCTTACCTCACTGAATTTAATGTTCTTTGCCTCTTTGCTGCAATGTTCCACAGTGAACTCAGCATCAAAATGTCGACAGGTGTAGTGTCTTCCTGATATTCAATATACAAAACTACTTCGATGGCATTTAGACATCTGTATTGGAAATCTTGTTTGGATTTTCTGTGAAGTCCTCATCCTCATATAAACACAAAAATCTGAAGTGAACGAAACATTAAAGCAAGTGTGCACCATCAGTACACACTGATGACAGCCAAGGTGTACACTTGAGGGTAGGGTGAATGTGTCACGCCCGCATTCCCATAGTCACCCACTCCTCTGCAGCTTACTCTGTACAGTTGAGATTAAAAGTACAATGTTTATGCACACAGTACAGTATTCATGGGCAAAGTTTTCATGAATAATAAAAAATGGCCTCTTACACTTTCATTTTCTCGTTGTATAATGTGGAACCCTGGTTAATTGGGGCACGAATAATCAGGGTTCTACTGTACTTTCAAGTTTTAGAACTTCCATTGTGTATTCAAAAATAGTATTTTTTACTTCCTACCATATATGCAATTCCCTACATTAAATTTCATCGGCCAGGTGGTGTCTATCTCACCTAGACTAATGGCATCGAAGGTTTTATCTAAAATTAAAGGAGGGTTGATTTTAGGATAGAGGAAAAGTACAAAAGCCACCACTAAGGGAAGCAGAAGTACTATTTTCCCCTCATAGCCACTCTAAACAAGTTTTTTTTTTCCATTCTCTTCAACATGGTCTGAGTGTTAGTCCATTCCTTAGTCACCTTGGCCATTGTGGTGTATGGTCGACCGTTTATCACGGCCAATACCCCCAAGCCGCCAGATGGAGCCCTTCCTGCAGTATGGAGGTTCCCTGAAGACCAGCAGGGCATCATGGACATTGCAATTTTTATACGCAGCCCTGCTGGATGCCATGGGGGCCACTAGGAGATGCTGCAGGGTGGAACAACGGTTATTTACCCTATGCCCCGGAAGTACGTCCAAGTCACATGGACAAGGGGAATGACATGCTTGCGGGGTGAAGAAAAGGACTTTTTACCTGACCTGGAAGTGATACAAGATCACATGGACTGGGGATTGGGAACACTTCTGGGTCGGGGAATATAAAAGGATTATGGGAGCTCCCAGATGGCGAGCTGAGCAGGGTGGAAGGGTGGCAACGCGTCTGGGAGTCAGAGGATTGTTTATTGTGTTATTGGGATTGATTGTATGAGTATAGTGGAGGAGAGGGTGCTTTGTGCACTGTGGCATTTAAATTAAGTCAACTATTGGACTTTTACCTGGTGTCTGAAGCCGTGGACATGGGTTCAAGGGAGCGATAGCGCCCCCTATCTGTCACACCATTATAATATCTTCTACAGAGTGCTTCATTACAAGGTATTTTACAGTGTGGCATATCATGAGCCTAGTCAAATAAAGGACATCTTTATATATAATACACTACTGTGATAGTTCGTTTGTCTGTACTGGATTTTAAATCACCTGTAGCTCGCAAACCGTTTGACCTATTAACCTGAAATTTGGCACAGTAATCCCTCCTCGATCGCGTGGGTTGCGTTTCAGAACCCCCGCGATAGATGAAAATCAGCGAAGTAGAAACTATATTTTTGTATGGTTAGTTTTATATATTTTAAGCCCTCCCACACTGTTAACATTATTAGAGCCCTTTAGACATGAAATAACACCATTTAGTCAAAAGTTTAAACTGTGCTCCATGACAAGACAGAGATGACAGTTCCTCCTCTTCAAAGAATGCGTGTCAGGAGCAGAGAATGTCAGAGAGAGAGTGCAAGAGAAAAGCAAACAATCAAAAAATCAATACGTGCTTTTAAGTATGCAGAAGCACCGCGATAAAGCGCCATTTTTTAGAGGAGCGTCTGTATCCCCTAGGCAAACAGCCTTTGTGCAAACAGCCCCTCTGCTCACACCCCCTCCGTCAGGCAGAGAGAGTGAGAGAGACAGATAAGAGCAAACAATCAAGCACCGTGGGGGAAGCACAACGTATATCATTGAGGAGTTTTAATATGTAATACGTGCTCTGATTGGGTAGCTTCTCAGCCATCTGCCAATAGCGTCCTTTGTATCAAGCCAACTGAGGAAGCATGTAGCATAAATTAAAAGACCCATTGTCCGCAGAAATCCGTGAATCAGTGAAAAATCTGTGATATATATTTAGATGTGCTTACATTTAAAATCCGCGATGAAGTGAAGCCGTGAAAGTCAAAGCGCGATATAGTGAGGGATCACTGTATACATATACTACATGACGTCTACTATCCGCTTTCATGGTGATGATTGACCTCCAAGGTTATTCCTTTTTTTATTTTACTTTATTATAGAATCAACTCTCGGCAGCGGCCAGCAGGGCGGCCGTGCAGCACATGTGTACGGCGCCGTTCTCATCCCTACCACCTTCGCCGTGACTTCCTCTACCTCTTCATATCTTAAATCATTCTTGAGGCAGATTGAAGACTTAAGTGCCAGCTTAAGACATAATTGCCAAGTAATTGCAACACAAACATTGACTTAATCAGTTTTAATGCAAAAAGATGCCGAAGAAAAAAGAGAAGAAGCGGACCACTAGGGTGGAGCAAAGAAGAGCTGCTCAGGAAGCACCAAGTGCATCAGCCTCTGAGTAAAGGAATGACAAACATACAGAGAGAGTACGAAAACTATGAATGCTAAAGTCAAGTGTATCCTGAAAGAGAGGAATGCTGAGTGTCTTGCACCAACTGCCAGCATTCCCACAGGACTTTCCTTTAATAAACTGATGTCCAGGTTGTATTGACTGCACAAGATGATAACAGTAATATTAGAATTAGAATTAGAATTAGAATTAGAACAATCAAGACGAGAACAGGCCATTCAGCCCAACAAAGCTCGCCAGTCCTATCCACTTGCTTCCTCCAAGAAAACATCAAGTCGAGTTTTGAAAGTCCCTAACGTCTTACTGTCTACCACACTACTTGGTAACTTATTCCAAGTGTCTATCGTTCTTTGTGTAAAGAAAAACTTCCTAATGTTTGTGCGAAATTTACCCTTAACAAGTTTCCAACTGTGTCCCCGTGTTCTTGATGAGCTCATTTTAAAATACAAGTCTCGATCCACTGTACTAATTCCCTTCATAATTTTAAACACTTCAATCATGTCACCTCTTAATCTTCTTTTGCTTAAACTGTAAAGGCCCAGCTCTTTTAATCTTTCCTCATAATTCAACCCCTGTAGACCTGGAATCAGCCTAGTCGCTCTTCTCTGGACCTTTTCTAGTGCTGCTATGTCCTTTTTGTAGCCTGGAGACCAAAACTGCACACAGTACTCAAGATGAGGCCTCACCAGTGCATTATAAAGGTTGAGCATAACCTCCTTGGACTTGTACTCCACAGATCGTGCTATATAACCTAACATTCTGTTAGCCTTCTTAATGGCTTCTGAACACTGTTTGGAAGTTGATAGCTTGGAGTCCACTATGACTCCTAAATCCTTCTCATAAGGTGTACTCTCGATTTTTCGACCGCCCATTGTGTATTCAAACCTAATATTTTTACTTCCTATGTGTAATACTTTACATTTACTGACATTAAATTTCATCTGCCACAAATCTGCCCAAGCCTGTATGCTATCCAAGTCCTTCTGTAATGATATAACGGATTCCAAATTATCTGCTAATCCACCTATCTTGGTATCATCTGCAAACTTAACCAGCTTGTTACTTATATTCCTATCTAAATCATTTATATATATTAAAAATAGCAGCGCCCTAGCACTGACCCCTGTGGAACACCACTCTTAACATCGCCAGTTCTGATGAGGTTCCTCGCACCATCACCCTCTGCTTCCTGTGTCTGAGCCAATTCTGCACCCATCTAAAAACATCACCCTGAATTCCCACTTCTTTTAACTTGATGCCCAACCTCTCATGTGGCACCTTATCAAATGCTTTCTGAAAGTCCAGATAAATAATATCATAAGCTCCACTTTGATCGTATCCTTTTGTTGCCTCCTCATAGAATTCCAACATGTTAGTAAAACACGACCTCCCCTTCTGAACCCATGCTGACTGTTCAGAATAACTCCTGTCCTTGTCATGTGTTGCTCAATCTTATCCTTAATAATTCCTTCCATTAATTTTCCTGTGATGCTTGTTAAGCTTACTGGCCTATAGTTGCTTGGATCTGCCCTGTCACCCTTTTTATATAATGGGATGATATTTGCCATTTTCCAGTCCTTTGGAATCTCTCCAGTGCACAGTGACTTCCTAAAAATATGTGTCAAGGGTTTATATATGTACTCACTAGCCTCCTTAAGAACACGAGGATAAATATTATCTGGGCCTGGTGATTTGTTTGATTTCATCTTATTTAATCTGAGCAGCACTTCTCCCTCTACAATTTCCAAATCCCTCAGTACCTCCTTAGTAGTTGTGTTTACCTCTGGCAGGTTATCCACTTGCTCACTTGTAAACACCTCAGAAAAATGTAAGTTTAGGGCATCTGCTATTTCATTGTCTGTATCTTTTAATTCCCTTTACTATTCCTGATGAACTTGACCTCCTCCTTAACTGTTCTTTTACTACTAAAATACTGAAAGAATCTCTTGGGGTCTTCTTTGCTTATCTGCTATATTCCTCTCCAACTGTCTTTTAGCCTCTCTGATATCCTTCTTAATGGTTGCCCTCATTTTCTCATACGCTACGGTTCTCTTTGCAGTCATTAGTCTTATATGCCTTATACAGCAGTTTTTCCTTTGCAACTTCTTTTTAAATCTTTATTAATCCATCGTGGAGATTTTTTAGTTTCCTATTACTTCCAAATTTAGGTATGTATCTGTCCTGCATTACATGTAAAACATTTTAAACCTGTTCCACTGCTCCTCGACTGTCTCCACATTTAAAAGCTTATCCCAGTCTATCCTACTTAGACTTTGTCGCATCTGCTCAAAATTAGCCCTACTAAAGTTCAACTTAACAATTTTAGTCTTTGCATCTGTACTCTTACAAAATACTGAGAATTGTATTACATTATGGTCACTTGACCCTAGTGGTTCAATCACCTCTACACCCTCAATTCTATCCTGATTATTACAGAATACTAAATCCAGATAGGCTTCACCCAATTGTTGGTGCTTTAACATGCTGTGTTAAAAACAGTCGCGATTACTTCTAAAACTCCTGCTCTTGTGCTCCTCCATCTGTAAGGTTATCCCAGTTAATATTTGGATAATTAAAGTCCCCATGACTATAATATCCCCTGTAAACTTGCCTTTTGATATTACTAAAAGATGTGTGTTGAAATTACTGTCTGAATTGGGTGGTCTATAACACACTCCTAAAATGAGACCTTTTCCCTAATATTTTCCAGGCGAAGCCACATGTCCTCACTAAGATGGGGCTCATCATCCAACTGAAGATGACTTACATTTAATTCCTGTTTGGCATAAACAGCAACCCCACCTCCTTTTCTGTTCTGTCTATCCTTCCTAAAAATGTGTATCCCTCTATGTTACACTCATCCCCATCTTTGTTATTTAGCCAGGTTTCCGTTATTGCTATAATATCATAATTGTGCTCTGCTACATACAACTCCAACTCACTTACCTTATTTTTGATACTTCTAGCATTAAGGCAAGCTATTTTTAATGTGTTAATCCTTCTATCTTTACGTGTTTGCTTAAAATTTACATTACTATGCATTTTTATTTCTACACCATTGTTTGTTCTTCCATGTATAGATCTAAATCTGGCCTGTCCTAAACTCCCTGCCCCCATTCCCTTAGTTTAAACATTCCTCGTCTAGCCTACACATACGCCTCCCCAATGCATTGGTGCCCCTCCGGTTCAGATGTAACCCGTCACGGCGAACAGGTCCCATCTGTTCCAAAAGGAGTCCCAATGCCCCATAAACCTATACCCTTCTACCCTGCACCAAGATTTGAGCCACGCGTTAAGCCTTCTAATCTCCTCAATCTTACCTGGACTGGCGCGTGGCACAGGCAGAACTTCGGAGAAGACTACCTTGTCAGTTCTGCTCCTCAGCTTGGTACCTAACTCTTTGAATTTGGATCGCAGAACTGACAGACTACCCTTATGTATGTCATTTGTTCCAACGTGGACAATGACAACTGGATCCACCCGCTCTGGCCAAGAGCCTATCCACCCTTCCAGGAGGTCTCCCACCTGTGCTCCCGGAAGGCAACACACCGTCACGAGACTCTCTCTCTCTGGAGCACACCTGCGCTTCAATCCCCCTAATGATTGAGTCCCCAACTATCACTACCTCTCTCTTTTTGGGAACTGGTTTTGAGGTGGCCCGTTGGGGCTCCTCAACCCTGCCTACCACCTCAGAATTATCAGAGTCACCGTCCAGCTCCGCCAGGACATGATAACGGTTAGACACTTCTAATTCTGGGGTTGATGCCCGGACAGTGTGCACCCTTTACCTTACGCCTTGCGACCGTGACCCACCTATTCCTACCTGTCTGGTCTGGAATCTCCTCCCGCCACCTTAGGGGTGCACACTATCTCTAAAGGACACCTGGGCCAAGTCCGCCAATTCTCTATTACAACGCAGGTCAGCCAACTCCTCCTCCAGTTCAGCGACCCTGAGCTCGAGGTGCTGGATCAGCTGGCATCTCTTGCAGATGTAGCCCTCATAGACAACTGGCTCTTCCAAACCATCATCTAAAAGTCCAACATCCAACAGGACTTGCATTGCACTGGCCTCATTATTAAAATTTGATTTGGGATTACTAAGCTGCCTTAACTATATATTTTTTTTTCTTAAAATTAAATTTCTTCTTAACTTAAATGGTAACACTAAGATCTGCTACAGATATTTTACACCTTTTCCCCTTAAGCTCCTGTACTGTTCTCCCTCTCAGCTGCCTGCTGTTTGCCTTTTTATGAGGTTAACTTTACTTTTCTCTGTCTCTTCTAGCTTTGCGCTCTTCTTACTTATAAGCTCTTCACTCGCACTGTTTGTATTCCCCCGTATTAATGAACCAATACGCTGTCGCCCACTTAACTGTTCTGCCTCTGGACGGCTAAGGACTGTTTAATCTAAAATAAACAAATAAATAAAACTTTACTACCTTATTTGCTCCTACTGCTCCTTGTGCCTGAACGGTGTCTTAACGCAGGCCGCTTACCTGCGCACTACTGAGTTTCCACCTTTTACTGCTTTGAAGTCAGCCGCGGCCTTTTTTTCTTTTCCTTTAAACTAAGGAATCGCTGTTACGACGACGCGGTTATTTATTTACAAATGCCGATATCAGTTACTGCTGCTTTCTACCCTGCCGCCTCGATGCTAATTCAAATACAGATAACAAGAAAAAGAACAAGTACAAATAACTTTTCCAAGCGCACTTCCAAACACCCAGCTACTTTTGCTCTTGTGCGAGCGAAAAAAGCAAAAACCCTTCTAAAGGGAAAAAGCTTTAAAAATTCCCACACGGTTCCTTAGAGGCAACCAAAACCCAAGTTTTTAAGAGCAAAATGTATTTTTTTAATGTAAATCTCACACCACAGAACAAACCAACACTCTCAACAGACTCTAGCGTTTGCAAAATATTTTAATATTCAATTTGGATGATGGAGTCAAAGTCAGAAACATGCCAAGGTCAATACTAGGGAGTCAATTCATTTTTTCAAACAACAAAGACAGTAAACCAAAATTGAGTGAAATAAACAAAGTAACCAACCAAAACTCAAAAAATGATACAAACAAAATGATGCCATGGAAGAACATATTTAATGTTTAACATTACCTAATAAAATTAAATGTAACCACTGAATTTCTTTGGCCTCCCAAACCTTTGTGATTTTTAAAGGACAATATATGACAGTAAAAAATGTAAAAAGAAGTATCAGATTATGACAATAACTACATGGAGGTCATTACCAATTTTGAACCATTTTGGTTTTCTCTGTTGTATAGTTGGTAACACTTCTGTTTTGCCAGGGCTATCAGTGCCACTCTTCTCCTAAATCTCTCCATGGCCTGTGCTATCCCCTTCATTAAGCCAGTCGTTCTTTTCTAAACTTGTTTAGCTCTATTTAAGAAGGCATTGGTGTTTGTCTTAAGTATTTATTTATTTCTGTTGTAAACCATGGTTTGCTACTTGATGACAGCGTGTGAGTGACATCCAAAATTAAACAGAAGAACTGTCAAAAAACTCTTCTTACCTTTTATTTTATAACTACTTAACTAGAAATGTGTGAAGGTGGCTGAGTGGTCAGTGCTTCTGCCTCTCAGCTCCAGGAGTCAGGGTTTTCTGACCATTTTTTTGCTTGGAGTTTGCAGTTTCTCGCTGTTTTCTGAATGAATGTTCTTCTGGTTCTTATACTATTCCTCCTACATCTCAACAATGTCTCTTTTAGTTAAATGATAGAAGCTAAAGCTGACCTGTTAAGAGTGAGTGTGGGTGCATGCATTGATGTTCACTGCGATACATTAACTTTGATGCTCCTGGGTTGAGTTTGGAATAGCCACGGCCCAAAATGAAATATAGTGGGTTTGTTGAAGAACGAATGGATGAACTAAAGTACTACATAACCATTCCTAATTTACACAGGGAAAGTTCAAATTAATTAAAATTATTTTAAAAAGGTTCAAAAACACATGCATTGATCAAACATCGTATTTACTCTTGTATTAATTCAGCAACACAATTTGTTTTTTTATTTTATTTTTTAAAAGAGACTTTTTCTTTCCTCAGGATTGCTCAGATGGCCTGAAAGTACTGTCATTCTTTGCATAATTCATCTTACTTCTCCATAAAGCAAGAAAATATGCATAACCATTTTATTTTTGGCTGGGCATTGTTCACATGTAAATACACAACAGTGCAGGAAAACATTTAATCAGAATTTACAAATTGCACAATTTTCTAGGATATCCTGTTTCCATTTTAAGGTGATTTAGAATGGAAGACCTTAGAATTAAATTAGCCAGAGCGGTGGGAACTTTGTCCGGCTGTAACTTTTGACCTGTACTGATACTTCGCCAAGACACCTGGACAAAGGACCCTGCGCAGTTGTGAAGAATTGAGCCTTGGGATGTTTCATGTTCACACAGTTCACAGGATTTTTATCAATCATCCTGCTTTTCTTTCTCACAAACAGTCATGAAAGGGATTTACTTGCAGAGTTTTTCACAGTGTCATTTGACTGCTTTAAATGTGCAATTAAGATCACTGAGCATTGCCAAAACCACCAAGTTACATCAATGTGACAAAAATACTGGCTACATTTCAATTCCCATTTACACCTCCCATTATGATCCATAGTTGTGCTATACAGAATTTTTATTATGCAGAAGGTAAACTGTAGCATTTTGGTATTGAATTCATTTGCTCGTTCACTCTGAAAAAGTATAACCATATAGTTAATTTGAAAAATGAACTGTGTCAGTAATGAAAATTAGGTGCTTGATGATGAAGAAAGCATTAAAATGTAAGTGCAGTGGTTTATTTCTTTCATGATTAAAGGTGTCAGCTGGCACCAACCAACTGCAACTTCAAACGTGGTTGCTCACTTAACATGGCCTCTGAAGTTGGCCTCCATGGCAAGGAAACTAAACCAGGAAGGCAAAAAGCAGCACGAAGAATGGGGGGCTTTCATTCAGACTAGAGGCAACAGATAGCTATGATATGCCACGTGAAAAATATACAGTTCAGATTTTTTTATTAAAACCAACAAGAAGTTAAAATCTGGAAACTCTAGGCTTTAAGATGTCCAAGACGCTAAAGGTGAGACAAACATCCAAAAGAACAAGTCATAGTAGAAACACATTAAATAAACTCTAAGTCAATAAGAGCATAACACAAGAGCACAGAAGGGTAGCAAGTGCTATCTTTAATTTATATTTTCTTCACTCATAAATTATTATTGTTGTCCTAAGTGGTGCATGCGATATTATATTATTTATTATGATTTTTTAGAAAGCATTTGAAAGAAATAGGAATTCAGGCTGTAGCGTGTTGATGGTTGCAAAATTGACTAAAAAACAGAAAGCAGAAGATTATGGTGGAAGGAGCCTTATCAGAATTGGGTGATGTTCGGATTAGTGTGCTAAATATATATATATATATATATAAATGATCTGTATAGTAATATAAACATAAATTTGGTAACATTTACGATGATACCAAGCTAGATGGATTGGCAGATAATATAGAATCCGTTGATTCATTAAAGAGGAACTTGGACAGAATACCGGCTTGTACAATGCTGTGGCAGATGACATTTAATGCACGTAAATGTAAAGTATTACACATAGGTAATAAAAATATTGCATCTAAATATACAATGGGAGGTCTGAAACTGGAAAGTACCCCTCATGAGAAGGACCTTGGTGTCCGAAATCTAAGCAGTGTGACTGTGTGTGTTGGCTCCATACTCCCACTTCTGTATTAAGAACCAATTCAGTGTTCTCCCCTGAAATTTTTTCCAGCCGGGTGGCAAGAAAAATAGCCGGGGGGGGCGGGACGGGGAAATTTGGCGGTTTGGAAAATTAAACGTGCACTATTTTTATTAGTTAATTATTATTAACTATTGTCCAAAGCACAATATAACTTCCTTTTTTAAGGTTTGACACTTGTGAATATTTTTTAACAAAAATTTTAAATAACAATTTTTATGACATAAACCAAGAGGCACAAGTATTGTCGCTGTCGGGAAGAAAAATAAAAACATTGAAAAAAAGTATGGGGAACCTAATGAAGAAAACTTTTAAAATATTCTTCAAAGCCAACTTGCATATGCAGAAGGTGTCTTCAGCTAAATATTTTTTTCTTCTTTTCTTCCTAGCGGCCCAGTTGTCTGAAGCTTTCCCATAATCAAAGTTCCCAGGATCTGAGTCTTCCAAGGAGATCACTCATCGTACACTGTCGTAGTGACTGTACTGCAAAGTCATTAGAGAAGCCATCTAGTGTCACTGGTCATTTTCAGCTTAATCTGAATGTTCAGAATATTTTGAATTTCTGTTAAACCAGCCATCCTAACTGAAGAATTTTGAAAGAAATAGAATAGCTGCCTTAAGATGTTCAGTTTTGTTGAATAAGGTATAGCAGCTGCTGCTTGGGCACTTGCAAGGGCCAATCAGTGGTTTTACACAGTGGCAGTTGACCAAGAGTCCAGATATTTTATCTTTAAGTAGTTTTGCCACACCTTTCTGTTTCCCATTCATAACAGCCACTCCATCTGACCCTAGTCCAACAAGATTAGCGGTTTTTCAAGCCTAGATTGTCCATAGTCTCACTCAGTGTGTTGGTTATAGTCTCCGCTTTGCCGTCAATCATATTGCGGGTTGATAAAAAACTAATTCTGACCTCTTTAGTGACCTGGCAAACATATTTAATGTAAATAATTAATTGTTTTACATCTGAGATATCTGTGGTTTCATCACACAGAATACTGAAAAACTTTTCTGTGTGTATATTTTTCAGTGTGTTAGATTTTATTTCTGATGCTAAGACATTTAGCAGCTCTTGCATTATTCTTTCACAGGTGTAATGTGCATTTTTACCAACATTGAGATGTTGTAAAAAGGAAAAACCTATTTCTTTACAGTGTTCCAACAGCTTTTCAAACAATGTTGTACGTGGCAACTCATTTTTTGCTAAACAATGCATGGATCTTAAAGCTCCCACAAAGGCATCTCTCTGTAAGTTATTTAACACAGATACAGATCTTTCAATTTGACCGATTCCAGTTTGCTCTAGTACACACTTTCCTAAAAGGTCAGCACAAGACTCAATGTGTGTTTTACTTTTTTCATGGTCCACCAACCTTTCTTTTCGAATTCTTGTGTATGGCATGTTTACCCAAAGTAACACCTCCTTGGGGGTTGTGTGTTTGAGTATTTCATGCACAATGAGTACCACATAACATTTTCTTTGACCATTAGCCAATCAAAATCTTTAAACCATTGTTTGTTTATGCCGGATAAGCGGTGCTTAGATTGATCAATTGGCAGAGTGTGTGCTGAAGAGAACCCTGATGGACCAGCCTCTGCAATGTCTTTGTCTGAAGTTGCCACATGAGGAATTCACACTGCACCTTCATTAGTTTGTGACGTTTCTTTTCTCTAAATAACTGAGCAGTGTTGTTTTCTGAACACATCTTTTGCTCATGTTGGTAAACATGTGAAAAAAATTGAAAGTACCTATGAATAAGACTTTTGAGTGGGAAAGGGAGAGCCTGTTGGATATTCAATTCACACTTGCACTACGGCAGGTACGCATTCTCGACATTTCCACTTTAATCTCGACACTTATGTCGAGAATAAAGTTGACATTTCCACTTTATTCTCACCGTTTATCTCGAGATTAAATTCAAAATGTTGACTTTATTCTTGTAGTTTGTCCTTGAAGTAGAACATCGTAAACTAAACTTCATCTTAAAATGAATGTTTAATTTACTAGATTTTCTCTAACCCCTGTCATTAGTTATGTAGCAACATGTCGACTTTATTATCGTCATAAGCGTCAAGATTAAAGTGGAAATGTTGAGAAAATATCTCGACTTTATTCTCTACATATAGTTTTTTTTCCTTCACTTTGTCCGTATTTTTTTTTCTTCACCGTGGCCCTAATATGCTTCCGTACAAAACCCTCAGCAATTTAGTGACAAAACTTTTGCTCAGGACTCAGTGTGTGCTGCAAGGATTTCTGCACACTTTTTGCTATATGGACGCAGGTCCAAATATGAGCAAATATAAGAACGGCAGATGGGGTCACTTTAAACAGGAACCACAGTGAATGCTACAAGGATTTTTGCAAATAGAAAACAGAAAACACCTAATGCTTAAACAACTGTATGTGTATATATTGGTTAGCTATGTACTTTACAATAAGAGAGATGATGTACGCTCAGCCGCACTATGCAGACTGCGCTGATGCTGAGAACAAAGATATCACTTCCTGACGCCTTTTTTCTGATATCTGATAGGCTGGTTTCACTAGACTTTTTATTTTATCAGACCTCCTCTTGCCCGCCCACCTCCACATCCTCTTTGCTTGTGAACTGCTGCTCCGCTCCCGCTATTACCATGTACAGCCTACTCTCGAAACTCCACCTCCCCATGCTCTTTGCTTGTGAACTCTGCTCCGCCTCGACACCCACTATTAGCTTTAGCAGTATTTGCCCACCCGCCCGCTCGTCCCTTGCCATCTCTGCAGATCATTAGATCTGCCTGTGCCTGCAGATCTGCGGCTGTCATCTCACAATGTCATGCGAGATGACAGCCGGGTGCTCAACTAAATTAGCCGGGCAGAGCGCCTGGCTAAAAGATGCTAGGGAGAACACTGCACTTGAACCCAACACTGTTGATAATGTAATCTGACAAACTGGCAGATGAGGACAAACACACAACGCATAAAGGGGATAGGTGCAAAAAGTGAAAAAGGGCTTTTATTTAAAAAAAGTCAAACAGTGTCCAAATAAATAGTGCCGTGCAACGTCTTCAATAAATAAATAATCCATAAAAAGAAGTAGTTCAGTGGAGGTTAAGATCCCAATAAATAAAGCCATTAAAACGAGGTTAAGAAAACAACTGTGTAGGAAGCTGTCCATTAAAACATGAGCTCTGGTGCAATCCGTTCAAACTGACGTCTTCTTAGCATATCCTGACCTGACCTGGCAGCTAAGGAGATGTCTACCGGCAGGCACGCCAACGCTGTTCAACAGGTCTGGGTCCCTGCCGTTCCATGACTACAGCAGGACTTCCAATCTGGACCCAAGCCTGGGGCTCCCAGACGGAGCTTCATTTTGCTCTGTACATCTCCCATGGCCTTCCTTGATTTAAATGAGGGCAAGTACCCAGACAATTTCGGGCCCGAAGCAAACTGATACCAAGGATCCCATAAGGGGCCTGACCCCTGCAGCTAGGGGGTCTGGGGCAGAGCTCCGGCCGGCAAGCGATTTCCTGCATTCTGAGCTGCAGAAATGCATTTTCCCGGCATCTACAACCATCACTTTTTGACGATTTCCGTTTGACCGTAACACACTGACAGGAGCCAAATTTGCAGGCTGTCATATTGATATGAAGGAAAGTGATGGCTTTACGAAGGGAAGGGCCCCTTTTATATTCTGTCGAGAATCCAGTGTGGCGGAGCGGCCCTGACTGAAGCGTAAGTGGCCGCCTACTGAGGACAGAGGCGCAGATGAGCCGTGGAGGCAGCAACAGGCGCGCGGGCCTGAATAAAGCGTAATGAAGATTGGAGTGCCGAGTGGAGATGTCCACATGGAGTAATTAGGTGATGGAATATGTTGCCCGTGAATTATATATATAAAAAAATTAGTAATAGAGGTTGGAGTGAAGGTGTCTGTTGCTCCATTGGGCCCTAAGGCCGGCTCTGAAGTACCTGGTAACTCTAGCTTCCATGATGCTCAGCTGGAGTGATCCACTTCAGCCCGAGCAACAACCACACACTCGCCCAAGGGCTCTGCTATCTGTCTGCCTGCCTTCTCTGCAACTTGAGCCCTTCTTTTTTGCTCACTGCTGTACCAGCACTCGCTCACTTCTTGCCTGCTTCACTTTCTTCTTTTTAACACTCATTCGTTTCTTGTCCATCTCCTTTCTGATCCTGCACTCCCTTTTTATATGATGGGGAGTGGCTGCAGGTGTGATCCCCTGATTGCTGCCCCAGGCTGATAATGAGACAATCAGACCACCTACACATGTCAACAAGGCAATGCAAAAACGGCTGACCAACCTGGAGACGAGCCATCTTCTCAACTCCCTGTCCTAAGCACATATGTTATTTATTTATTCAAAAATCGGCTCCTGCTTAAACTGTGGACCTGCCCTTCCACAAGCAGTGTTTAGAAGTCATCATAAAGGCCAAAAGAATGTTAGATTATATAGCATGATGTGTTGAGTACAAGTCAAAGGAGGTTGTGCTTAAGCTTAATAATGAATGCAATGATGAGGCCTCACCTTGAGCAGAAAAAGTCCAGCGAAGAGCAGCTAGACTAATTTCAGGACTGCGGAGTATGAGTTATGAGGAGAGATTAAAGAAGCTGCACATTTTCAGTTTAAGTAAAAGGAGATTAAGACGTGACATGATTGAAGTGTTTAAAATTATGAAAGGAATTAATACAGTGGATCCAGTTTGTTGCTATAAAATTAGTTCAATAAGAAGCATTATTGGAAAATTGTTAAGGGTGAATTTTGCACAAATGTTAGAACGTTTTTCTTCAAAGAAAAATAGACCCATGGAATAAATTAGCAAATAGTGTAATACACAGCAGGAATTTAGGAACCTTCAAATCTTGACTTGATGTTGTTTTTGAGAAATGAACTGGACAGGATTGTTGGGCTTAATGGCCAATTTTTGTCTTTTCTAATGTTCTAACACAGTTACAGGGATAGGGCTGAAGACAAGCAACACAGCAAAAGTTTGGTCTGAGACTGTTTCACCATGAAGTTACAGGTTCAAATTCCACTGCAGGCTTACTGTGTGAGCCCAATCAGGCTGTATAACTTTCTTCTCCTCATAATATGTAAAATATAGCTTATATGTTATTTTTGTAATATTAAAGTGCCACGATGTGTTTTTAGAACTGTGTTTATAAAGATTGGCAATGAGGAAAAGGAAATAGGTATCATTTGGCAGTCTGCTAATTTGGTAATAACTATGTGATAAACATATACAAATTAGAGGCTGTGACACCAGTAGGGACATGCCAGCACCCCCCAACCTGATACAAGCAGATGCAGAAGGCACACTTATAGAAGCACAAGTGATTTTTATTTTGTTTCTTCACTTCTGGACAAAGTCTTCCCATTCCTATAAGTACACAGCACAGTCTCAAGCACAAACAGCACACCTGAACACAATTATCTCTTCTTCTTCCTCATTCATTTGTCTCTTTCCTCCTCCACTCCTCCTCGGCAAGCTTTGTCGCCCTCTTCCCAATTCTGGCTCTCCGAGTAGTGTCTGCTGACTCCTTTTATATGTTATAAATGCTCCAGGTGCTTGATGACCTACTTACGGCAGCACTTCCGTGTGTGGTGAAAGAACCGTCCACACAGGCTTAGGATCAGCTGTAGCACCCCCTAGCGGCACCCCCGGATCCCAAAGGACAGTATGTAACTCCAACTCCCATGAAGCCCTGCGGGAGTCCAAGATACTATTACAACTAAGGGGGGCTGCCATCTAGCGGTCTGGGAGAGGTAATGCTCTGACCATGCTTGGTTCTCCCAGTGTGATGGCTTCCCAGCCGGGCAAGGACCCCAGGCGTCCATGACAAGGAAAACTAAGAGGCATCTATTGAGAAAGGCAGAAGGCAACAAAAAACCACAGAGAGAAGATAGTATTCATATATATAAGATTCTGGAACAAAAAAAAGTTCATCAGTGTCATAGGAAATATCCATTCTACTTTTGTTACAGTACTTCTTCCAATTGTAATAAGAAAAATAACCGTAACACTTTATTTTCGTGAAAATCTACCGAGTAGCACCTTGCAGTACAGTAAGCATATATTTGATACTGTCATACACCTGTCACTCAAAGAAATGTGGTTAAAAGAGTGTATTGTTCAGTGTTATGACTGCCAACAGAATGCAAAAGGGCAGAGAATCATTGTGAAAAAACTCACAAGCTTAATTAATGATGTTAATTTAGTTTAAAAAAAAATCAAGAAATGAGGTTATAATATTACAAGCAAAAAAGAGTCAGTACAAATACAAAATAAAAATGGAAATGGTGGAAAAATATAGTAACATAAAAAAATGCAAAATAAGTACTACATTTCAAACAAAACTGAAATATATAAAGGACAAAAATGCAAACATTCAAAAGGACAAAAAAATACATGCTCAAAAGACACAAAAATACAAACAAGAATACTAAATATAAAAGATCAAGAGATACACAAGTACCAAAAAAGAATCCAGAATTAACAGATTCAGTCAAAATCCTAAATTTAAAAAGTAAACAACAAAGTCAAAATCCTGAAAAGCAAAAGAGTACATGGCTAAGAAAGTACCACAAAACAAAAAATAGTAGAAAAAATTCAAAGTGGCAAAATGGGGAGCAAAGAAATTGAACTTAAAGTTAACTAATGCCACTACAAGGGAAGACAGGCAGAACAACATTTTGAGGGCCATCAGCTTCTGTAACGTGACCTAATTAAAACATCGGAGAGAGATTACCTACAATTACATATTTAACAATGTGAAAGACGTCCAGGGACCATGCCCCACCGGGATGCTGCGAGAAGGGAAGGACTGGGAGAAGGGCAGTGTCTTCCCTGGAATGGAAGAGGGCAGCCACCCTGGATTGTATGGGGGCCATGGACCTGGGGAGCTGAACCCTGTGGAGCAATGTGGCCACCACCAGGGGACACCTGGGCAGCTATGGAACTGGGGTATACAGCACTTCTGCCACACCTGGAAGAGTTGCCAGAAGAGGAGCTGAACTCGCTTGCAGCACTTCCGGCACACCCGGAAGTGCTGCTGTTTGTTAATTGGGCCGTATAAAAGAGGCTGCCTCACTCCACTCGGGAATCAGTGGAAGAGGACGGAGCATTGTGAGGGAGGAGTTGCAGGCAGCTGAAGAGAGAGCGAGAAGGACCTTTATTATTGTTATTTTGTGCCCTGTGGTGGGGGTTTTAAATGAACACGTGTGTCTTGGGACATTCTGTGTCGGTCTGTTTGTGTCCGGGTCCGAATAGTCCACAACAGATATAGAAAAAAAACACTAAACTAATATAAAACACTAAACCAACTTATTAACCAAAACTAAACAAAAATGGAGCATTAAAAGGAAAGCAAAAAAACACACACACACACACACACACTGAAACTACAAATACAAAATCTAACTAGAACAAAACATTCCGAAAGTCATTTGAAAAATGTATTTTTTAAAATTTGTTATACTGTATTTCCACAGGCAATTGTGTTTGAAGGTGGGACTGATTAAAACCGTAACCTAAACTATTTGTCTGCTGTCCAAAGAGATGAGTATACTGTTCAGCACCTAATATGATGACCATGCTGATCATTTATTCTGAATTGTTTTTCACTGGTACATAATGAACTTTACATTTAGCTGTTAAGGTTTAAGTGGTATGTTTATGTCTGTTATGTTCACCAAGAAAAAACAATGGCAAACTAGAAAAATGGAGGCGACCAGGAAAAGAAATGTCAAAATGCTAGAAAAAAGGTTGATACTGAGAATCTGTCCTATTTCTGTCAAATCTAATGGCTAAAACAGAAATCAAAGTTGAATCCATGAATAGGGTCTGTAAAGCTAAGAATGAACACATAAAGCAAGATGCAGATATTTCTTTTCGATTTATCCACTGTGGCAGTAGGGGGCGCTAGAGCTCCCTTGAACCCTCAGGTACAACTCCAGACACCAGGTAAAAGTCCCAGACTTTTTATTTTCCTTTTTCACAGTGCACCAAGCACCCACCACACTACTCATAAATTAGTACAACAAACACAATAATCTCTTCTAACAATAAACTCTCCTCCTCGCCCAGACACTTGCTCCTCTACCTCCCAGCTCAGCTCTGTGTCTGGACTGAGGTATCGTCCTTTTATAGCCCCTGACCTGGAGGTGTTTCTGTCCCAACAGTCCGCAGTTCCTTATTCCTTCCGGGTCAGGGCAATCAGTCTTTTACTTCAACCCGGGAGCACGTCGTTCCTTCCTGTCACATGACCGTGACGTACTCCTGGGTCATAAGGCAAAAAAGAGCCCATAAGCCCTCCCACAGCGACTCCTGGTGGCCCCCAAGATATCCATAAAAACATTACATAGTCCATAAGGCCCTGCTGGAACTCGGGGCACGATCTTGCTGTCGGCAAAGCTCCTCCTGGCGGCCTGGGGGTGAGGGCCGGAGCACGAAGCCGGCAGTCCTCCACACCACAAACTCGGATGGTCAGGAAGTGCATGGTTTAACCTTGTCATAGCTATAACCTCAGCACAGCACACGTCCGAGTGTCGTTGCATAATTCAGTTGCTCAAAATTGCAGTGCCTTGAAAATCAAAAATGATGCGAGAAAAAGATGCAAAAAACAATGCTTAATCCAAAAATTGATGCCAAAATTGAATTCTGTGTCCACAAAAATCAATATCCAGATATATAATGCAATAACCACAGCTCCAGGAAATGAGTAATTAATTTAAAACAATCATAAATCATAAAAATAGCACCAGGCTTTACAATATGATTAGTGTGGCATAAAGCCATTTAAGTTTGCCATCCAAGGGGCAGTGGACTACTGTTTTGTTTTTACTCTCTTTTTTAGTATTAATAATTTTACATTATATCTTAAATCTGGCATGTCAATGTGTTAAGTCAATGAATATTCATAATTAGTCATGCAAGTGGACAGAACAATGGTTCTCATATGGCCATCGCTGTGAAGTATTAATCTGCATTAATGTACAAAGGAGGCAGAGAGAAGCCACAGCAGAATTTTAGTGTTTAATAAATACAAGTATAACTATTTTAGGTTATTTTTCTTACAGCCAACCTAATAAATTAGTTTGTTAATTATGAATATCACAGATTCACATGACATTTTCTTTTATACAATTTTTACAAAGACTGACAGGTTTTTGCTAATTTGTATCTCTCATTGTCTCCAAATAAACCAGCTCTTTACAGTTTACGGATATACTCTGGCCTAACTTCTGCCCTTTGCCCCTTCATATTTATGTAGGGATCTGACTTGCTAATCATTTATGTAAATCAGTAGATGAACACACACCTGCATCTTTACTAGTAATGCTGTGAGGCATCCAGCAAAGCATTAGTTATCACAAGTAAAATGATGTTGTGCTCTCTTGTATCAGTAAGTAAATAATTGTAAATGTAAAAGTAATTAAATAATAGTTTTGTACTTCTGTTGTTGGATCATGGTGAGTTCAACTTTAATTAGAGATGAAGTTATTGTTCAAAAGTATTAATATAAGACCAAGAGCTACTTGCCTTAGATGTGCTGAACTGGCGTATTAACATCATGACAGTCATTTTACTGTAGAATCTAGTTGAACAATCACAGTGGGAGAACAACTGAAATGTCTGGGTACCTTTGAATTTTGAATTACACTGCTTCCCTGTTCTAATCTTTTTCAATCATCTATCCACTTCCTTGAAATGTCTGGGTCTCCTCCAACTGGCATTCTCTCCTTAAACCTGGGACATCGACAGTCTTTAACCGTCGTAAACCGAGGATGGACTGTGCAATGAGGACACTGAACAGCAACGAAATGGTGCAAAGTGCTCAGTGCTTTTGTTTTAAAAAAAAAAAACAATTCCAACAGTGTTCCGATCAAAAGTGCCGTAATTCTGTTAAAGTTAAAATCAACAATAAATAATCCAAAAATACAGGTTAAACCAGTTTAAGGTGAAAATAGAAGTCAGGATCTGTCCATAAAAACCATCATGAGTCTCTGTGCATCCATCTAAAACCGCGTCTTGCTGCTCACTCATGCGGTCTCCTCAACAGCAGGAGATGCCTTCCAACAAGTGCAATCAACCATCTAACTGACTTGTGCCCCAACTGCAACCCCTGTTCCCTTCTATCACTGCAGTCAATTGACATTCTGCACAAAAGTGGTTGGGAGTAGTAGGGCCTTCTCTATAGTGGTACCAGCCCTGCCACCATCCTGCCTCAGCTACTCCTTCTTCTTTCAATTTAACCTCTGTACTTGTTTCTTTTTCTTTCTCGATCTCCTTCTAACCTGACCAGACACCCTCTAATACCATTGTAGGTTTAGGGCTGCTGATTACACCTCATAGAGTGTCAATGAGGAAACCAGCTGAACTGACAGCACATCTACATGAATATGCAGCCAGCCAATTTCCTCATTAAACACCCTGGAGATGCACTGCTACACTACCGTGTGCCATTCCCATACCCATCAATCCTGAGTGGACTGTTTTACATTTTAAATGGAATTCTGCCACAGAAGCATTCTGAAATAAAAATGCAGAGGAATCTGTCAGGGAATTCAGACAGAAATGGAAAAGGCCACTGGTGATTGACTCTGGAGACCGACTCCAACGCATCAAGCTGAAAATGTAAATACAAGTCTCGACCCAAAATGCACTTTACCACACTGCTACAATACTACATGTTGACCGAATCAAAACTGGGTCTGTATGCCCATCAACAGACTGGTGTCCCACACAGGACTGGTTCCTGCCAGGAGGTCTCTCCCTCCACTTTACTTTTACTATCTTTTACTTTGATGTTTTTTTGGAATTCTACATAATTGTGAAAATAAAGAAACTTGGAGAAAATAACCTGCAAATCCAAGAAACAGAGCTACTTACCCTATTGGCTAGACAACCAGGTTTGCAGAAGCCACTCTAAAGCAGAATGTTCTGTGCTCACTGCCCACATATAACACTCATAAACATCACGTTCATTATTAGTGGCTACCAAAATAATGTGTTTTCATGGATCCATGGCTCTGAATTGGATTATGTGACTTTGAAATATAATGGATGGGCAAATGGAGTATTTATGGTGGAAATCATGCTAAGCAGGAAGTTCCTGGAGAAAGTTGTTCATAATGTCCACAGCATAAAAAGCAAACTTACAAAAGAAAAGATAGACTTTAAATATTGTACACAGGGAATAATCTAACACTTTGAGAATGAGAACAATACATAGGACACTGATTAATGGACTTAATGAGTTCAAAATATACAAAAAGAATATTATGTAAAGTAAGAAGATAAGAGTCAGAATGAAATCCTGGCACAAAGGGCTTAAATGAAGTAAAAGTGCAGAGGAATCTGTCAGGGAATTCAGACAGGAACAGAAAAGGCCACCGGTGATTGACTCTGGAGACAGACTCCTACGCATCAAGCTGCAAACGTAAATACAAGTCTCGACACACTTTGCTGTATCTTGAACCAATACACATTATGCTAACTGCAAGTCTGTTTATGCTTACATGATCTGTTTTCATTTTTGGATTGTGTATTTATAAAATAAATTCCCTACTTTTCATCATAAGATGCAATTTCATCTTTTTATCCTAAATGATTTCTAATTATTGGGTTCTTAAAGATCAAATGCTTTAAAATTGTTCTGTTGACAAGCAATAACCTTCATAGTGTGCTGCATATGCCATTCAGACATTTGGCTTCAAGTTTTAAACAAAAAAGAAATATAATGTGAATCCTACATTCCTAACACCATCTATAAAAAAATAAATAAAAAGAAGTCAAACGTCAGTAGGCAAAATGTCTCCCTCATGTAGGCAGATTGTCAGGTCCCAGACAAATTGGTGGTTTCTAATTGTACCTGGTGGCTATTTTTTTTTTTTCTTTAATGAGACGAAATGAAAGTGTAAGTCTCTGCTACCATTATGCATAACACTTATAAGATTTAGCACTATGAAACGGCTTCTGACATTTTAATCTGATGCCTGTTAACACGTTGTAGGGAGTCGCATCCAAACAGGCTTTTTGTTCTAAACAGCACAATTGTCTTACAGAGTAGACTATCCAGCCATGTTAAATGGTCAGAATGTAAAGCAACTACAGTACCAATCTAATGTGCATAAGGGACACGTTATTATCCAGACAGTGGAGGGATGCATCAGCTTTCATCTGCAGCAAAACTGGTTAAGTTTGTGGTCCAGTCAAGAATGTCCTCTCTAATATACTACATGTATCCACTTAGTATAAAAAGGTGTCTTTGTTTTGTAATTTAAAAATGTTTTTCTTTAAAAAGGTACTGTTGTGTGGTAACAAAATCAAAACACTTTATTACTGTACTTGACTATGCTTTGAGAATATTTCAGCTTTACTTGAGTATAAATTTTTCTGTCTTCCTTGACTTTACCTTCACTACGTTTTTAAATACAAATGGCTATTTTTACTTTGTTATACATTGCTAGACACACATACACACACAAACAGTGGCTCTTAAACTCGGTGCTGGGGACCCCCTATGACTGCAGGTTCTTGTTCCAATCAACTTCTGCTTTTAACTGGACTCCTAGCTTAATTAAATGAGCTCTCATTTCCCAGGTTTGGTGTTTTGAGGTCAATATAAAAATTTAAAACTATGTTTGGTAATTTTTTATGAAAATGTACTAAGAAGTTATATGGGGATATTGTTTTTTTTTTTGTTGTTTTACTTTTTAATAATTTCATCCTGATTTTCATTCTGCCTTTCCAGGTGTTCTGGTTATTTAAACTTTTATTTAGTAATTAATGGGATCTGACATTGACGTAGTTGCAGCATTTCATCATTCAATGTTGTTTGCTCTGCTTGGTTTTAATTGTCATTGTTTGGATATGATGAAGGGAATGAACTACACACAAAAAGGTCAAAATAATAGGAAAACAGCAAGCATTTAAAGATACATCAAAACCAGAAATATTTCTAAAAATGTCTTATAAATGTAAAGATCAAAACTACTGTGGTTTTCTGAATGCAGAATAAGAGAACATCAATTATTATCAGCAGTAACCGTGTACTGCACTTCACTTCACTTGAGCATTCCTAGTTTTCACTCTCTTTCTCTGTCTCTTTTTAGCATTCGTTTGCTCAGAGGTTGATGCGTTTGCTGCTTCCTGAGCAGCTCTTCTTTTCTCTACCCTAGCGGCCCGCTGTTTCTCTTCTTTTTTCGGCATCTTTTTGCGTTAAAACTGATTAAGTTAGTTTTTGTGTTGCAATTACTTAGTACGTTTTCTTTCATTTTTCACTTAAGCTGGCACTTAAGTCTTCAATCTGCCTCAAGAATGATTCGCAAAGGGAATGAGAACGGCGCCCATTCACATGCGCCGCACGGCTGCCCTGCTGCTCGCTGTCGAGAGTTGATTCTACAATAAAATAAAATAAAAAAAAGGAATAACCTTGGAGGTCAATCATCACCCTGAAAGCGGATTTTCAAGTCAATAGGTTAACGGTTTGCAAGCTACAGGTGATTTAAAATCCTGGACAAACGAACAGCCACGGTAGCATATTATATAAGAAGATTATTGGAACAAAAACCTGCAGGCACAGTTAGTCTAGGAAAAACTGATCTAAAATGTGACATTTCCCCACTTTAGGGGTATTCGGGTATATGAAGAATCTGGAACACTGTCATTAACAGCTGGCCATCTACACAGTCAATCTAAGTGCACCTCACTGTCCGATCTCTGCAGTTTGTTTCCATTACTGATGTGGCTGTGTTAAGACATTGTCTTCATTGTAGCCAGGTAAATGGGATCATCAGCCTGCAGTCGTGTGTATTTGTGTGTCACTTACCTTGTGACGTGTGTTGTTCACATGTCTTCTCACGTTATCGCGGACATCACAGCTCCAGAACAGATTATGAACTAGCTGGAAAAGCCCAAGAAAAAATGTAAACTCACTCCTTTGAATGTGAAACTAGAGGTGGTAAAGACTAGGTAAAGCGCATTATTAAAGATCTTATTAGAATACGTTTTGGCGGTTAATGTTGTTGTTAAATTAATTCTGTCAAATTTCATTGTAGTTAGATGTTATTTGAAAAAAATAGGGGTAATTTTTGGCTGTTAAAAATATTTATCATTAAAAGTAATTATAAGCCTGAAAGTCAGCTAACACAAAGCATTATGAGAATTCACTTTAAAAAGATGTTTTCTGAAAGGATTGACTCCTTTTTAAAGTGTGGAAAGACTGTACTCCACTCCTATTTAGTATCCATCCCACAGAATTAAGAGATAATCCTTAAGATGTCCGCTTATGATGAATATCACTGCTTTAAGTCACAGTTACACGGCTCATAGTTTAGTGACTGTAACACAACTCATACATAAAAGTAACTTTGCCTGAATTGATTTGTTTGTATTTGAGTGCATATAAAACAGGGAGAGAGACTAAATTTACTTGTGACTTTTAATACTTAAGTATACTTAATATAAGATACTTTAAAACTTCTCTTAGAGTTGTTTCCTCAAGAGTAAATTTTACTTTTACGAAAGTCACTTTCCAGAAATGTATATCTATGGCTGCCTGGTACTTTATACAACACTGAAAAAAGCCACATTAGGGCAATATAGATGAGAACAGGCTATTCAGCCCAGCAAAACTTGCCAGTCCTGTCCACTTAGTTCTTCCAAAATAACACCAAGTTGAGTTTTGAAGGTCCCAAAAGTCCTACTGTCTACCACATCATTTGGTAATTTTTTTCACATGTCTATGGTTCTCTGTATGAAGAAAAACTTAGTGATGTTTGTGCAGAATTCACACAAGATTCCAACTGTGTCCCCATGTTCTTGTTGAACACATTTTTAAAGTAACAGTCTTGATCGCACTAATTCACTTCATAATTTTAAACACTTTAAATCATGTTGCTTGTTAATCTCCTTTTGCCTAAATTGAAAATGCTCAGCTCTTTTAATCTTTCCTCATAATTCATCCCCTCCAGCCCTGGAAGCAGCCTAGTCACTCTTCTCTGGACGTTTTCTAGCACTGCTATGTCGTTTTCGCAACCTGGAGACCAAATCTAAAGACAGTACTCCAGATGAGGCCTCACCAGACCGTTATAAAACTTGAGTATAACCTCCTTGGACTTGTACTCCTCACTTCGTGCTGTATAACCTAACATTCTGTTAGCCTTCTTATTGACTTCTGAACACTGTCTGGAAGTTGAAAGTGATGTGTCCACTACTATTCCTAAATCCTTCTCATAAGACGCACTTTCAATTTTTTGACCTCTCATTGTTTATTCAGACCTAATGTTTTTACTTCCTGTGTGTAATACTTTACATTTACTTACATTAAATATCATCTGACACAAATCTGCCCATTTCCATATGTTGTCTAAGTCCCTCTGTAATGATTCAACTAATTTAAGATTATCTGTTAATCCACCTAGCTTGGTATCACCTGCAAACTTAATCAGCTTCTTATATTCCTATCTAAATCATTTATATGTATTAAAAATAGCAATGGCCCTAGCACTGACCCCTGTGGAACACCACTCTTAATATTGGCCAATTCTGATAAGGTTCCTCATACCATCACCCTCTGCTTCCTGTGTCTGCGTCAATTCTACACCCATCTACACACTACACCTTGAACTCCCACTTTTTTTAGTTTGATGCCCAACCTCTCATGTGGCACCTTATGAAATGATTTTTGAAAGTCATGATAAATAATATCCTATGCACCACTCTGATTGCATCATTTTGTTACTTCCTTATAGAATTCCAGCAAGTTAGTAAAACATGACCTCCCTCATCTGAACCCATGCTGACTGTTCAGTAAATCTCATGTTCTTGCAATTTGTTACTAAATCTTTTCTTTAATAATTCCTTCCATTATTTCACCTGTGATGCACGTTAAGCTTGCTAGTAACTTGGATCTGTCTGATTTCCCTTTTTATGTAACATCAAGCTATCAGAGTTTATTGACATAAAGTTAAAAGAAGTGGAGAATATTGTCTTATCAATTACATATGGGGTCATTTGTTAAAGAAATTGTAGGAGAAATGGAGCAGCAAACAAGAAATGCTACCTTGTATTTGTTAATGTCTTTTTCCAACCCACTTAGGGTAGCAGTGGTTTCTGGACCTTATCCCAGCTAGCACAGGGCACAGGAATAAACCCATTACAGGGCTTCAGTCCACCACAGGGCAAAAACACACTCACACCAACCACACACTAGGGCCAATTCAATATCGCCTCTGTTTCTAAACTGCAAGTCTATGGACTATGGGTGTCGTGACTGGGGAGTTCCAAAAGCACTTTCAAAAATTTCCCTCTAACGGGGAGAACTACTGTGAAATCCTAAAAAGAAACAAGAAAGGCTTGTAAAATCTTTATAAAAAATAAAGTGCTTTATTTAATCAGAATGGCTCTGCAATACAGGAATCTCAAAGGAAAAGGCAAGGCAATCCACAGTAAATGCAGTCCCAATACAGACTCTAGAGCCGTAGTCAAAAACAGAGCACAGGTTTGAAATTACTAGAATATCCTAAAGCAAAAACACAAGACACTCCACTCCCTAAAGTGTTTGAAATGAACTGCCAGGAACTATGGAAGGTCCTCCAATAAATAGTGTGGTGATTGGCAGGTGGCCCCACCCCTTGGGGAACCACCCATAAAACACACGAGACATAAACTATGCCAGTTCCCTTTACAATTAAACACAAAAAAATATACATAAAAATTAAAATGAACATTAATACAAATAAATGATACAAGATTAGACAAAACAAACAAGAAGAGCCACCATAAACTTCAGCCATGGGAGAAACATGAGAGTGGGAGGAATCTAGAGCACCCAGGGGAAACCTGCAAACCCCACGCATGAAGGACCTAGACTATGATCCCAGTGTCTTCTTACTTCAAGGCAGCAGTGTTACCAATGTGCCACTGTGCCACCCCATTTGTTAATGTTAATCAGATGTTTGTTTATTTTTTCCTCATTTTTTTTTTTTATGTGTTCATGGATTTCATAAATTTCAATTACTTGCTAGTTTCCATTTACGTAACTGTATCAAAGACTTGGAGTGAAGGTTATAAGCAGGCAGTGGCTTTATGTTAGATGGCTTTCAGGCTTAATCTGGTGTAATAAAGCTGTTACCGTACTGTAGTCAGCAGCCTTGTGTATCATCTGCCTCAAAGAGAATAGACAGGGACAAATGTGTTACAACTGCCTCACCCAGTTAACACACATAGCACAGCATAACATAGCCGGCAAGTGGGAATGGCATAGCTGAAAATAAACATTACACAGACATTCGAATGCCATAAGATAGGAGACTACAGTATATTGCCACGTTGTAATGCTTGAAGCAGGCACAGTTTTTCACTGACAAGCTAAATATAAGAGGAGGCACGGCAGTGTTAAAAAAGCCTGCTATAATACTACAATACATGGCTTAACAAAATCTTTGCACATACAGTAGGTTACATTCAAAACAATGCTCAACACCTGAAACATTAAGGCTAGAGTCAGACTAATAATATTAGTACAGTCCATGTCTGCTAATTTGCATCCTGATCCTACCTTGAGATTGCACAATTACTTACAAACCGCTTATGCCATACTGTTAGCCAACCCCGAGTAGTAGTAGTAGTAGTATTAGTAGTAGTAGTAATGATATCATGTCTGCCTATTAGACTGAAGTTCTTACAGGCATGTCTGACCAAGTTGGAACACTTTGCCACTCTCTCTTTACCCCTTTTTTCCATATCACATATTCAATAATGCTTGAAGTATATGAAACTTTGTGAAAAAATCTCCAGTTTATTCTTTATATGAGTCTCAATACTGTTTGACAATTTCTATTTTTCAATGGTGTTTCTGCATTAAGGGTCAGTGAAGCACATCCTAATCATATTTTGTTAAAAATAAGCAATAACCATTCTTCAGTTATCAAAGTGATTAATATAATGTTTGCATCAACCCTCAGCTTTATCTTCTTAAGCAGTTTTTTTCCAATCTTCTATCATATGCATATCTATAAAAATATGTATGTAAAATTGTCTTTGTGATGGGTACTGTGTTCTGTAACTAGGGTCATGGGGGCCAGCTCTATTGACTTTGCACTGTTGTAGGTTTGCCCTTGGATGCGTGTGCATGCGTGAAACCTGAACAGCTTTCCATTCTAGCAGTGGAGCTTGAAAGCTAGAGTCCTTTATTCTATGTATTAGAAAATGTTTGGACTTATGTTTCAGGCTTTTCCCAATCAAGGATATGCAGTGCAAGCCAGTGAAGGGATACAAAAAGTCCTGTAACATTTGTTCCTTTAAAGATAGCCACAGTAATCTGAAAATCAAAGAACATGTGGGTCAATATCAAGAAAGCATCAAGCACAAGATATTTCACTGATGAGCAGGGGCTCGGCATTATCTTGATCATCAATCACAGTTAAGGAGGACAACGTGACAGCAGCAAATTAGAAACAGCCAACAAGGAAAGTTTACGTGTGTTCCTTCCTTCTCATTGAAAAGACGCCAGCAGTGTGATTACCCAAGTTAAAAATAGTGTGGATGATCACGTATGTAAACCATATATTTTTCAGTTGTTTGCTAGACTTACTCTTTTCAACGACCACTTAGCCACACAGTGGTTGGTTCTGGTCCCGGACAGCCCAGGAGTCTTGTGTTTGAGTCATGTCTATGTATTTTTTCCATACTGTTGTGGCTTGTCCATTTCTCACCTCAAAGCCATTTGATTCTTAACTTGAGGCACTGCTCAATTTAGGAAGTTTATATTAAATATATTTTCCTAGGCAGAGGGTGGTTAGGAGTCTCTCAAATTACTTAACATTTAAATCTCTGCTGCTGTATTTTGTCAGATGATGATGAAGTCACAGGGTATCACAATGATTTGGGGTGGGTTTACTGAAAGTAACATTAACTCGTACTTAAGTACATGCATTGCAAAACAGGTAGATTCCCAAAACACTTCGTAACTAAAGTAGTACATTAAACATATTCGTTAGTTATGTCTGACCCGACTCATATGTTAATGCTAAAGTACAGAGTGGCCCACCTCCACCAAGATGACTCCCGTCTCGTCTGCCGCTCAATAGGCGGCTGCAGTCGTGTCACATGCATTGTAGAGATGCATTGACGCACAACTAGATCACTTTCAGCATCTTCTGTAAATGTGAGTACCAAATTTGATCATCAGTCGTCTCAGTGGAGTCAGGCCATTTTTTCGTGGGCCACCCTGTACAACATTAACTGGCTACCTCCTGCAGTACCTAAGCAACAGGCAGCGGCTTCAAAGTGAGTGCCAGTAAGCAATTGCATAAGAAAAAGCTGGAAATGCCAAAGGCACCACAAATTTTACTATTAAAGGACATAAAGAAGAACTACTTTAAATTAAAGTTTACCAAAGTCAAATATATGCATACATGAACTAATGCAATAATGCATCTCTGAGGATGAATCATTGGGTGGTAATGCTGGACAAGACTTCCCTAGCGGGAGTTAATCAATGCCATCTGACAAATATAAACGAAAGAGTTCAATCAACTGCGGTGGGCTGGCGCGCTGCCCAGGGTTTGTTTCCTCCCTTGCGCCCTGTGTTGGCTGGGATTGGCTCCAGCAGACCCCCATAACCCTGTAGTTAGGATATAGCAGGTTGGATAATAGATGGATGGATGGATGGAGTTCAATCAAGATGTTTTAATTAAAAGAACAATCAGGCTTTATTGCCTTTATGAAAACAATAGTAGCACAACAAAGAATCCTCGTCTTGAACTAGAGACACCAACAATGACAACAACTTTTTTTACACAGCCAACTTGTGTGAGGTAGCACAGTGGTATGGGCACAATTAAACCTGCTCAATAACTTAGGTGATGGTTAAATATTGGAGAGATACAAGTTTCCAAGAGACAGAGTAATGGCAGTACTGTAGCTGGTGATGGAAGACCTTACAGATCCGCCTGTCACAACTATGCCCTGACACCTGTTGTGCAAGTCCTATAATGATGAGATATTACACCACAGAGGATTCCAGCACACTGTCGGAGATGTGCAAGGCAGCTGTGTGCAAAGCAACTAACTACATTGAGTCACCAGTCTTCTTTTCCACACAAACAGCTACATAGCACTTCTATCCACCCTTGAACAACAACATTTATTTATATAGCACATTTTCATACAAATAATGTAGCTCAAAGTGCTTTACATGATGAAGAAATTAACATAGAATAAAAGTAAGGTCCGATGGCCAGGGAGGACAGAAAAAACAAAACAAACTCCAGACGGCTGGAGAAAACATACAATCTGCAGGGGTTCCAGACCATGAGACCACCCAGCCCCCTCTGAAGTGAAGTGCTTGGTAAAAGTCATGTCGGGTTACATGCAATCGCCAACATCCCGCGTCTTGTTGGAGTGGTGGATGAGACACTCATATCATTTTATACACCTGCTGTAAAGGGTTTTTGGCAGTTAACATGTAAGTAATGTGTAGTCACCAAGGGCTCTTCAAAGACATTGTGGAAAAGTGGCCTTTAACTACCCACGTTGCATTTATATGGGCCAATTCAGCAATCTGTCACAAGGCAATGGATGGTGAATTCAAGGTGACTGCCTATTGGCTGACAGTGCCTGTCCTCTTCACCCATATCTACTGATACCTGTAAGTTCTCCACAGACCATGGCTGAATCACAATATGATGCTGCACATCAGTGGATCTGCGGTGGGCTGGTGCCCAGCCCAGGGTTTGTTCCTGCCTTGTGACCTGTGTTGGCGCAGAGTTGTTGAATGCACAATGGGAATGTAAAAAATGCACTTCAGTTGTCTCCACAAATCTTCAGGCAGCATCATATACTCACCAGGGCAATGCGGCGCCATGCTAGAAAATATTGCTTTAAACGCAAGTGTCCTACTGCCCACTAGTTATAAGGAATATGAGTAGTAGGACAAGAATGAGGATGCTGGATGCTATAGAGGATGACAACGACCAAATGCCACATCTTACACGACAGGATACCCAGCAGGCTGGTGTAAAAGTGAGGCAGGTATATTTTTCTTGGTCTGTATTTGAATTCATATTAAGTAGAAGAGTTATTGTTCAAATTGCTTAAATTAATACACCGAAGGAGTTGGTCAATTGTTTTACTACTTCTATTACAGTTAAATTATGCATTTCCATGTACATTTGAAAAAAAAAAACTGAAAGAGGGTGGCACGGTGGCACAATGGATAGCGCTGCTGCCACGCAGTTAGGAGACCAGCGTTCACTTCCTGGGTCTTCCCTGCGTGGAGTTTGCATGTTCTCCCCGTGTCTGAATGGGTTTCCTCCCACTGTCCAAAGACATGCAGGTTAGGTGCATTGGTGATCCTAAATTGTCCCTAGTGTGAGCTTAGTGTGTGTGTGCGTGTGTGTGTGTGCGCCCTGCGGTGGGCTGACGCCCTGTCTGGGGTTTGTTTCCTGCCTTGCGCCCTGTGTTGGCTGGGATTGGCTCCAGCAGACCCCCATGACCTTGTAGTTCGGATATAGCGGGTTGGATAATGGATGGATGGAAAAACTGAAAGACAACATTTGAACGATATGTTCTCAAGGATGGTCTCCTTCTCGAGTGTGTGGTGGTTGTCTATCTGTAAAGAAAGTACAGTAATGAATAATGATATTGAGTCACTCTTAGCAGAATACAGCAAAGGTGTCCATTTAGGTGCTTATATACAGGGTTTTACTTAACTGGTACTTTAATGTGACTGAGTTTTCAAATGGCCTTTCTTTTGCCACAATTATTTTAACTTATTATATGAGTAATGATGGCACACTGCACTGAGAATGTACTCAACTGATTATTTCAATTGACTTATAAGGCTAGTTGCGGAATGAGGTTACCAACGTGGCACTTTATTTTTTTCCATAAAATTCCCCACTTAACAAGCTTTTTGGGAAACTAGCATAAAAGTTGCTTGTTGGATTACTATATACTTTGTGGTGGATAGGGGGGCGCTCTCGCTCCCTTGAACCCCTGTCCACGACTCCAAACACCAGGTAAAAGTCCAAGTGTTGACTTTATTTTGTTGCCACAGTGCACAAAGCACAGCTCTCCACCACAATACTCCTATAATAACAATAACTACAATAATAAACACAATAAACCAATCCTCCAGCTCCCAGACATGTTGCCACCCTTCCACCCAGCTCAGCTCGCCATTTGGGAGCTCCCACAGTCCTTTTATATTCCCTGACCCGGAAGTGTTCTCAATCCCCAGTCCATGTGATCCTTAATCACTTCCGGGTCAGGTAAAAGTTCTTTTCTTCACCCCGGAAGCCCGTCGCTCTTCCTATGACGAGCTTCCGGGTCATAGAGTTCAAATGAGTCCTCGGTCCTCCCTGCAGCACCCTCTTGTGGCCCCTGAGGTATCCAGCAGGGCTGAGGATAAAAACTACATTGTCTATGATTCCCTTCTGGTCTTCGGGGCACCTCCATTCTGCAGGGAGGGCTCCATCTGGTGGCCTGGGGGTATTGGCTGGGATGATAAGCCGGCCAAATATCACAACTTCTTTAATTCATTCATTACTCGCTAAGTTGGAACATTTTCAGGAAGCTCGGCCCTGATCAAGACAGAACAAACGTCCACATCCCATTGTTTGACAGATTTTTTTTGGGGCAGATATTATTCATAATATAAGTTAATGTTAACATTAGAGATGTCTACGCACATACAGTAAGCACAAATGGTAGTATGGCCCCACCAGCATTTTCCAGCCAAAAACACCACTGGCAATTCTTCATTCAACAGTTGATCAAAAGTGCTATTGCAAACACCACTGTTAATTTTAACTGCATAATGCAGCAGGGCCACAGGAGCAAGAGGGACTTACATTTAAGCACCACCATCTTCAAATACACTAGCGCATACCCAAAGAATCATGTCATGTCATTTTTTTTTAACCCAGTTAATCCAAACCAGGGTCGCAGGGGAACTGGAGCCTATCCCAGCCAGCATAGAACACAAGACAGAAACAAACCCTAGACACACACACACACACACAAAAAAAAAAACACACACACTAGGGCTAAGTTAGCATCACTTGTCTTTGGACAATGGGAGGAAACTGGAGATCCCGGAGTCAACCCACTCAGACATAGGGAGAACATGGAAGCTCCAGACAGGGAGGATCTGGGATGTGAACCCTAGTCTCCTTACTGCGAGGCAGCAGTGCTACCACTGCACCACCCACCCCAAGAATCATTTCAGTTTAACATTACAGTGTTAACACATCATACACATATTCTGTCAATGTTTATTTTAGGTAGATTGTCTGCTATCTCATGACAAGCACAATCAACACCTTGGTTCTAAAAATATCAGGCCTGCTAGACTGAAGGCTAGGTCTCCTCTTTTGCATCATGGATAGTGATGACTTCATTCCTGTAAAAGCATACAGTAAATGTCTATCTTATAGGGGACAGCTTATTTGCTTTATGTCTTGCTACTTTTCGGATATCCAATATAAGCATAAAGTATCAATAAAGACCACTTCAGACATATTAGTTTAGAAAAAGAAGTCGCACTCTCAGAAATGATTGTACATTTTTAAATGACCTTTAGGAACTAGAACAAGGCACGAAAGCAGACAGACAGTAGGTTAGTATTGGAATGCATGAAGGAACAAAGGCAGCCAGAACACGTTTCCGGCAGTCTAATTCTTTCAGCATCAGCTGATGGTTTACTAGTTCCTACTTGACACCAATTAATCCTTCTTCTTCAGCTGATTAGCCCCACGGGAACTGACAGACATCCCCTGACTTGAAAGGAAGAACGAAATAAAAGCCCTGCTCTCGCGGCAACTCCTGATTCCAATACTGTTAAGATAGGCTGATTAAAATGCCTTCTGCAATTCATAAAATGTCATTAGTCCCTTTGCTTTAGCATTTCTAGCCGGGATTTTTTTTTTTTTTTGGAGATCACGAGCACTCAGGAATTCCAGTCTCACACCCCCTTTTCCTGTCTTCAGATGTTGCAGTCAAATGGAATTTGCATTAAAGTAAACCCTATCCCCGCCTGACACCTGGGCCAGTCGCCAAGCTTCCTTGTCAGCTGATTTGAGGCACATGAATATGAATGCAGTGCAGTGTGACTTCATCTTGGTGTGTCTCCATGAAGCCAAATGGCCAAAGGACTGTTTGCAAAGCACGTCTTGTTCTAAGGCTGCAGGCGAATGGTATTATGTATCAAAATCTCCTGTTTTGAATGTATCACATCCTATTCATGTCAGATCTGCCTTGCTGCTTTTTTCCTTTTCTTTTTTTAACAGCACTTGTGAGCCTGTGGAGCTGTCGCAGCATTGCTTGGTACATCAAGAAAATATTAAAACGCCATGCCATCTAGTGGTAACATAGTAGAACTCATCCGAGTTTCACTGCCACCTCTTTCAATTCATTTTCTTCATTGTGTACAAGAAATTCAATTGAAAATTTGTATTGTACCCTGTACCCATGCCAGTAATAACCCTATTAAACAATAAATACGTATATATCTTACCTTCCGAGGAATAATTTTTTCATTGCTGAAAATCATCAACTGATAAATTCTTTTTAATTTGACCTCAATTTTCCTTTAATGAAGATTACATATGTGTTTATTTTTCTTTGACTTTTTTACAAAGTTCTATTATTAAAAACTGATAGCAGACAAGTATGACATTAGCTATAAGCATTACTCAATAAGAGTTGTATTTGCCATAAGTGTGTAACTACTGAATATTGGAATTGTAGAAATAATTTTACTCAGTAATTACATCTTCCTGTAATTAGCAGCACATATTTCTCTTAAATATCTCTTCAGAATCGCCAATATCTGACACAGGGGGTTAATCTGTCACAAATCCCCTGCAATACATTACTTTAGAAATCAAGCATTGCTTTATGTGCTTTTGATCGTGAGACTGTGAAAAGATAAACTATACTTTGTGACAGAACAATAGTTCTCGAAGGCAAGAGTTTAAATACAACGGGAATAAAAACCAAGTTAGAGAAAAGAAGTTGAACTAAGACACGGGAACGCTGTCGTCTATAGCAGACTTTGTCAGACTCAACACACACACATGCATACACACTCCCCAAGGAGATCATTAGCACTGCACAATGAGATTATAAATTATGTGTTACCAGAGGCTGGCGATGCGCACCTGTCATGGCCTATCACTCCCCACCCCCTTTAGGAACTGAGCCACACATTAAAAAGATCTGCAGGGGAGGCTGCCAGATAAGAAGACAGTCAGTCGGCAGTCACTACTCAGCGGCACTTGCATCATCACTGTACAAAATGACACGCAAGTAACGGACACAGAGTCTTCATTGAGTACTTCAGGATAATCCGTTTTTCTCAATTGAAAGAATGTCTACAGGAAGGACTTACGCTGCTAACACATAAGCCAAGAAAAGGGAACCACAGTTGTCTGTAAATATAATGATTCAGACAGGAATGGCCAAAACAAGCCATAGGGGTATCATTGTAAAATCAGAATCTAAACATTAAGGTCTTTGTAGAGACAACCTCTTAATTTAGCAATAGTGATTACAGGTGATTATATTAAAAGAGATAACATTCAACAGTTCATTTTGGTTTCTATTTTAAGCATGCTTGCATTTTTAGTAAGTTCTGTGCCTGATGTGCACATGGAAATTGTTAATTCATTCTTAAGACATCCATCTATCCATCCATTATCCAACCGGCTATATCCTAACTACAGGGTCACGGGGGTCTACTGAAGGAAAGGCAGGAAATAAACCCTGGGCAGGGCGCCAGCCCACCGCAGGGCATGCACACAGACCAAGCACACACTAGGGACATTTTAGAATTGCCAATGCACCTAACCTGCATGTCTTTGGACTTTGGGAGGAAACCCACGCAGACACGGGGGGACTCCACGCAGGGAGGACAGCAGTGCTACCCACTAAAACACTGTGCCGCCCTTCTTATTACAATACCTCCATCCATTATCCAACCCGCTATATCCTAACTACAGGGTCACAGGGGTCTGCTGGAGCCAATCCCAGCCAGAGATAACCCACGCAGACATGGGGAGAACATGCAAACTCCACGCAGGGAGGACTCGGGAAGCAAACCCAGGTCTCTTAACTGCGAGGCAACAGCGCTTCCAACTGCACCACCGTGCCGCCCTTCTTAATACAATAGAATACAATTTATTTTTGTATAGCCCTAAATTACATAAGAAGTGCTGCAATGGGCTTTAACAGGCCCCGTCTTTTGATTCTCTAAAAAAACAAGGAAAAACTCCCAAAAAAACTTGTAGGGGAAAAAAATGGAAGAAACCTTGGGAAAGGAAGTTCAAAGGGAGACCCCTGTCCAGTTAAGTTTGGCGTGTAGTGGGTGTCAAAAAAAGGGAGTAATTACAATACAGTACAATACACAGAACACAAGTAATATGTCTTCATTATAGATTATAGAGTCTAAATCAGGGGTCTCCAATTCCATTCCTGGAGAGCTACTGTGGCTGCAAGTTTTCATTCTAACTCTGTTCTTAACTAGTAACCAGTTTTTGCTTCTAATTTACCATTTCCCTTTATTTTAATTGACTTTTCTTGAGTTTCTGACCAGCTGAATTGATTCTTTTTTCCTTAAATGACACTTAAACATAAGTTTGATGTGAAGTGAGTCAATAGATGACCAAGTTGGGGCTTCAAACTCCAACCTTCATTCAGTATCTTAATTTGAAGCCAATTCTCGTTGATAATTAAACCCATTATTTAATTCCATGGTTCTCATTCTGCAATGGCAGACATTTACAAAACTGCTGCCTTTCTGTCAAAATGTTTAGTGGACCTGAGCAGATCAACATTACTGAGGCCTTCACCTTTCTTTATCTTTAATTAAATGTGTGATGGATGCAGATTGTTGTTTATATGTTGGTTCATTTTGGGTTTTAATATTGTTTGGTTGCTAATTAAGGAAAAAATAAATAATTAAGGGGCCTGCGCCCTAAGTTGTGCTTCAATTAAAATTAAGGCAAAGAGTTAATTAGCAGCAAAATCTGGTCACTAATTAAGAAAAGGGTTAGAATGAAACCCTGCAGCCACAGTAGCTCTCCAGGGGCCTCATGTATAAACGGTGCATATGCACAGAAATGAAATTGCGTAAGAACTTTTCCACGTTCAAATCGCGATGTATAAAACCTACACTTGGTGTAAAGCCACGCACTTTTCCATGGTACCTCATACCTTGTCGTACGCAAGTTCTCCGCTCGGTTTTGCAGACTGGTGGCACCCAGCGTCAAAGCAATGCTACTGTTCCTGTGTGGTTACACCTTATTTTCCTGACGCGGCTTTATAAATACACTGAAACTAACCACATATTGTTTATTAGTGTAATGCATCTGATTGTAATTAACTTGTAACAATATAATGGTCCAGGTAGTATAGTATAGTATAGTAGCCATAGTATTCCAAATACCATAACTGCTTTAGCGTTGTTACTCTCACTGCACCTTCTTCTTCTTCTTCTTCTTCTTCTTTCAGCTGCTCCCGTTAGGAGGTGCCACAGTGGATCATCTTTTTCCATATAACCCTCACTGCACCACTCGGAGTATTTACTGTATATCACTGTATCTGAGTGTGAATCACAGCAGCAGCTGATCGGAAAGAGAATTATCGGTATACAGCTTTAAGCAGACACTGTCTCAGCCACAGCAAAACATTTCTCAGCCTTTCCTGTACAGACCTAGTGGTTCAGAAACAGTTTCATCCCAAGAACTATAAACGCACTCAATCAATTGCTCCTTGTAGAACTGTTTGTACTTATAAGTACAATCATCCCACTGTAAACTTGCACTGCAGTTATAATATCGCACAACCTGAGCCACTTTATAAAGCGTGTATTTACATATGATAACGATATAATTTTTAATATGAAATGCAGTAAAATATGTTTATTATATTATACAGATAAAACTTTAACTTCATTTAAATAATCTGTATTCTTCACTGGGACTGTCGTGAAGGATAGAATAATTAAACATGTACTACGAAGATATTTCAATGTTCCTTAAACATTTTGAAGAATCGGAACTCTAAGCTTTCAGATGGCTTAACGTATATTACAGAGCTGATTGTGTGGTGATCGGTTACTTGGAGAAAGAAAAGCAAGGACTGCAGGGGTGGCTACGCCAATATATACTGAATATAAAACAGAAAGAGAAAATAACAACACAGGTAAAAACGCATCGACAGATTTTGCCAAAAGTTAAATGCCTGTGTCATGAGCACGAGTAGGCTATGCAGTGTCCGCAACGGACGTGGCCATCCACCGTGCATAAGCTACCTTATTGACATTGGCGGGCGAAGGAGCCACCAATTCTTCCTCTGCCCAGTGCCGCTACAAGCCTAGAGCCGCCCCTGAGTACTGCTGCAATAAATTATTTCATCAAAGGTCGCACACAATCACTGTGCCATGAAACCCATGTTTAATAATGTGCTTTAACTCCTATCATCATGAAAATTATATCACGTATACATTTCAGGATTTTAGTAATTCAGAGAGCTGTAATATCACAAATGTAATGGATTCTGTGTCCTGTTGGAGGAGGAGAGCAAGTTTAAGAAGCAAGTAGTGATTCACACAGATAGAGCACATAGAAGATCACATACAAAAGCATTTAACGTGCTACTTTAATTACGATGTGATTTGAGAAACTGGTTAATTAAACGATTTTAAGATGAAGTTTATGATGTTCTACTTTAATGACAAAATAAACTACATGATTAAAGTGGAAATTTCGAAACTGAAGTTGACATTTCGTGCTTTTTCCCCACTGTGTGACTTTTTTTTCTCTGTACCCTAATAAGCTTTCATATGACACTCAGACAGTGGACTACAACTCGCCTTTTCACACCGATTTTGATTGTGATTTCTTTTTTATTTCCGGCACCGTGCGACTTTGTGAACGTCAACTTTCAAGTTTCTCCATCACGCTATGTCACTCGATCAACTTCCTTTTGTTGATTATACCACAATTTAATTAAACAAATAGTATGTTTTTCTTTTGTCTCCGTTTGGTATTCGCTGAAATTATTATATTTTCCCCCGTGCTTTTCCTATTGTCTTATCACAGAAGGCTGAGCTTAAGGGCGATTTATATTGATTTGCATATTCAAAGAGGCATAACTCTGGGAGAAGTTGGGGCATGACATAAAGCGCGTGCACGAGCGTTATTTTTCACGCTGACTGGGATTTATATAGCGGAAGAACATGGAAGTTGGAGTACGCACAGATTCCTGCATCTGGATTTTTCTGTGCGTAAGCACATTTCGGCTTTTGTGCTTACGTCATGTTATAGTGCGAATTCTACACACGCCGTTATACATGAGGCCCCAGATCTGAAGTTGGAGACCCCTGGTGTAGAGCCAATCCCCCTCTCGGACAAAGCTGGCACCACAGGCAGGATAGTGTTTTTTGATTTTTCCAGTACCTTTAACATCATTCTGCCTCATCGATTGTGTAAAGCTCATGATCTCCTGGATCATGGACTGCCTGACTAACAGACAGCTGTTTGTCAAACTCAGAAACTGTATGTCAGAAATGGTGTGTAACACTGGAGCACCACAGAGAAATGTCTTGTCTCCTTTCCTGTTTACCCTCTGCACAACAGACTTCCAGTACAATATTAGCACCTGCAGAAATTTTCAGATGACTTCTCCATTATAGGCTGCTTTAATAATGGAGATGTGTTAGAGGACAGGACACTTGTGGAGAACTTTGTTTTGTAGTGGTAGGAGAACCACCTGCAGCTCAATATCTGCACGATAAAACAACTGGTGGTGGACTTTCAACATTCCAAGAAATCTCTGAGAGCAGTCACCATTTAGGGAGAGGATACGAAAGTGGTGCAGAGCTACAAGTACATGGAGGTTCACAAAAACAGCAAACTGAACTAATATGACCACACAATAGCGCTGTATAAGAAGGGTCAGAGCAGACTATATTTCTTAAGGAGGTCTTTTGATATATGCAGTAAGCTTCTAGAAATGTTTTACTAGTCTACAGTGTCCAGTTAATTGTTCTGCTCTGCAGCCTCCTTAGGGCTCATTTATACTTCACGCTCAGAACGCGTACGCGCCCGCATCATGGCTGCCACGCGTTCCCAGCGTTCATTTCACGTGTCCTCTGAGCAGGTCCTCAGAAATTAACGCGACGCGTGCGCGAGTTGCAGTACCAGCAAAAAGTCGGGCGCAGTGTGCTAAAAGTCGGAACGTGACGTCAGAGTCTCTGTTTACTATCTACATGTGACAGCAAGCCTCTATGGAGATCCTTTGGGGATCGATGTGCACACTTTGCTGTTTGATGAATGGCTCAAATACAGCGCTATACATTATGTAGTCGATGTAAAGTTGCAAAAAAAATAAAAAAAGAGATGCCACAAAAGATGGTATGTGAGACTTTTAAAATGTATCATGTCATTTATATATGTCTTTTTTATTTTTTAATTTTTGCAATTTAACAACAGCAACATAATGTATAGCGTTATATTTGAGCCACTGAGAAAAAAATAAAGGACACGGTGAAAACGTGTATTTTGTGATTAAAGTGGAAATTTCGGCTTTAATCTCGAAATGTCCACTTTAACCTCGTAGTTTACTTTATCATTAAAGCAGACGGTCGTAAACGTCATCCCAGTTTTTAATCGCTACGAGCTTCTTTGACCTGACAGCAGGTAAAGTAAAACAATAAAAAATAGATGGCACAAAAGATGGTATGTGAGACTTTTAAAATGTATCGTGTCATTATGATCAGGAATATGTGACGCTTGAATATAAAAGCACCACGAATGCATCTGTATGTCGGCATTTTGCTTCAGCAGCGGAAAGCAGCAATAGATCACCAAACAGAACAAATTAAATGTATGATATTCCAACTCTCTGCACATTTAAAATCTTTAGATTTATACTTGATATTACTTTCATGATGAAATGCATTAAAATGTGTATGTTACATTTTACATATAATTTCGTTTAAATAATGAATACTGTTAATAAATACACACATGGGGGAATAATTACACACACAGGGGTGTCACGGTGGCGGAGCAATAGCACTGCTATCTCGCAGGGAATTATGTTGCTTGTATTTCCTGCTTGTATTCCACACTGTGCTCCGGTTTCCTTCCAAAGATATGCAAATTTGGGGATTTAGTGCTGCTAAAATGACGCTAGTGTATGTGTGTGCTTGTATTCACCTTGCGTTGAGCTGAGGCCTCGTCAAGGGACTGTTTCTCACTCGTGCCCAATGCTTCCTGGAACGGACACACACATCCCTGGATTTATGGATTTAATCAATAAACATCCTTTTCAGAGATATTGCGGTAAGGTGTTATCGGAATTTAATAGGTGTTTTAGGCAATTCACAACACAGAGAAGCCAAACATGTTCTCACCGTGATAATATCTCGCACTGCCACCTGGTGGATTCCTCCAGATTTACGTAAAGTACGGGCGCAAGTATAAACACTACAACGCTTGCTGGGCAGAAGCGTCCGCTGCAGCACGCGTCACGTCGCGTGAAGTATAACTCCGGCCTAAGAAGTAACTTGAGCTCAAAAGATACACAATGCTGAAGAAACTTTTCAGGAAAGCCAGCTCCATCACAGGGTTAGCACTGGACACACTGGAAACTGTTGTGGAAAAGAGAATGAAGGCAAAATTGGATGCCGTTCTAAAAAATCCCCTCCATCATCTCCAAGAGGCATTGTTTTGGAGTACTTTTAGCCATAGGCTCATTCCACTATGATGCGCTAAGTAAAGCTTTTTTTGTGCCCGCTACTATCAGGCAATTTAAAGTTTCCTCTCGATTCCAAACTATACACTGATATTTTGTAAGTTAATTTTGCAATTTCTGAACAATGAACATTTATTTATTTATGTATGTATTGTGAAACCTGGCCCCGGCACAGACAGACGGACAACATTGTTTCACCACACACCATTTATTGTCACCAATATTATTTACAAAATGGCTCACGTGCACCCCCAGTGCCTTCTCGCACCGAATTCCCCAAAGTCCAGGCCCACAGTCTCTTGTGCCTTCCTGGCCGCCTCCAGTCCTTCCTCTTGCTCAGTCCACTTCCACCCGACTTCCACACCCTGACTGGAGGGAGGCGCCCCTTAAATAATGCCCCGGATGAGCCCCAGGTGCTTCCGCCATCTGTTCCTTAGCCACGCCCAGCGTGTCGGAAGTGTCGGCTGCCTTCCTGGCAGCTCTCCGGGCGCCACATAAAGTCTTCCCCCCGGCACTTCCTGGTGTGGCGGAAGTGTCGGCTCCCGGATAATTAGGCACTGGGGCGCCGCCTGGCGGTGGCCACGGGTCCCTGCAGGGCTGGGCTTCCATGCCCTGTACCCGAGGCCCCCTGCTTAACCAGGACGGACGCCCCCACTCTGTCTGGAGGAGGCACTCGCCCTCCTCACGTCCTCAAGGTGTCCCGGCCGGGCTCCAGCCCCAGCCGCGACCGTCGGGGATAAACCGCATCGGAGCGCCGCCTGGCGGTGACCACGGCCCCTACAGGGCTGGGCTTCCATGCCCTGTACCCGTGGTCCCCAACAGAACCAGGACGGACGCCCCCTCGCGGTGTGGAGGAGGCACAAGCCCTCCTCTCGTCCTCCAAGGCGTCCCGGCCGGGCTCCAGCTCCGGCCGGCGACTGCATGGGATCAACCGGCATCGGGGCGCCGCCTGCCGGTAACCACGGGCCCCTACAGGGTAGGGCTTCCATGCCCTCAACCCGTGGCTCCCAACAAAACCAGGACGGACGCCCCCTCGCGGTGTGGAGGAGGCACAAGCCCTCCTCTCGTCCTCCTGGGCGTCCCGGCCAGGCCCCAGCCCCGGCCGGGGACCACAGTATGCATGTATTTATTTATTTCTATGTATATAGATTGAATGGATTATTTACTGTGAGTCTATATTTTTGTTTTTATGTTTCTTCTGCTGTCAGTCAGTCAGTCATTTCCCAACCCGCTATATCCTAACACAGGGTCACGGGGGTGTGCTGGTGCCAATCCCAGCCAGCACAGGGCACAAGGAAGGTCTTTTGCTGTATGCATTGACATTTCCTTTTGGGATTAAAAAATGTATTTTATCTAATTTAAGGATTACAAACATGTAAATCTGCAAGTAAAATTCTACACTATTATTTAGATTACTTGGACCAACCACTTTAAAGTAATAATCGATGAAATTTCAGTGATTACGAGGGGTGTTCAGTTATCAAGAGGAATTTTCATGCTCTGATCTTATTAAAGAATGCAAGGTAGACATGACTCCTTGGACAAACATATGCATGTTTGAAGTTGTCGTCAGTAGTGCTAGATGCTCTCTCTCTCCTTCCTGTCAGTTGTAATCAACATGTCGGAGAAGGAGGTACACAGTAGTGTTGCACACCAAATTATTATAACATTGTTGACAAATGAAGGAGTTATTCCATCTCAGATATATTTGAGACTTAAAAATCAGTTTGGAGATGAGTGTCTCTCTCAGTCGAGAGTGTATGATGGTGCAAGTCATTTAGAGAGGGACTATCATCTCTTTGGTCCATTTAAAGAATTTTTAGGAGGGAAGAAATTCAACCCGAAAGAGGAGGTTATTGATGCTGTACAAGAATAGGTCAACATGCAGTCAAAAGATTTCTACTCACCTGGGATTAAGAAGCTTCCTGAGCACTGGAACAAGAGTATTGCAGTGGCAGGAGACTATAGAGAAAAATAGGGTTTAAGTCGTTTCAATGCTACCTTTTGATGCACTTAAATATTTTGCTTTTTTATTTGTCAGGACTCCAAATCAATCTTTTTCAAAGCTTTCACCACCTTATGCTCATTTGTAACCTTTGAAAAGCCATTGTACTTCAACCCCTGTCGCACAGAAAGAATTCACACTTGTTTTCCTTTTTCTCTCTGCATTTTGATTTACTTTGCTCCTTATATAAACAGTGTTCTTAGCTGTTAAACTGAACAAACAAATTTGAAAAGATTATCAAGGTTTTGCCATTTCAGAGTGGATAATAAACTATTAGAAAACCATTCAAAAGTGCAAGTGTGGACAGATAGTATTTAAAACAAAACAGCATATTCAAAGTTATCCATGTTAGTGTGGACTAAGCCTTAAATTACACATCATATGCCCTATACCAGTTCTAATTGCAGGCATGTCATAACGCAAATTTGTACATCTAATAAACGCGCGATTACTTGCAAGAACACAATGGCCATAACAAAAAAAACCAAAATCCATCTTACCTTTAAACTGTTAAAAGTTGTTGTGGCTATTCACTCATTTCTGTGAATAGGTCAATCAATCACCCGATCTGCCTGAATGGATGTTCTTCTCGGTTGGCATTAACATAAAAGCTTCAAGACGGTCATGTGACAATGTACTCTTCAGTCTGTTTTTTATGAACTTCAGAGTTGAAAAACTCCTCTCACATGCCACCTGAGTTACTGGTAGGGTTCAGAATGAATGTGTAGTTGAGCCCAATTACAAACAGTTTTACGCAGCCATGAATTTATAAGTTGTATTTGAGCAGAGAGCGTTAACCCAGTACAGCTTCTGCATGATGTATAGCTTTTGTAAATAAGATGAAGTTCTTGCCACTCTCTGTTTGCTTGTCAGTGGTTGTGTGAGTAGTGTGAAGCATCTAACTGTCAATTTTTCATTGGTTTAACGCAGTTTCTCTTATTCTAATTCATTTTTTATCCCCTTGTTAGAAACAGAGTACTGTCAAATTTGAAAATAGATCATTGTGATAATAATAATAATAATAATTAATAATACATTTTATTTATATAGTGCCTCTCCCATACTCAATGGCATTAATAGGTTAGTCCTACAAAGCTGGGTGCAGAAAAGAAGCATTTTGCGGGGTCATCTACATTGCATAAATATGTTTCATTATAAAATGCCTCAACTGTCTCAGTTTGGCTTAATTCATTATGTTTCATGTAGACATTGTGTAGTATTATTTTGTATCATATACTTTGACAACAAATGTCAGCAGCCTAGTGGGATTAGCTCTATCTTCCTGATGGCCAATCTCAGCCTGTTGACCGATATGCAACTCTCCGGTATCGTGATAAACGTGAATATATTAAAATACTTAAGCTAATTTTGGCCTATATTTTGTTCCTGTTTCCACACCACATGTTCGGTTATGCTACATCTAGGTGATTGCATGGGTATACATAAGTGCACCCTGTGGCAGATTGGCGGTCTATCCACCCTTCATTCCTACCTTGCATTCAATGCTTCTTGTTTTCAAATTAAACGACTTTAGTCCTGAGAAGAGTAGGGGGCATGCAGACCTATTTCAGCTCTTCCAAACTCACAAAAGCATCAATGAAATGGATCCAACAAAGGTATTTCTGGTTATTACTGAATGGTGTACTTCAGAACACTAGTGGAAATTAAGGGCAAGTGCATTTAAGATAGACAACAAGAACTACTTCTTCTCACAATCTAAGAATTGTGGGAATGTGGAACAAATTACAATGTCACATAGCTGACATAGTTTAAAAAAAATATCTAGATGGGATATCTGGACAACTTAACTGTTAGTTACCCAAACAAGCTTGGTGGACTGAATGCTGAGCTCTTTTTTTTTGTCATACATTTTAAATTCTCACCTGTTCTTATGTACCTTTTGATACTTCATCAGATGATGCATGCATGACAGGGCAGTGAATAAGAAATCATCCTTATGTGCAAAACATTGTGTCATCTTGGCAGTGACAGCCAAAAGAATATAGGCAATGGTTAAAATAAATTTTTAAAGGAATAAAACAAGGAATATTTTCCAAACACATTTTACTTGCCGTATATCCCATTCCCAACAAGAACAAAATTTGGAGATTGTCTCAGTACATTGATACTATTGCTGTGGTGCAGCTCTACACGTGAAACTATGTACCATTAAAGTGCTTTCTGATGTAAACTGCTAAACAGACAACTCCATCTACTTTAACTGGCATGGTGTCTCCTGCATGTTTGAGTGTCAGGAGCTTGTGAGTCCCACCCTTATCCTTGCCACTTTTTCTAGCATGCAGATTATATTCCAGCTGAGCCTCTGACTAAAACTGAAAGGAGAAAATGTTACTTAATTCCTACATATCAGTTTTCACAAAATATAATTCTGGAAAGATCATCTTTCTAATGAGTATTATTTCAGGTGAAGGGATTTATGTGATGAGGAAATGATGATAGCACCATTGTTTGAATTGTCCTGAATATGTACATCTATTATTTTAACAGTGTTTCAGCTTCAGAAAATTTATTTAGAGGTGAAGTCCCTTTCCTTAACTGTGGTTTATTTCACAAAATAATGAATATGGCTTCAGTTCTCTATAATTGTATTAAACATGTTATTTGATCAACTTCTGAGATCCTTATGATGTCAATGACTATCCATCAAGGTTTCTGAATGCACAAATTGGCCTGAAATGATATTTCACCACCTACTTCTAAAGTACGTGTACTGTGCATTGTAATTGGTCTTTGTAGGTCAATGACCCTCAAAAAAGAAGAGTTGCAACAGCACTGTGAGGATTTTTACTAAAAACGGTAGCAATAACCAAATAAGCGATGTCATCCATTTAAGTTCAGAACTAATTTAAATCTCCTCTATGTAATGTATAATGGTGCTGTGGGCTACACGTTGCAGAATATGTTAATATGTACAGTTCAGACCATACAATGCAGCCAAGGGTTGCTGGTCTTCTTACATTTCAGAGAAGAAAGAAAAAAACTGTATGAGTTGGAGCATCTACAAGCCACCCAAGCTTGAAAATGATATGTCTACTAGTGTAAGTCATGGTCCACAGATCTCAGTGCTTTAACCTCAACTGAGGTCCCTTCATTTAACATAGTTAGTCATTTTCTAATCCGTTTAGTCCTAAACAGAGTTGGGGGGTCTGCTGGAGCCTATCCCAACTAGCATATGGTGCAAGACAGGAACAAATCCTGGACAGGGCATCAGTCCATCACGGTATTTAACAAAGTTAGCCATTACATTGCTGGTTACTTGTCTGACCTTTTCCCATTTTCATATTTTACAGTATCCTGCTATGGCACAAAGTGTCTTTGTTACTGTATATTACTCAAAGTACCCCTCCTGTCCAAGAAAGAAGATGTAGTTGGCATCAACAGTGCCAGACATAACCTTGTAGTGCATGACATCACAGGTGGGAGGGAGGCTTGTTGGTCTATGTCACTTTATCTTTTCCTACATTGTTAGCTACAGTTTTCATTCCCCTAGGAATGCCAACTAACTATACCCATTGTGATTTTGATATAACGTATATTCCATAAATTTGCTTAATTTATTAGATACATATTTCCTAAATTTCTTTTTCTAAAGCAGTCAAGACCAAGATTATGAACCTATTTTTGACTATCCTACTGCACATTTACTTTGATATCCTTATATTCTTTCGCCTTAATTGGCTACTACAGTATATTGTACAGTATTAGTTAATCTCTGTAAGCATTCTTAAGAAGAACATTATAAAGAATAAAATGAATAGAATTCAATTAAACAATCATCTTAATGTACAATATTTGTATTGCATGTATGTATGTATGTACAGTGGGTACGGAAAGTATTCAGACCCCCACAGCATTTTTGGGACATTCTGTGTCTGCCTGTTTGTGCCCAGGTTAGAATCTTCCACAATATATATATGTACATACAATGGGTACGGAAAGTATTCAAGCCAAAAAGTTCTATCTTGGAGTTTGCTAAAAGACACCCCAAGGACTCTGAGATTGTGAGAAATAAGATTCTCTGGTCTGATGAGACCAAGATAGAACTTTTTGGCCTTAATTCTAAGCGGTATGTGTGGAGAAAACCAGGCACTGCTCATCACTTGTCCAATACAGTCCCCACAGTGAAGCATGGCGGTGGCAGCATCATGCTCGGGGGGTGTTTTTCAGCTGCAGGGACAGGATGACTGATTGAAATCGAGGGAAAGATGAATGCAGCCAAGTACAGGGATATCCTGGACAAAAACCTTCTCCAGAGTGCTAAGGACCCCAGACTGGGCTGAAGGTTTACCTTCCAACAAGACAATGACCCTAAGCACACAGCTAAAATAGTGGAGTGGCTTCACAACAACTCTGTGACTGTTCTTGAATGGCCCAGCAAGAGCCCTGACTTAAACCCAATTGAGCATCTCTGGAGAGACCTAAAAATGGCTGTCCACCAACGTTTACCATCCAACCTGACAGAACTGGAGAGGATCTGCAAGGAGGAATGGCAGAGGATCCCCAAATCCAGGTGTGAAAAACTTGTTGCATCTTTGCCAAGAAGACTCATGGCTGTATTAGCTCAAAAGGGTGCTTCTACTAAATAATGAGCAAAGGGTCTGAATACTTAGGACCATGTGATATTTCAGTTTTTCATTTTTAATAAATCTGCAACAATTTCAAAAATTCTTTTTTTGGTCTGTCAATATGTGTGTACATTAATGAGGGAAAAAAATAATTTAAATGATTTTAGCAAATGGCTGCAATATAACAAAGAGTGAAAAATCGTACCCACTGTATGTACATATATATATTGTGGAAGATTCTGACCTGGGCACAAACAGGCAGACACAGAATATCCCAAAATACATGTGTCTATTTACAACCCCCACCACAGTGCACAAAAATGGCACAATAAAGTTCCTTTCTTGCTCTTTTCTCCTTCCTCATAAGCTCCGTCCTCTTCCACTCGACTCTGGCTCCCAAGTGGAGTGAAGCTGCATCTTTTATACAGCACCTGGAAGTGCTCCAGTGCTCCAATTAACATCCGGCAGCACTAACATCCTAGTTCCATAGCTGCTCAGTCGTCCCATGGCAGTGGCCACGTCGCTCCACAGGGTTGATCTCCCCAGGTCCGTGGCCCCCATACAATCCAGGGTGGCTGCCCTCTTCCATTCCAGGGAAGACACTGCCCTTCTCCCGGTCCTTCCCTTCCCATGGCGTTCCGGTGGGGCAATTTTCCTGGACGTCTGTCACAATATATATAAATGGTTAATGCTGGTGCCTCAAAAATCCAAAACCATTGGTTTCATGAATTGCTAACTGGATTCTGTGTTCATGATAACTTCCTCTAAACAATCAGGGTTTTTCTCACATCCCAAATCCATACATGTGATCATTCTAAAGGGGGTCTGGCTGTGTGTCTGAGTGTTTCCTTCAATGTACTGACCCTCAATCTAGGGTTAGATCAAGGTTGCACCTGATGATACCAGCAGAGGTTTTGTTTCCCTGTGATTCTATAATAGGAGAAGAATATTAAAGAAAAAAAGTAATTCTAAATCTTTCAAATGTTTCATTAGCTAATCATGAATGAATAAAATATTGCATAATAGGACAACTGTAACCCAACAAGTCTAACCAACCCAGAATAAGTGGAAGGGAGTCCATGAGCATATCATATATATAAAAGGAAAATACAGACTGAAATAGACTGCCCTTTCTACTCAGGTTTCCCCAAAGTGTCAGATGAACTGTCTTACCAATGTTTCTACCTACCATTGATACAGAAAAAGATGTATTTCTCACCTTCTATCCCTCTCTTTCTCTCACGCAAACATGCACAGCATATGAATGGTGTTGCTTGCTGAGAAGGGTCTGGCTAAAAAACACTGTAAGATGTGAACCTCTATGCTATGCTATACAGAAAACCTCCACATAAGCACCTTTTTTGTCACTTTGAATCAGATAACCCTTTCCCAACCCTAATTTTAACCATAATGTTACCATGTACATTATTTGAGTCAGATAACTCCCCCCACAACCTTAACCTTAACCACAGTATAAGCAGAAGAATCGCATAATGTCACGATTTTGAAAGTAGTGATTATGTGTTTCCAGTCCATCATAGACCTCCACAGTGGACAATGGAGGTCAGGTTTTTCCTTTCTAGTGTAAAGCTCCACACTTTCCAGTAGCTGCAGCCAGATAATCTTGCACATTCTCCTTTTCAGTGAGCTTTCATATAACTGATAGGCTGAGTTTAGACACAGTATCTGGCAAAAAGCAGCTTTTAAAGCCTTTCCCACAGTTTCTTTGGGATTCAACACTGGACTCAATTGCAAGATATAGTGCCACCAGGTCATAGAGTCGCTGTGCCCTGAGCACCCTTGAAAAGGTCGATTTTCCTGGAATGCAGATTCTGAGCTGCCTTCTCTCAGTTTAGAGCAGTAAAGACCCATCCTTCCCAACTGGGATCAATCTGCTGCTCCCTTCCAGACCAGAAAAGTTGTTCAGACCACCATTCAGGCTGACAGGTCCCTTTTTCTTGACATGTGTTGAATTTCTTGCCCTTTAGTGTCCTGTGAAAATGCTGAACACTTCACACACAGGGTCATAATAATCTCTGTCTCTCAGGAATGCTCCCAGAGGATTTCTTTCAGGATTACGCCTGACAAAGACAACCCTAACACCCCTAACAGACGTTGCCTGTCCACATTGGTATGCAAAGTAACTCATCATTTACCAGTGAGGAATGTTACTTCTTTGATGAGTCTTTCTTCTGCTCCATGACACTCTTGTGTCAATTTTGCCTTTGGTAACCTTCAATGTTGTATATTCAGGAAACAACTATATATATAATTTTTTTTTTTTTTAGGCTTCCTCTTCAAGAGGTAAAATCATTCATTTCAATTAGCATGTAACTATTGCAGGAGTCAGGGAATGGAAATGTTTTAGCTTCGTCTGGTGAATGAAGGAGGCTCAAAATCATGTTTAAAGCATTTTTTATTTAAACATGAAATTAACCTACGTCATATTTTTCAGTCTGCTACACCTAAAAACTGGACTGTTTGAGATCTTCAGGTTTCAAGCAAATTATTGATTGACATAAAAAAAATGTAACTTAATGACTTAAAATGAATGAAATTAATAAATGGACTTAAATTGTTCATTACAACCCTCTAGCAAAAGTAGCTGGCTGAATTATTGATACTTGATGTTTTTCTTCTAACATCCAACATGTGGTCTGTTATTTGAAATAAAGATGTGAAAGGTCACGATGTGTGTGCTGCCTTAGGGAATTAAGGAGAATATTTGTACTAACTGCTATGTAAACAAGAAGCAATGATGTGCTTGTACTTGTTCACAGGCTCTTGGCACCCATGTAAAGTGAGCAAGATTGTCCAAGGACAGTAGAGGGTAGGCAACCCATCACATACTAAGGGTGCTTGACCCTGTGAGAGAGGTGGACAGCTTGCAGGCCTCTCAGAAGGTTTGTGTATGTCTCCTGAGCAAATAGGCAATTGCAACGAGATTCTCTAAACAGGAAGTAACCGGTGCTGTTATCTACTCGTTATATTTAAAAATAACTAAATATGATGTTGAAATTAGAAGTTCAGTTATATGCTAGGCAATCAACAGACTTAACGTCAGCATAGCAGCACTGGACATTCTGTGGAGAAGAGCAACCAAAAGCATCTCCAGACTGAAGACTGTAATTATTTTACTTAATGTAAAGCTTAACATACAGTACATAAACATTAACAGCTATGGTAAAGGAAAGCCCTTCAGGCCCCACGGATAAATGTTGGGCCACCGACCTGGTCATCCCCATTTAATTTTGTCCATAAAAAAATGTAAAAGAGCCGCCAGCACAATGTTCAAAAAATAATGAAGCAAGAAAGCTGTCAGGTTAAGCAACTATCGGGTTCTGGTCAGGGTGAAAGGAGCTCTGTCTTGCAGTGGTGTTTGTTTCAGAATGAATGTGCCTTTCCGGCAGTTGCAGACTTTATAGGTGGGGGACTGGAAGGTTGCAGAGTCAGTTGTCCTCACTGGACATCTTCTCTGTACTGCAAAGGAAACAAAAGAAGAGAAGGTTAGTGCGAGCACCCCCTCTTGACCTGGGGTGGTAGTACATTCCCTAGATGAGCTCATAGGGTGATCCACGGACAAGCATACGTGACACAGCCTAACAAGTACCATATATACTCTATATGTTTAAGTTCTCCCCTATACAAATCAGGCTTGATTTACCATATAATTTCCAGTATTCTATAATGTTCTGTAATGTTGGTCATATAAGTCGATTGGGAAAACTCACGCTATTGGTCCAGGAGATTATAATATGCAAACGCCCACCTGAGAGAGTAACCATGGAGCACACTGCCTTTTTTTCTATATATTGTGCCTACGTGACCACATGGTATTCTGAAGTGACATTTGCACTGTTTTGTCTTTTTTGTATGTCACACCCTCATACACCTTTATTGTGAGAGCATCCCTTATCTGCGATGGAGTGTTTGATCAGAGGAAAATATGAAGCTGGTTTTAAATTAAAAGTCATTGAAGTGGCAAAAGAAATTGGAAACTGCACTGCTGCAACAAAATTCGATGTGTCTGAGAAACTGGTGCGAGATTGAAGGAAGCAAGATGTTAAAAAAAAAAAAGTGTTGTACTTTTGAATGGGTGTATAAGTCAGGCTCTGATATTATGATCGATTTTTTGGGTTTCAAGACCCGACTTATACGCAAATATATACGGTTATCACCATTTTTTAATGTTCAGTCATAGTTGAGTGTACCAGCGGTACGTAGGAAAATTAATATAGGGCACTAGTGAAGAAATTTATTGAATAGTCAGACTGAACCTCCTGCATCTCAACATCAGTAAGACAAAGGAGAATATAGTAGACTTCAGGAAGAAGAAGCCCACTCCATCTCCAGTTCTCATTGATGGTGAAGGTGTGGTGTTGGTGAGGTCATAGAAGTGCTTCGTGGTGCCTTTGAACAACAGGCTTGAGTGGAGTATGAGCACAGATGCTGTATACAAGAAGGGTCAGAGTCGCTGATGTGAATCCATGTTTCTGAAGAAGATTCAACTCATTTCCCTTGTCAAGCAACCTGACTGCTTGAGAGCTGTGAACTCATTTCAAGGCAAATTCATCACCTACTTTTGTTTTTTCCTTCATAGTTTTGTTGTACTGGGTGATGTGATACATATCACCTCTGAAGCCTTCAAACTCATACACTGTATATGAGTCAGGCTGTATGATTTGTTTTGCTTCGATGCTTGATGAGGGAGAAAACATGCCACAGGGGGTTTTTAAGAGCTGATTTTATAATTGAAACAACGTCTGTGGTACCTGCACTGTAATTATTTGAGGGCTGACTTCTTTCATGACACCTTGGGTGTTCATCTTTCTTCATAAGACATTTCTTTCTCGTCATGTTGTGCCCGCGCTCCCAAACTTTGTATGGATCACTGATCATTCAGATGTGGACAGGATGCATGTAAAATGATTGGTCTTACCTGAAGTGTCTGTTGAACTTCCAATATGCAGGTCGTTATACCTTTCAGGTATTTTTTTATGAACAGTATGGTACATTCTAGTTATGGGTGATAAAGCGGTGCAGGTATCTCACAGCTCCAACAGACTGGGTTGGACTCTACTCAACTCATTGTCTCTGTGGAGATTGCGGGTTCTTCTCAGGTTTACTTGGGTTGTTTTCAAGGTACCTGGGTTTAGATGTGTTTAGTCAGTTGGTAAGTCTAAACTGGCCTTGTGTCAGGGTATAGCCTTTGTCTTATATGGGTGCATGGAATTGATTGACCAATGTTGGCTCTGATTAAACTCCAAGAATGTACCATTTTATTCTCAAATTATCATACTGGTATCCATAGTACTTAGTTAATACTTACCATCCCATTTCAAAATCAGTTTTACATATTATACTGTCATTTGTTGTATGGAACCACCGACTATCCTACCAAGTGCAATTTAATGAGCAGCTCAGGCTAAATATAATTCCATTATAGAGAACAATCATTCACACTGGGAAGTCAAAATACACACAGACAGAAGGACTTCACACGTAAGGGATGGTTACAGAAGTAATGAGGTTAGAGCATTAATATTACATAGCAATGAACCTCAGTCAGTTCACTGACCACCACCATCCAGCACTACTTTGTATAACACATCTCATAGTGAGTGTGAAGATACAACTCCCCTTACAACATTTTAGTTTTATATGTGCCCTCGCCATCCTTCTGTGGGACAGTATAGTTTCTCCAGGAGGTCTGCTGAATATCATTAACTGTGCCCTGTTAGTCCTTAGTATTTGAAATAAGGATTAGAGCAATGACACTTCTCTGAATTGTTTCAGGTGCATAAGCCGGGGTGTAGGATGATGTCAATGGCCAAGAGATGGCTCATCTTTGGAGGACTTTGGACAGGGTTATGGGCATCTCTCCTTGAAGGGTCCTCAGGTTGTTGTATCGGCTACCGCTTGTCCGTTTCTTGCTTGCTGCTGCTGGTTTGTAAAGTTTTTAGAAATGCACTTTTTTGATTCTTTTTTGACAGCTGAGGAGGTGCATTTGATTGGGCATAGGAAGCAGTGAGTAGGAGTCAAGAGGTGTATATGAGCTCGAACCAGCACCATCTTGTGAGCGGGTGGGCACGGTTACCTCACTTGTTTAAAGAGGCATGGCACACATGACCGGGGAATCTGTGGCCAGGTCTCTTATTAGGGGGATGGTGGGAGAAACTTCTAAAAGCCTATCGGGTATGTAGACAGGGGGAGAGAGAAAAAGGCTGAGCTAATTGGAGGACGTACAGGTTTGCTTATGGATGTAAGCTGAATTTTGCTGGGGCAGATGGCCTGGAATTCTGTTATGACAGAAAGCTTCACTAACCTCTGAGCCTTAGTGAGAATGACAGTAAAACATGACCTAAAGCGTAAATAAAAGAAAGCTTGTTAGGTACTGAATGTCCTGGGATGTGAAGTGCCCAGATAGGATAAAAACTATTTATTCTTACTATTTTATGTTTTCATTCATTCTTTCTCGACCTATTTATTTTTTTAAACTTTTTGGAACGGTCACTTTTTGAAATCGTTTTATTACACAAATAATTGCACCCTTTTTTTAAATTGCACCTCTGTGTCTGCCTCTCTTACTATTCCACTGGCCTCAGTCCCTTCATCAAGGACCCTGGGGTCTGCCAGATATACCTATTAAGGACCTGAGGGCCTGACAGTGGGCACTGAAGAAAATAAACCTGATTACAAACCAATCTATGTAAAAAAAACAAGACAGCTTCAAAATACACATTGAACCAAACTGGAGTGCTGAGAATATTATCAGAGTATTGTAATGGGAAGGAGTAACAATAGAAAACCATTCAGTAAAAAAAATTTAAAAAAAATGTATGACAGACAATATGCAGCACTGACAGACAACAGCAGCAAAACTACTGAATGTCTCGGACTGATTGATATATGTAGGTGGAGAATGTACACTACACAAATAAAATATCTCTTCTCTGAACCTTATACTAAATTAGCTCCGCTGCTTGCCTTGGGCTGGTGGTCTTATCACACATAGTCATGAAAACAGATTCTGACCTGGGTTGACCATTAGTGCTTTGTTAATCAGATTGCAGAAACAGACACAGCAATCATTGCCTTTGAGTTATTTTGAGTGAATGTTTAAAACTCATTATTTTGCTAACTGTCTTTAACAGTCCCAGACTCAAAAAAGCCATAGAGTTCATCAAAGCCAAACTGCATAACTGAATCAGGCTATAGAATTTATCCATTGAAAGTCCTTCCAGATCAAGATACTAAACAAAATAACCTTTCCTTCATCTCACCATTTCCAAGTTGTGAGTAGTGGGCCACATCAGTGAAGGTATAGCATACCATCACAGGGCAAGATCACTCCTGCACTCATTTCAAGAATTGTTAGAAGGTATTTTAAAAGTAGGATAGGGTATCAGAATACCTGGAGCCTCATTTATAAAGCTAGCATATGCACAAAAAGAGACTCAGAATGTGCATTTGCAACTTCCAATGCAAACATCAGGATTTAAAAAAAAGAAAACTTGATGGCAGAATGTGTGTATATTTATGGCAATTCTGAGCCATGCGTAAGCAACATTTCATAGAAATTGGGAAATGCTGACATCCATACTTGATGAACATGAGCATTCATAGTTTTCATACTCTTTCTCTGTATGTTTCACATTCATTTGCTCAGAGGCTGAGGTGCTTGCTGCTTCCTGAGCATCTTTTCTTTTCCCCACCCTAGCAGCCCGCTTCTTTTCTTCTTTTTTCGGCATTTTTGGCGTTAATACTGATTAAGGTAGTCTTTGTGTTTCAATTACGTAGTACGTTTTTAATTTTTCACTTAAGCTGGCATTTAAGTCTAAGATATGAAGAAGTATAAGAATTGACGGTGAAGGTGGGGGTGAATGAGAACAGCACCCTTATGCATGGCCGCTGCCAAGAGTTGATTCTACAATAAAATAAAATAAAAATAAAAAGAGGAATAACCTTAGAGTTCAACCATCACCCCAATAGCAAATAGTAGACATCGCATAGTATATGTGTACCAAATATCAGGTCAAACGGCCAAACGGTTTGCGAGCTACAGGTGATTTAAAATCCTGGACAGACAAATGCACAGCCACGGTAGCCTATTATATAAGAAGATTATAATTTAATATAACAGCTTAGTAATAATTCATATCTCCAAAACATATGACACATCTGAAGTGTTGAATATGATGTATGGACTGTATCTCAGTTCTCCTTTTAAGACAGCCAATGCTGCGCATGTTCAGTTAATTATTTTTTTGGCTTCTTTTATCAGTTAATATAGCCTACCTGTTGTCACTTCTCAGTGAACTGGTTGACAGGTCGGGAATATCTCAGCCAGGCTTCACTCCATCATGCCCGCTTTGCTGAAAGCCACTAGTTGACTGAGGAGACACTACATTCAGTTTTCAAATGGTGTGGGTGTCCATATATAAAACAGAACATGTTTTGCCAACATAAAGAGGCAATTTGCAGCAGTGTTTGGTTTTCCTAATGGAATCGGAGGACTTTACTGCACTCATATTGCAATAAGGGCATCTAGAGACAATGACGCTGCTTTTGTTAACTGTAAGCTCTTATATTATATTAATGCACAAGTCATATGTGATGCCAAGATGAGACTGATGAATATCACGTAACTAGTTTTGGCAGACCTCTGTTTTTCTACACTAGTTGCTGTATTAGCAAATGCGTCATTACATGTGTCTACCTGCTCAGACACTAACATCATACACCTTTCCCAGAACACAGAGGAGAGGTGCTATAATTCTGCATATGCTCAGTTACGGACTGCAGGCAGATGCTCATGAATGCAGGTGGCGGGGTCTCAACATGTCAGGAGGGATTCTGCTCTACCAGGCAATCAATGTCTGCTGAATTGTGACTGCATATGTATGAGGTTGATTAGCATTGAAGCATATTCACAAACGCACCTTCACAAGGTGATTGGGATTAACAAAGGGTAAGTTGCACAGATATGTACGTATACCAGGTTTTATAAATCTGTTTTTTTTTTTTCCTTTTTTGGCGAATGCAGTTTCATTGTTTTTTGGCCTGTGCATATTTTCACAATCGAATCCACGCAAAGTTTTATAAATGAGACCTGTGGAGAGAAACAAAAAAGACTAAAGAGGCCAGAAGATAAAAAAGGCTAGGCAAAAGGAAGACAGGATGTCATTCACAGGATTCACTATTTCATACAACAAAATCAAAGCAGAAAACAAAAAGTCAAAGTCAAAAACATTAGCCTAGGATCAAATAAACATAAAACAATAAAAAAAAAAGAATAGTGAAGATGCGCAGATTTTTCTGAAACACCAAAAATGTGGACATTAACTGAAACACACCTCTATGTTTTGCACATGTAGTGTTGTAACATCACATGTAACTTGTGATGCTGTGCCAACAGAAAGCAATATAACAGTATCCAGGCAGATAATGTCAGCGATCAAAATAATTTGGCATTAAAGTCAAAATAAAACAATAATTTAAAATGTTAAACCTGGAGAGAAATAAGAAATACATAAACCATAATATCCTGAAGGTTAAATAGCAGGCCACACTGAGGACAAGGAGATTAAAAAATTCAAAACAGGGCGACACAAAGTTTGTTAATAAAAAGGCTATGCACCAATACCACGTAGTAACAATAAATCTGATATCCTAAGATCAAAAAGCTGTACTTAAACATGTGCCAAGATTTCTTTGAATTGATACTACAATGTTACCTGAAATATACTGTAGGCATGATTAAAAATGTCACTCACCACCGCTTCTGGACATTGTGAGATAGCAATGAAACAGTTGCCAATAACTAAATTATTGAAATTGCTGCATGGGTCAACAATATAAGATACTAAAAGCACAGGTGAAAATGTTAACATTATGCAATTAAAATTATTCAAGGATTCAAATCCAAAATAGAAGTACCGTATATACTCATGTATAAGTCAGGTCTTGAAACCTGAAAAATTGATTATAAAATCAGTCCCCAACTTATACGCTCGTTTAAAAATATGACACTTTATATGACATTTTTTTTTCACATGTTCTTGCTTACTCCAATCTCGCACCAGTTTCTCAGACACATTGAATTTTGTTGCAGCAGAGCAGTTACCAATTTCTGTCAACACTTCAACGACTTTTAATTTAAAACCAGCTTCATACTTTCTTCTGATCGAATGCTCCATCATAGATAAGGGATGCTCTTACGATAAGGGTGTATGAGGGTGTGAGATACAAAAAACACAAATCATTGCAAATGTCACTTTGGAATAGTTTGGGTATTACCGTGTGGTCGCGTAGGAACAATACGTGGGAAAAAAAAGGCAGTGTGCTCCGTGGTTACTCTCTCAGCTGGGCGTTAGAATATCATAATCTCATGGTCCAATAGCGTGAGTTTTCTGCATTTGACTTATACGACCGACATTATTTAATACCAGAAATTATACGGTAAAATCAAGCCCCAACTTATCTGTTGGAGAACTTAAACGTGAGTATATACGGTTAAAGGAAAGAACAAATATAAACAGGTCACACAGCAAAATGCTGAATTTGTAACAGGAGGATTACAACAAGAACAATCCAGAGAAAAAAAAGGTCAAACTTCACTCAGTCCTGTTTGGCATATCATTAACAGCTCTAACTAGGGCACCACGATATTTACAACTTTATATACTGGAGCATATTTCAAACCATTAGATAGAAAATGCCTTCCAGTATCAAAACTGAAAAGCATCAGTCAATGCACAAAGATAGTAAATAAACAGGACAACAAAATCAAATGATCTGTCCATCAAAATTCATAGATGACACCACATCACAACCCTCATATTAGATTTTTCTGGGCTTCAAGTCAGTTGGCTTGTAAAGAGTTGCTGATTGAATGCAAATGTTGGGCACTTAGGGAGGAAACTTTTTAAGTTAGACACAATTCATTATTAATCGTACCCAAAAGAATCTGAAAGCTTTGCTATAAGAATGTCATAGAAAAAGAGACAGATGTGTACGGCCCAAACTCGAATTTCTTAGTTCATCTGAAGGTTGCAATTCAAGAAGGTTAACTGACTTGCTCAAGGTCGTTCTCGGTGAGGCACTAACTGAGTCTGAAATCTGATTGCGATCTGGTTCATTTTCTTTACGTGGAATGTTAGATAATGTAATAAATTGTTGGGCACATTTCAATGTTATATTTGGCTCTTATGTCTTGAAAATCCTTTCATGTGTATTAGCAGCTGATTTTTTTAAACACACTGTAGCTGGAGAAGCAGCAGACAACCCCAAAGAGGTATATTTTTTTAAAGCTTTGTGGCATGTCAGCTTGTCTCCAGTCTGTCCAACTGCAGTGCCAGGAGCCGTGTCTCTACATGTAGGCACTCTTTGTCATTGCCTCTTGTGTGGCCCCTACCCTTAGGGTCCTGGCAAGGAAATGTACAAAGAGGCATGTGTATTCCTGTCGGTTTCTTTGCCAATATCTAATGTCAGTACATGGAGCATTATTTTTTTCTAACGTCATACATTTTACTGCAACCAGATTATATGAACAGGATGTTTTTAAACAGCTGAAAACCAAACTCAGACATTAGCCCCCTGCATTTTTCCTTACGTGTCCTCCTATTTATATACATTTATATTTAGAATTGTTGGGGGTCTGCAATGGATTGGCATCTGGCCCCAGATAGGTTCCTACTTTGTAGCCTCTGATGCTAGGATAGGTTCCTGCTCTCCACAATTCTGAATTGGACTAAGCAGATTAGAAAATGTGTGTATGTGTCACAGGCAGTCAATTCCCTGGTAACAAAAGTTGCAGCCTCCAGGTACAGTACCTCGCTCAAATGAGTGAACTGCTTGGTAGCCATAATCTAATGATTTATAACTGTGGTCCTAAATGTCGATAGTCTGGTCCATTAGGAGCATTTATGTCCTGGAGCTGAAGGAAGTTAGGGATGACTCCCGACCACATAACTAATGCCAGACTTTGTCTGGAATGCTTAGATGGGCTATCAATGATTGCTTCTGGTCAGGAAGGAATACTCCTGGAATTACAGGAATCATATATACTGTAGAAAAGGTGTAATACATGCCTCCTGGCTCACTGAATAGCCACAAGCAAGTGACTTATGCTGCAAGTCTGCATCAGTTTTAGAAATATGAAGACACATGTCAGCATGCAATAGGGGTTCAACCACTAAAGAAATATATAGTATCTTAACATCTTAAATGTTAAATGGCAAAGATAATGTTGTGTTGAGTATAGGAAAAGCAGGGTAGGCTACCCCCATTTGCAATTAGCAATGTCTAAGAGGGGAAACAGTGTTATTTTTATGTTGTTCCTTTTTACATTTTGTAATGTGTTGAGTTTTTGAAATATTTGTGTTCATGGCCCTGTACTTGCCTTCTGAAGTGTTCTCTTTAAATAGTACTAACTGTAAGTGCCAGGCTGAGTTATCCCGCCACGAGAGAAAAGGGGGATCCTTGCTGAGGAAGGAAGCTGAAATTGGAAGGATAGTGATGGCCTGGCATCCCATCCAGGATGGGTATGGGACCCTTAACTGGACAGGAGGTCAAAACAAAGAGCACTGGGAGAAGGCTCCTATTTTGGAATATGTTTATCACCCACCCACTAAATGATTGCATCATACTACCTCAGTAACTATGTGGCCACCTGCAGGGCATGATGGGAGTTATAGTATTCTTGAGTCAGGCCTGCTGTGACCCATGGATGCCATCAGGGGGTACTACAGGGATTCATGATCCCTGTTTCTTGGGGCTTCCCAGAAGTACTCCCAATGCTTGACTTAAAAGAAAGCCATCCAGAATCTTCCAGTTGAGACAAAGTTGGGAGGAAAGAAGGCAACACTTGCTGGGGGGAGGTGGATGGAGAGAGAAGAGAAAGAAGAAGAATTTGATTGAAACTGTGCTTGTGCAACCTTAGAAGAAACCTTTGTGAGATATTGTGATGATAACAACCTGTGACTGCTTTTGTGTTGGTTGTGTCCAGGGTTTGGGGCTCCCCCTATGTTACCACATCAAGTACCATTGGACATAGCAGTGAAAAGAAAAGCTGAAAATGAGTAAGAGAACACAGACATTGGCTGGATTTTTGAGTTACTCCAAATATTTTCCCATTTTAACCTTTTCTTTTTATTTTCCAGTTTCGGATGTGGCTTTTTCACTGAAACTCTGCTACTAAGACCAGCAGTTGTCTTTTCACTGTTGCATATACACTAATATTTGGCTTGGACAATTTAAGGAAGCAGGAATTTGTTTCTAAAACTACAGACTCTCATGTCCTTATCCTCTTGCACAATTGTACATCTGGGCCTTTTCCTTCTTTTTCTGTTCTGGTTAGATTCAGTTTTTCCTCTTTTCTTAATACGGTAGTGGACACTTGTATTAAAGCTACAGTTACTTGGCAATCTGACCCATGGAATAACCTTCATTTCCCAAAACAACAACAGATCGGATCTGTTTCTTGAGAAAGCTGTTTCTTTTTGACAAATTTTGAACCCAGAATTGAATTTCAGGAATTCATTACCTTGAAATCCATGGGATGACAATTAACTTGCTTTATTGAATAGAATAAGCAATTTCAGCTACACTAAGACAATTGCAAAGGTTTCTCTAATAACCATTTAGCATTTAAATAATGAATTATATATATATATATATATATATATATATATATATATATATATATATATATATATATATATATATATATAGTATATATAGTAATGGAGAGTTCGAGGCAGGCTTAAGGCTATCAAGGGATCAAGGCTGTTTGCTCCCCTGACCAACTAGTTGGCAGCATCCTTGGGCTTTAGTACCCATTAGGACACCCGCAGGGAATGCTGGGAACTGTAGTCCAGTTTGGTAGCCCTGTTGGGGTTGGTAGGTGCCTCTAGGTGGTGCTGCAGGGACTTGAATTCCATACTTTATGGGACTTCAGTATAACCTAGAAGTGCTTCAAACAGGCAAGACCAGAAGTACTGCCTGGTCGTCAATAAAAGGATCTGCACTGCCTTATTCAGGTGAGTTGGAACCTGGAGAGGAGACGGGCATCACTCATCTAGGAGGAGTAGTGGAGAAGAGAAAGAGAAAGAAGTAGAAGGAGAATTATATTGCTGTGCTGAGGTATTGTGTTAAATAAGAGTTTGTGTTTTGAGCCTATGACTGTGTCAGTGCATCCTTGTCTGGAGTTTGGGGCTCTCTGGTGCCCCCGTTGATCACAATTTATATAATGTGAAAGCTAGGGGATGCCACAGAGTCCCAAACACAACACAGTCCCAGGTTCAAATAAAGGTGTTTAATTACTAAAATACATTGTGCCAAACAATAACAGAGGGGCTTCTTCTTTCTCACTTTCCTCTCTTCTTACACCCCTCCAGTCAAGTGCTGCCTCTTTTATTGAGGACCTGGGAGTACTTTTGGTGACATGCAGCAGCCAGTCAGAATCACTTCTGAGTTATGAGAAGGCCAGGGAAAGCCACCTCTAGCAGCGTCCTCTGACGTCCAAAAGAGATCCCTACAGGGCTGTTCCTTCGAACTCCAACTCCCTTGCAGCCCTGCCGCTGTCCTGACTGGAACTCTATATAAAGAATATTACCACCTATTAAAGTGGGGGATGAACTCCATGCCATTGTCTTCTGCCAGCTCTTGTACTCTTTGGGCATCCCACCCAGGATATATATATATATATATTTATATCACTGCTGTGGCAGACTAGGAATGAGCGAGTAAGAGCAGGTCAAAGTGTCAGATGTTCTAAACCTTGCACAACAAGTATGTTACGCAGTAATCCTGATCTTGCAGAGCACAACCAATTTCTTTGTCCTTGGTTTACAGTTTACCAGATGCAGAAAAGCAGCTGCAGAGCTGTCCTTGCACTGCAGCCATTAGAGATGGTGAACCACTGGCGATCCCAGTCACAATCAGGGCTGGCGCCACCATTAAGTTCAATTATAATTCGCCCCTGGCGCAGATTGTAAGGGGTGGGGGACCCAGCTGCATAAGTTAGCAACCAAACAGTTGGTTGGCGCACAAAATGACCTAGCACTGGCATTGGTCACAACAGTATATGTATTTTCCCCATATTCATTTTACCGAACATTCCATTATAACAATATTTTTGTGGTCCAATGAATTTTAATACATTGAATTAGAATCCCATCTTATATATATATTATATAAAGGACCCCACTAATACCAATTTGTTCTTTTTTAATTAATGATATATCATAGATGCATATTTTATTATACCTACTTAACTTTTATCGACATTTATCTAACTCTAAATTTATTTTTCTAGTATCAGAATGTAGTTTAAGTTCATTTGTTTTGGATCAATAGATGTATGTTTCATATTTTTGATTCTTGTTTTCTTTTTTCACATCTTCACGCCCACCTTTTTGTTACTTCACACCCCCCTAGGGGCCCGCCCCTCAGTTTGAGAACCACTAGTTTAGGGCAGCCACCCGTATTCAACAGAGATGTTCACAACACTGAGTCCAAAACAGAACTGATTCCATGGTGGTAAAATGGTGGCTTTAAAAGCCCATACAGGGAATGACGTCATCAAAGTGCCGTCTCCTGGACCGGAAATGACGTCATCGAAGGGGTGGGTCTAGAAGTGACATCTTCTAAGGTACCGGAACCTGGTAGGATTTCTCAGGAAATGTCTGCCTCGAACTGAGAAAGACAGTCAGTGCATCCTACCCTGCCCTCCCCTGGTTGGATGTGGTATTAACATTACTTAAGCCCTTCAGCTGTCGCCTACTCGCACATGTGTGACAATATATATACAATAAAAGTTGGTTTATATATAGTGTGACAAACGGCCGGGGGCCTTGCCCGGTCGGGACGCCCTTCTGATGTATGGACCAGGGGAGAGGACATGTCCACTGCAATACCTCTCACGGAGCATGAGAGGGCAAAACCCCTGGACTGTATCGGGGCCACGGGCTTGGAGCTTGTAAGCACCAGCCTGTTGGGGCCTGTGGCCAGGCCAGGCAGCACCTGGACAGGTGCAGAGCCCTGGACTGCAGCACTTCCATCACACCTGGGAGTTCTGCAAGAGTAGAATACATTTTGGAGTTATAGATTGGTAGATCAATGATTTACTGTATGTGATCTGTTAATGAGTTTTTGTAGAAAAGGAGCCAAAACCAATATGAATTTCAAAATAAAACATGCCCAACAGGTATATAATTTTTGTATAATATATATACAATAACATGAAATGAAACTGAGACACTGAACACTGTGCCTGCCTGTAAATTCAAGCCAATGTATTAAAACCAATGTTTGCTCCTGAAACAATCTATAAATCCAAACAGATTTTATCTAATTGACCTGAATTGATATCTATTTAAATATATTTAAAACAATACACATACATAAACCAATATACAGTATACAGAATGTTTAGTTGCCTCTCTGAGGTAGCAAGTTGAGTATTGCTTGCTGATATTGAAAAGGATCTTTAAAGCTGTTATAATAACAAAAGGAAAATTAGAAATGTTGCATAAAAACATTAAAACACAGAAATGTATAAATGCTAGGTGAAGAAATGCATGTTAACTTGTCTCACATTTGACCTAAAGTCAAAACACAAATGGTAAAACACGTCACTATCTGTAGAAAATCATTCATTAAAAATGTGTTTGTAAATGTGGACATGTTTTTTCTTTAGTCAAGCTCCCCCTAAAATCTAGCTACATTTGTATATACACAGGCCTATTAAACTGGGATATAGAGCAGGAATTTGGAGTACCTTGGGAAGGTTGCCATAAAAAAAGTTTGGAAAGGACTGGTCTAGACAAAGTACAGAAGAATTCAAAATAAAATGTTATATTGTTTAAAATGATGAATATGAACCAGGGTTTGTTCTAGTCACTTTGTTTTATGAACTAATGTGGCCACGTCTAGAGTGCTGTGTGCAGTTCTGGTCATCATGCTACAGAAAAAAAAACAGCAGCATTTTGCATCCCAAGACTCAAGGGCATATCCTCTGACAGGATAAAGCAATTAAAACGAATTTATCTCGCTCAAAGAATCCTGCATGAGCACCTAATCCAGGTCATCAAAATTCAACGAAAAAGCTGATCTACTAGAATTCTTATGATTAAATAATGAATTCTGTACTTCAGGACACCAGTGTGAATGAAGTGGAGATGTGTTTAATATTGAAGCCAGGAAGTACTTCTTTATATAGATAGTCAAAAGAAATCTGTGCGAAACTACAAAATCATGTAGGTCAACTGGCAATCTTGACAACTTTATTTTTATAAAGAGAGAACATCCAACAACCGAAGCTACTCTATAAATGCAACAACAAATGAAGAGTATTCTTTTCCCCAAAATGGATGCTTATTTTAAAATGTTATTGATTAGATCCTGCAATATTGTAAAAAAGTTTTGAAAGATCCTTGAAGTTAGAATTTGATTTTTTCCCATTTCAAATAATCCTGACAACCTTTAAGCATGTGAATGAGATATTAGGACAACTTAGTGATTAGTTAGTCAAGCAGGCTTGATGGACTGAACAGTCTCCTCTCAATTATCAAAGTTCTTGCTCTGTCAATGCCAGTGTGGTATACCCTCTCCTGCAGTGGTTTTATGCAACACTCTCCTGCCTAGTGTCGTCTTGGTGGTGATACTAAATTTGGCAAGGCACACCATCCCAAAATATAAAGTATATAGTAACAGATTTCTAGGTGCGGTGAAGAAGTGTCCACCATTTGTTCAGGACATGCAAAGGCAGACCGGGCCAGCTAAGGTTTGTATTGTAAAAAAAGTAACTGGAGGGCCAAGTGTAAGTAAGCAGCCACCAAAATGTGGCAAGCCATATAAACTTATTGGACCAAGAAGTAATTTCCATGTGGGCACAGTAACATATGGCTGTAGTCAAGATATAGTGGCAAAGGGGTAGGAGAATTTCCCCACATTAGATGGCAGTAGAGGATTTCTGCTCATAATAGCTAGGGTACCAATGCAGGTTATGGAAGATGCACACTACTGGAGTCAGGGTTGCAGGGATATTTTGGGTAACAGAAAGACTTCTGATAGGACGATGCCAGACTTGTTGAAGTCTGTTCCTAACCCTGCAGTGGGTTCCTAGGATTGCCCCGGAGGTAACCCCCTGGTGAGGTATTAAGTAGCTGCTAGCCAATGATCCATTGAGCTTACAGTCAGTAAATGAATTGGAGCAATCCCTCAACTGGCATAAAAAGAAGGAAGAAGTTTGAGAAGGGGAAGGTTTTGGTGTTTCTGAAACTGGAGTTTTGGTTGCTGGAAGTGGTGTGAAAGTGGATAAAGCATACCCACCTGATAGACCGGGACTCAAACCTCTTTAGCTAGGCCCAGTGAGTAGAACGGCTTAGCTTTCTACTTGTTTATTCATATACTCTGATATTCTCCACTTCATCTTCTCTCCTTTGTATCTTCCAATAAAACATAATAATAATAACATCTTGGATTTTTGGCACTCTTTGTTCAGGGTTAGGTGGATGCACTGAAATTGTTACCATCCAAATGAATTTCCTTTCAATGCAGCAGATGTTTTAAATCTCACTACTTGGTTGCAGACAGTATTATTAGTAAAATAAATCCCGGAATAGGAAATAATCTCATATTTGATGTTTGTTTTTCTTATAAAATACCATTTGTCATAGAGTGTGTAAGCCCCAATAATAGTGCATTAATTCAGACAGCATGTTTGCTGGGTGCTGTCTTTGTTTTGACGCCCAGCATATGCATACAAAGCACAGCTGGAAACTTCAAATGACATCTGCTCCAACTCCCAACAGTATGGGTTTCTGTCTCTCAAAACAATGTGCCTTCTAGTGTTGTTAAGGGGGGCGATGGAGAGAGAGAGGTGGTTGTTAGAAAGACAGGCAGGGTGAGGGCTGCAGCAGTTGCTGTTTAAAGCTTTCAGCCTTGCCAGTGTATGCAAATTTTGTTTCACCCGAATATGTTGCTGCAAGCTGGTTGCATATTCTTCTAAATGTTCTAAACCTCCAATAAGGATTCTTTAAGGGGGAATGTTGCTTATCAGAGCCTTTGTCTTAAAAGAAAATGACGTCTGCAACAGTCTTTAGCTCAGGCCATTCCTGAGAAGTATTCATGTGTAATATTTGCTAGTTAAACATTTTTTCAGTGCCGGCTCTGAGAATGTTTCACTGGTGAATACATACTTTCAGGCTTTTGTAAAACCTTGTTTTGAAACCTCAGCATCCAATCTAAACAAAGAGACAATAGATAGAAAAAATATTATGAAGTTCATGACGTCTGCTCAAATCTTATACAGCACGTCCATGCATAAAGGCTTCAGCCATTTCGGGGAGCAATCTGAACATGAAAATTATGAAAAATAAATGATACTTATTTTCAAAAGATACATTGTTAAATTAACTATTACAGTGTTAAATTACCCATAAAAAAAAATATATATATATATATATATATATATATATATATATATATATATATATATATATATATATATATATATATATATATATATATAGTGAACGCTGGCCCGGACACACACAGATGGACAACATATTGTTCATCACCACACACTGTTTATTTACAATATTTACAATTTGCTCACGCACCCCAGTGCCTCTTGCACCGATTCCCCAAAGTCCAGGGCTCACAGTCCTTGTGCCTTTCCTCTGGCCGCCTCCAGTCCTCTCTCCAGCTCTGCCAACTACCTCCCGACATCCACCAATGACTGGAGGGAGGCGGCCCCTCTTATAGGAACCCGGATGAGCTCCAGCTGCTTCCCGGCAATTAGACTTGGCCACACCCCTGTGTGGCAGAAGTGCCGGCTGCGCACCCGGAAGCCGTCCGGGTGTCCCCTGTCGTCTTCCCCCCGGCATTTCCTGGTGTGGTGGAAGTGCCGGGCTCCCGGGATAAATAGGCACTGGGGCGCCGCCTGGCGGTGGCCATGGGTCCCTACAGGGCTGGGCTTCCAAGCCCCCTACCCGAGGCCTCCTGCATAACCAGGACAGACGCCCCCTCTTGGTCTGGAGGAGGCACACGCCCTCCTCTGGTCCTCCAAGGCGTCCCGGCCGGGGACCGCACGGGATAAACCGGCATCGGGGCACCGCCTAGCGGTGGCCACGGGTCCCTACAGGGCTGGGCTTCCAAGCCCTCTACCCGAGGCCCCCAACATAACCAGGACGGACGCCCCCTCGCGGTCTGGAGGAGGCACCAGCCCTCCTCTCGTCCTCCTCGGCGTGGGACCGCAAAATATATATATATATATATATATATATATATATATATATATATACTGTATATATATATGGAAACACTGTTTTTATATACAGTAACAGCTTATTTGGTCCTGCTCAGTACTTGAATGGGAGAACATCTGAGAAAACTTTGTGTTCCTCCTGGAAGAAGTGTTTTCTGTTTTTGCATCCCAACACCCCAGTGTAGTGACAAGGACACTGTGCTGTAAAAATTGGTGCCAAACTGAGGTCCTGATTCTCTGTGGACATAAAAAATTCCGGGGCATCGTTTTGAAAATATTAGGATGTTGCCTGGCTAAATTGTCCACCATGGCCTGGACATTCTGGCCCTCTAATCCTTCCCTGTCCCTTATTAGCTAACTATCTCTCACACTCCTTTACCAGCTAATGTCTAATGTATGGTGAGCAATCTGGTTCAAGAATGGCTTTCATTGCATCATCCAGGTGGGTGCTATACATCGATGGCAGTTGAAGTAGTTCCCCAGAGTCTATGTAAAGCGCTTGGAGTAGGCAAGAGAAGTGCTATATAAATGTAATTAATTAATTAAACTATAGTTTGTAGATGCCAAATGGGCAAGGTGGGCATCCCGGACAGGAGAAGGGATGGTTCCTTACCCAGATGGGAGACTCCTAATAGGCAGATAAGCATCTCGGCCAGGGAGAAAGAAGGGTTCAAACATGGAAGGAAAGACCAAAAGGGATGGACCGACAGCCCACTGGGAAAGAAAGACATTGGTGGAAGCTTTCTATTCCCCTAGCACACTAGATGCAGCTAGCAGCCCCGAATGTCAGTGCCCAGTAGGAAACCAGCAAGGCATGCCGGGAAATGTAGTCCGACAGAGCAGACCTGTTGGAGTCACTGGGAGCCACGAGAAGGCATTGAAGGGAGACAAGCCCCCTGTTATAATGGACTTGATTTAATGGACTTCCGTGTGACCCAGAAGGACTTCCATCGGGCAATTGCCCTGGCACCGGAAGTACTCCCGGGTTTGTAGGCGAGTCGAAGCTGGGAGGTAGCAGAGTAACTCGAGTGGAGGAGGGTAGTGCAGTAGGAAGAAGGCATTTTCGAGAGAAAACCTTTGTTTTGTGCTTGTGTGACATACAGTATTTGAGAGGATTGGGTTAATAAATCAACATTTATTTAAACCTGAGACTGCGCTTGTGTTTTATGTCAGGGTTTGGGCTTGCTGGCACCCAGGTATCCATCACAAGTTACATAAACCAGTAGGTTTCTTCCAGTTCAAATCATGCAGTTCAGGTCACTTGTGAGCACAAATTTTGTTGTTACACTGTATAATCCTTAGGGACAGTTGTGAGATGACCACAAACTCAGAATAACCCCTAAGAAGCCCTTGGAAAAAATTAAAATAGATTATTTATTAATTAATAGGGTTTCAGGGGGAGATAAATTAAAATGAGTAACAGCAAGAGCAAAAGGAGATTAAGAAAAGACATGATTAAAGTGTTTAAAATTATGAAAGAAATTAGTACAGTGGGTCCAGACTGTTACTTTATGTTTATCAAGAACACAAGAACACAGCTGTTATGGGTAAATTTCTGACAAACATTAGGAAGTTCTTTTTTTTTTTTACACAGAGAACCATAGACACATGGAATAAGATACCATGTAGTGTGGTAGATAGTAAGACTTTAGGGACTTTAAAAACTAGATGATGTTATTTTATAAGAATTAAGTGGATAGAACTGGTGACGTTTGTTGGGCTGAATGGCCTGTTCTCATGTAGATTGTTCTGATGTTCATGGAATGGACATCCAGTAAAGCAGTGAGCTTTATTGCAGAGCTAGAACAGTAAAACACCTCCATTTAGCCAGTGGTTGGTCTGTTGCTTGTAATGTGCCACCCATGCCATCTCTGGGAGAAGAAAGCTACAATCTGAGTTATTCCCCAGCAAATGAAGCTATGACCTGGAGTCATTCTGAGACAGGCTGAATGTTACCAGTGAATCCCCTGGATAGGTGGAAATTCCTGTTTAACTGAGTAGTATAACTTGTTGCTTGAATCAACCAAGATCAAGAAGGCTGCCACACTTTCCCAGAACCGTTTTGAGCATGTGCAAGTTGGAGTACCAGCAAAAATGTGGGTGGCAGATGTGTTTAAGTTTTGGTACGTGACGTTCAACATCTCAATAGCGACAGACATACTTGTTACAACATCTGCCATCAAATCATAAGCTCTTTGAAACGTGCAAGATGAAATGGAAGAAAATTTGAGACAGATACATCTGTGCAAAGTGAAAATGTCAGAGAAAAGAAGGGATTCAGTTGTTGCAAGATAATGCTGTGTGACAGCAAGCCACACTGCAACTCCAATAGGATCAGTATGCGTGCTTCAATGTTTGATGAATGATTTAATGCATTGTAGCAAATCATCAAACTTAAATGCTGACATAAGAAAGTATAAGTGGTGCGTTTCTTCATCCATTTCTTGTATATGCAATATAAGCATTGCATATTCCCCATCGTAATGACGTGATACATCTAAAAGTCTTACCATCTTCTGTGTAGCTGGTGCTATCTTTTTATCACCCTCACAACAGCATCAGAATGCAAAGAATTTTTATCTTCAACATATTTCTTCCCTCGACTTACAACACAGCGAAACTGGACATTGTTTTCTTACTGTGATGATGCCTTATATTGCCACCTGGTGGAATCCTTGAGATTTATATAAATTATCCTTGCAAGTATAGACGGTACACTGATTGCACAGCAGCATATCCTGGCCCTTAGATTGGATAGTGTCTGGGAGGGAGAGTGACACGCTAAGCGGTTACCCAGCACATATAACCATCAAATGCTTCTTCTTCCTCCCACCTCTTTCTCTCAGATTCTACTGGTCTCTCTTCTTCCTTGCCAGGTGAACCCTTTCTACCCCTCTTCTTGACTCTGAGCTGCTTTTACCCTTCAGCTGAGAACGCTTCTGGGGGCCATTCTTGAATCATTTCTGGATTTAGAAATATTTCACAGAATTTCTGAGGCCATCCACGAAGGACCTCCTCTGGTTGGCCACATGTAGCCCTCTAGTCACAGAACTCTTTTTATAATTCAAGGGCAAGTCAACCCTACAAAGACCTGATAACCATAAAAAGGAGGTTATGCATGAACCAAAATGACTTCTGGATTGAACTATCATCCCCAGGAAAAACTTTTAACACTTCCCTTAGCAATATTTTCACACTCTTGCCAGGACACATTAAAGTTGGTGTCTAATCCTGGAAAGGTCCTACTCAAATATTCTGATAGTTTTAATTATGACTTCCTTTACTACCAGCAATCTGTGCTATACTCAGCTTGAACCTCAGCAGGTTAGTAAAATTCTGAAATGTTCATCCAGCGCATTTCATTAACAATGCCATATTGGCAAACGGTGAATGGAAGAACCAGAACTAAAGCTTGGCAGACAAACCAGTGTTGACAATACTTATGTTTGATTTACTAGTTTATTAATTTAATTTAGAGCAAAAACAGTTCTTAAAGGGGTTGAAAGCAACCTTTGGCAATCTTCAGACTTAATGCAATCAGGGTCTTAGAGCTGGAGAAAGTATATCGGGTACAAAGCAACAAACAAACCGAATGAATGAAAAAATAAAAGTTTCATATACATTTGTAAAAGAGATGTGGTAGTCCTGAAATCATCAGGTAGGTCATGGTGCATAACATAACATTCACAAACCCATTTAGTCTAATGCAGATCCTGAGGGACTATCACATAAACACTGAGCCGAAAACATCAATCCAACACAGAGTCCACTCACGCACACAGGAGGGCAATTTACCTTCTTGTCTTTGGTGATGTCAGAGGAAAACCTATGAAGACATGGGGAGAACATGTAGACATGATACGAGCAACAAATAGCTTAGACAGGATTCAAAGAAAGAAAACTGGATCCATGGAGCTGCACTGCACTATTGTCATGGTACTAAGATTGTTCTTTAGAATAGTCTTAGCTGATTTGTCTTGGCTATTTCTTGTTAGGTGCTCCCTGTAAGAGAAAACAGTGACCTACCAACAACCAAATAAGGTATTGGCCACTAAGCGGCATCTTTATTAAGGCATTTCCACAGTCCTAGTCAGTTTGCTTTGTACCAAATCAGGGTATGATCAAGAGTTACTTTGTTTTAATCCCTAGTTGGTTCATTTGCTTTTCACACAGCAAACATTCAAGCAAACCATATTGTATGTAAATGTCTACACATGGAAGTGTGAGTATCTGTCTGTCCAGCCCGGAAGTGGAAAGCTACAGCATGAAGCTCAAAGAAAGCGACTGTGTTGCCAAAGTGAAACTGCCACCACTAATACACAAGCAAAGTGAGCACATTGGCAAAACAAAACCTCAGAGAAAAGAGAAACTCGCTTAGCTGCTGATAGACAACAAAGGTGACCAGGTCAGCAAAACGAAACTGCCAAAAAAAAGAGAACCTCACTTAGCTGCTAATGCACAACTGATGCAAATGATTGACTGAAGTGCCAGAATCCATGGTTTCAAGGAGCCCAGGCTTTTTACAGCACGGGCTTACAAAGCAAGTCTATCTATCTATCTATCTATCTATCTATCTATCTATCTATCTATCTATCTATCTATCTATCTATCTATAAATAAAATGTAATGTCTATCTGTCTGTATATATGTCTGGCTGCTTTCACGAGAGATCTAATTTTTCCTATAATTTGCTTGAACATTCTGGTTGATTTTATGACTTTTCTCATTGTGCTAAGTATCATAGTTTGCTTGCAGTACCAAGCCCTCCTCATTCACATGCCAGCCTCCGTTCCAGTCAGTCTACCTCTCACTACTTGTTGGAGCATACCTTGCCTGCACTTAGCTAGCGATACCTGTTTGTTCAACAGACATTACCATCTAAAGAATGTTAAGGAGTAATGTTTGACGTTTTTGAGAGAGAGATCAGAGCCACATCTGTTTTAGAGGGTAGCTGCTGACTGCCAGAGGTATCACAGCCATATACTTTTCTCGCCACGCGGGGCATGCTCTCCCATCAGAGCTGAACACGATCAGATACAGTGCCAACATCTAACGCTGGAGCATACCTACCTTCTACTTGGCCAGAATTACAATTTTTTTTATTGATTTTAAAAGTTTTTCTTGTTTCACTACTACTTGGACGGAGCCACGGAGGACAGCTAGTAAGTAATAATAAACGTCCTGCAGGTATGTCATGGATTTCATTCATTGGGCAAAAACATCGGCATGATAATTCGACAAGCTGCAATTGCGCAGCAGCACATTTCTGATGATTATGAGGTTTGTTTACCAAGCAGAGCTCTGTGAGCAGAATATCTTTTATCTGATACCTAGAATAAAACATGAAAATGTGTGACTTCTCATGCTACAGAAAGGCCATATTTCATCTAGGCGACTCTATGGCAAGCTCTGTTAATGGCTTATATTTGATTTAGACTGTAGACATATCAGGTGAATTTGATGTCACTGTATGATGTTAAGGTTATCTCAAATCACACGTCTACTGTCTTTACGCCTATAATAATCTGTTAATGATGCTCACTTCGGCATGTTTGATTCACATTTACTACATAATATCAAAGTTAATGTATCTCCAGTGTTCAGATTGTGTGCATCACTCTTGCAATATAAGATTAAATGGCTTGATCATTGGGCACAAAGTCTTTATGTAGTTGTTTTGATCTCCATGAGCACAAGTGAATCTACACCTCTTTTTAACTTGGTAAGCTGCTGCCCAAGCTGAACTTAAGAGAGAAAAAGAGGCTTTAAGGAAGAATTATTTGCTTGGATTGATATGATTGACTGGTCCTTGTGCAAGTTGTTTTATGCAACTTATATGCATATATGTATTTATTTTTAGACTGAGATTGCCTCGTTACCAGTACAAAGGTTTCCCATAATGTACAATATTTCCTGTAGTTAGATTAGTCTTATATATTGGATCACATTCACACCTTATGTAAACCGCTCTGGGGTTTGTTTAGAACCAACGAGACCACTGTTTCCAAAGAGTCTTGGTCCATTGTTTTGATCTGCACCAGAATACAACTGCTGTGTTCACATCTACCTAAATGAACCTGACTATGGGGAAATCGCTCTATAGTTCAAATAAAATACTCCAAATGAACGAGGTGTGAAAATGTCAGTTGGTGAACTCATCTAAGATATGTCTGGTATCATTTCTGCTGTACACAAGTCAATATGTCACAATCCTAGCTAAGCATGATGTTCCAACATGTCAAGTTTGATCTAGTAGTATACAGGAGCTAAAATGGACAATAAACAAAGGCTGATAAGTTATTTTTTAATATCATCTTAAATAACTGTTAAAGATTCCCAAACTGCAATATGTGAGCCTTTAAATTCTCTAAATCAAATAATGAATATTTCTGAAAAAATACAAAATAAAGAGCAAATGTAAATACAACTCCCTTCAGGTCTGTGTTTACCTGTAAGGCTATAACTAACAATTATCTATCCCTCGACAAGAACGTAAATTAAACAAATATAATCATAGGTGACATATACCACATAATACATTTTATTTTTTCAGTTTATTTATTCAACAAAAAATAATCCCACATCCAGAGGCAATTTGCTACATACTTCAGAATGGTCAGCAGTTTGTCCAAAGGCAAAGGAATGGGACATTTCTATCATCACAACTTAAGAGCTGATAAGTGAATGCATTTTAAATACCATAAAGGTATTTTAACATTGTGACACTTTAGAATGTGAGCAGGGTCTATGCCACTGTTGATACTGATGACTTGAGCCCCCTTTCAAAGCAGGAACTGATATAAATAGATTTTTTTCATTTTAAAAAACATACTGAAAGCTGTAACGGTGCTGAAAACAAAGCCAAAACTGAAAATGTGATCCTTTACTCTAAATGTAAGTAGGGGAATAGTAATGTATCAATGACACCCAAAAAAAAAATAAAAATAACAGATTCACTTCTGATGGGCAGTTAAGACAAAAAGTAAAAAGTAGCTCTTCAGCAGTATTAAATCATTTTTTCTGTGTTAAAATCTAAATAAGAAAAAAAAATAACATGCTCAGTTTATTATGAAAATTCAAGTGTGCAAGAAAAATGAAAGAATTTGAAACAATCAGAGACATTTGGGGTTCTGTTCCGTGTTATATACAGTATAAAATGCACATAAACTCAGGGTTTGCTTTTTAAGACAGCCTTCAAAGGTTACCATTAATTTGTTTTGTTAATTAAAAATGCAAAAAAAAATTCTGGCAGTTCCATCTCCATTCTTAAATTTAATGAAAAGAAAAATTAATTCAACTCATTAAAGAATATTATTTTTGCCCCTAAAAATTCCTTCCACTCTACTATAAAAGTATTCATTTTGGATAATAAATTTTACTGTTAACACCTCAAGCACTTTTTTATCCTAAAAAAAAAAAAAAAATGAAACCAATCACCCAAGACTACCATTTACTCTCAATGCAATGAGGTTAAAAATTTGAAAGAGAACTTTAATGATGAAAAATAAAAAGAAACAAAACATTTTGGTTTTTAAGAAGGTGGTGAAAGTCGATATAGCTTCTTTCTTATTCTCAGTAAGTCATTTGTGAAGTTAATCTGAGTACCCTTATGGACCAGCAGAGGATGCTACCATCACAGCAGGTGGTCATCCAAGACCCCGTGAGTCATAATATAATCCCTATTGCAGAGTTTGAGGTTCCCCAGACCATTAGGGGGCTATGGGCTGTAGGCCTCACAGGTATACTGGGGAGGACAATCAGTCCAGCCTTCTCCAGTGCCCTTCTGTATTGTAAGTGAGGGTAATGTGCAGCAATCTCTGGTGCCACCAGGGGGAGTCCTAGCCATAGGACACCAGAGGTTGATGGCAGGGTACCCGGAAGTTGGTTGGGGCACAACAGAGAAGGGCCTTAATTCCTTTGCTCAGTGAGCTTAGAGTTAGAAGGCACATGATGATTCGCGCTCAGCTGATCAGACAGAGAAAGCAGTGCAAGGTGAGCATAGGAAATGTTTAATAGAGAAGCCAGGGGTTACTACTGTTTAGTTAGGCCCGGGAGTAGAGGTGTTTATTGTTTGCTGTTTCTTTTCTATTTTACCGCTCCCCTCTGTTACTTATTGTGGTTTTATTATTAAAGCCATTATTTTGTTTTGTCATTTTGAATTCCTAGCTTGGTGTCTGAGGTTGCAAGATGACTCCTACAGACCACATTTTCTAGTTGCCTCCAATTCCATGCCAACCAACCCACTATATTAATTCATAAATTTAATTTATACTGTGCTTTAATTTCACTTTCCCTTATTTATACTTCGGAAACCCCATCTCCCGTGAAGTGCAACATTATATTTTTTAGTTTGCATTTGCTATCACAAAATGCACTGCATGAAGAAGGAGCAAGAAATGCGGTTACCTCATTTAACATCCAAAGTTCTTCTTACCAGATAGTTACTCAGCAGGAATCATGCAGGTGTACACATTTTTACAATTGGTAGCATTTAGCCACACACGGAGAGGGAAACCATTAATAAACGCTGGCTTTACCACAAATTAACATAATCAGAATTAAAATAATGTACTAATCCAAAGAAGAAATTAAATAAATACTGTACCAAGAAGATCAAAAGAAACTAATTACCGTATATACTTGTGGATAAGTTCTCCCGAAAATAAGTAGGGACTTGATATTACTGTATAATTTCTGGTATTTTATAATGCCAGTTGTATAAGTTGAATGCGGAAAACTAACCCTATTGGTCCAAGAGATTACGATATGCTAATGCCCACCCGAGAGAGTATCCACTGGGCGCGCTGCCTTTTTTTTATATGTATTGTGCTTACGTTACCACACGTTAATACCCGAACTATTCCGAAGCGACGTTTACACTGATTTGTGTTATTTGTATCTCACACCCTGTTTTGTCTTGGTAGAGTAATATATTGCTCTACTTTCCCCTTTGTATTATTAAGATGTAGCCTCTGTCAGAATGCTTAATTCCACAGATTTACCACTGTTTATAAGGTATTATAGTATATAACTTATCCCCACCTTCCCTTCTGTATCTATAATCTCAGGCAATTAGATGTAGTAAAAAGACAAGCAGAAGTTACATTACAAATTAAACAATGTATTATTGATAATATTCATAAACTAGCAAAATACCCGCGCTTCGCAGCGGTGAAATACTGCCTGAATATTTTTATTAAGAAAAAAGACTGAGGGAAAATATATAAAAAATCTCTCTGTATACCACGTTGTCAGTTTGGCCCTCTGGTTGTAATATGACTAAGCTGTGTGCTGAGCTCACTCTTGAGCATGCAACATACAGTTGGCCATGTGAAAAGCAATCCCGCCTCAAATCAATGCCAACCTTTTGTAGTGTTTGTCCCTGAGACTTATTAATTGTCATTGCGAAGCAGAGCCTTACTGGAAATTGAATGCGTTTGAATTGAAATGGGAGATTAGATGGTATAACGGGGATGCGAGGAATAAAAACTGTGTCACCTGAGGCACTGCCAGTAAAAATAGTTGCTTCAATTAGATTGTTTTGTAGAGATGTGACCTGAAGTCTCGTGCCGTTACAAAGTTTTGGTGGCTGTAAGTTTCTCAGTAACATTATTGGTGCCCCAACCTTCAAGATGAGATTATGCTCAGGAGTGCCTGGAGGATTTAGAGTGTTGAGAAACTCTACCGGATAATGTACCGCGTCTTCTACTTCTACAACTGAATCAACAGATTGATATGTTTTTGTTTGTGAAAGTTGTGCCAGTTCTGTTAAAGGTGAAGGCAAACCGTAATGATGAAGAGATTGACCTCCAATAGCAATGACGTAGTTTTCAAACAACTGTAGACACTTGTTATAGATCAAATTTAACCACTGGTGGACTTCTGTTCGTATATGATGTCTTTCGGTCTGTCTCCTAACATCTTCTGTTATGCTGTCTTTATGTTTTTCCCATAGGTTTAAGGGGTTTTCCATTTGGCAGAACACCAACATGACAGCAAACAGTTCACAGATCTTTTGAGGTGAGCGAGATAGAGCAGCTTCCTGTAGAGTCTCGTCCCAGTTGATATCATCATGTAATAAACCGAGTGCCCTGCAGGCTGACTTATAGGTCGGATGTAGGACACCATCAACTGTTCTGAGAGATTTGAAAGATGTGGGACCTGTGATTTTGTTGAGCAGCAGTCGAAGATGGTAGCATTCAGAGTTATTCGGGTGTCCCAGTACATTATCCTTTTTCACTCCCGAATATCCTGGTACAGAGTTGCCCTGTTTCCTTCGATGAAACATGTTGTTTGCCCACACATAATATGATGGAATTTCATTATAATGAAGTTGTTTAGCAAAATCATCGTGTTTGCAAAGGTCAAAGAACGCTAAAAGGGTCGTTTGTGGTGGATTGTGTACTTTATCGGCAACATTGCCTTCTGTGAAATAAATTCTTTGTCCGTTCTAAAGATGCACAGCAAGATGAACGACCGGAGGGAAACGTTTGTGAATGGGAAAACAGAAAATGCTCCAGGCTGCTTCAGAGCTACTAATGTAACGACCAGCTTCAGTATCGAGATACTTCGTCATTTTGATTTTGTATTGTAAATACTGCCTGGTCACTTCCCTTGTTAACATACTTGCAGATGTATTTGATCGATTTTACTGAATTGCAAAATTCAACATTGATGTGAGCATTGAAGAAGCGGGACAGCACAGGACTATAAGGGACCACCCATCTGTTGTCGATATCTACTCCTTTGATGTTAATTGTATGACCTCCATCAGCAGGTGCGCGCCGGCGGTACTGAGGGTAACCATCTTCTCCGGTCTGAGTTTCTGAGATGAACAGACGCAGGTACTTCTTAGTGCATATTCTGTTGATCATGCAGGGTGAGTTGATATTATGAGGTCCACATGGGCCGTGAATCATGTTGGATTTTACTATTTTGTGTAGGGCAGGGTCAGTCTGTGGATCAGGAATTTCCGCACGGATGAGTTGATCGATGAGAGCTGGTTTAATCCTGTCCTTTAGCCACAATAGAATGTGTGCATGGGGAATACCTCGCTTTTGCCACTCTATGGTGTACATGTAGCAATTTGTACAGCCGAAAATGTTACTCTTCGTGAGCAAGTCTATCATTTTGCGAATCTTGAGATGAAATACACGACTGATAAGGTCGTGGCGATCGTGAGGTTTTTGAAGTGGAAGAAGAATTTCAGTGATCTCAGGCCATTTAGGATTGCAAGTAAATGTGATGAATAAGTCAGGGCGGCCATAACGACGTACATATGTCATTGCGTCTTGTGAACGCTCGTGCATATAGCGAGGTCCTCCAGTGAAGGAAGATGGTAATATCACAGCTTGACCAAGTTCTGTTAAATCAGTGTCGTTTTTGTCAATAGCATCTTTTAAGTGAACGTAATTTTTAGCCTGTAGTTTTTTTTGATTTGGTCTGATATAATTTAGTCTTTCGGATTCAATTTTTGAGTACATATCAACTAAAAACTGATTTAATAAAGTTCGGAAGAAAAGGATAATATTATAATGATGTTGTCTGATCATAAGCCGGTATGAATAGAAGTTTGCTGCAGAGACGGTTTTGTTCACAGGTAACTTACTGGCAACATGAACTTGAGGTATAGACACAGAATAGCCATCTTCACCATAGCAGAACATGAGAGGATATTGAAGTGCATCATAGGATCTGTGGATTTCCTTAATGCGTTGCAGTTTATTGTCTCTGGTTTTCAAGACAATATCTCTATTGTTGAACGTTTGCCCAACGATGACAACACCAACTTGATGAACTGTGGGTTTATTAAATCTGCCTTTTTGTGCATGTAATGGTTTTTTGTCTGCGTGAATGACAACTTTGAAGTCTTTGTCATCATCTGAAATACTGTCCATTGTGGAGTGGAAGTCCTGGATGTAAGTGTTACAGTCATGGAGCATTTTTTGTAATTGCTTGACCAGGGGCATGTTAAGTCCAGAAAAATTAGCGCAGCGGATTTGTGCTTCCTTTTCATCGTCCCCGACGAAATAAATTTGCAAAAATTTGTGTTCCTCACTTGGCATAGGTAAAAGACTGCCAATCAAGTGATGCACTTGTCCCTGAACTTTAAATGAAGGCATAAAATTTCCCTCAACGATTTGGCTAGCACCAAATGATGTCATTTGAAATGCACTGTTGTACTTTCGAATGTTGTTCAAGAAATGCTCACTTTGAGGATGTTCACCATTTAACAGGCCCTCAGGAAGGTCAGGAAGCTTACATAAAGGAGTGAGAGAGACTTTACCACCGTTGCAGCACAAACCAGGAGACACGCATTTCCACTTCTTTGCTTGACAATAGTCAACAATGAACATCCATGGATCCAATGTGTACTGTTTTGTCAGACTCATAATGTATGTTTGGGTCGTACGCAAATCCACAATTGGCTTTTTTGAGCCAAACCTGTTGTTTTCATATGAGCCGCTTTTCATTATTGGGATCGTATCTAGAAACAGAAGCTCTATTAACTTGTGGATTTGCCTCCGTGTATTTAGCAACAGCGTCTCTATGAACTTGTGGATTCGCTTGCGAGTATTTAGCGACAGCGTCCCTATTAACTTGTGGATGTACCTGCGAGTATTTAGCAACAGCGTCCCAATTAACTTGTGGATGTGCTTGCGAGTATTTAGCGACAGCGTCCCTATTAACTTGAGGATGTGCGTGCGAGTATTTAGCGACAACGTTCCTATTAACTTGTGCATTTTTCTGCGAGTATTTGGCGGCAGCTGCACGAAGTTGATTCCGTCTAGCTGCATCAGAAAATCTACCACGACGTCTGATATGCCTCCTTTTTACTGTGTTCTCACAGCTTGGATTGCTGCTGTCATAATCAGCTGGATTTGTGTTGAACTGACATTCGGTATGTGTCAATCGATGTAAGCATACAACCGGCTTCATCAATAACTTCGCATCCAGCTTTTGAGAGTTGAAATATTCATAAACATCAAAGTGTCCACTACTCAAATTGTCACCTGTGAATCTAAGATGTTTAAGAGGCATTGACGGTTCTCCAAAGGTGTAAAATATTTGCCCATTTCTGTACACTTGAAAGTGACAACCAAAGAATTCAGCGGCAGCCATCAACTCACATGCAGAACCATAGGTGAAGGGCTTAAGCATTTCACTCTTCTAGTGCTCCTGTGTACTATAATTATCTCCTGTACCATCATCAGTCCACACTTTGAACCTCTCCCAGTCATTTAATACATAAGACACAATGTCCCTGCGGATATCAAAAGTGAGCCTGATATGTCCGTGCAATATATAACACAGAGAATGGAAAAGGCAGGCGCCATCTCCGGGCATGGACACCACTCGGTAAGTGATAGTTCTTTGATTGATGGTGATCACCTCGATAGACATTTTAATAGGGGTACAGTTGGAAGAATAAAGGGAATGGGTACTTAATCAGTAAACAAAGTATAAAATACCTACACAATAACTATAAAAATCGTAATAAATGAACAATAAAACAGCGGAGAACCCGTGGATAAAATGAAAAGGCTGCTTAGCTGGCGAAGCAAGGAAAAACGAAGGCCTTATATGGCGTTTGTTTATAAAACAGAGGAGAAGCTGTGTAAAGGCTGCTTCACAAAAAAACAGCGGAGCACCTTATATGGGCAGGCAGTCAGCCAAAGAAGGGAATCAATAAATAACTATAATCGTAATAAAGGAACAAAAAAATAGTGGAGAACCCGCGGATTAAATAAAGGAAATGAGTACATGAACAGTAAACTAAGTCTAAAATAACTACACAATAGCTATAACAATCGTAATAAATGAACAATAAAACAGCGGAGAACCCGTGGATAAAATAAAAAGGCTGCTTAGTTGGCGAAGCAAGGAAAAACGAAGGCCTTATATGGCGTTTGTTTATAAAACAAAGGAGAAGCTGTGTAAAGGCTGCTTCACAAAAAAATAGCGGAGCACCTTATATGGGCAGGCAGTCAGCCAAAGAAGGGAATCAATAAATAACTATAATCGTAATAAAGGAACAAAAAAATAGTGGAGAACCCGCGGATTAAATAAAGGAAATGAGTACATGAACAGTAAACTAAGTCTAAAATAACTACACAATAACTATAACAATCGTAATAAATGAACAATAAAACAGTAGAGAACCACGAAGCAAGGAGAATAAAACAACGGAGAAGCTGTGTAAAGGCTGCCTCACAAAAAAACAGCGGAGCGCCTTATATGGGCAGGCAGTCAGCCAAAGAAGGGAATCAATAAATAACTATAATCGTAATAAAGGAACAAAAAAATAGCGGAGAGCCAGCGGATTAAATAAAGGAAATGGGTATCTGAACAGTAAACTAAGTCTAAAATAGCTACACAATAACTATAACAATCGTAATAAACGAACAATAAAACAATAGAGAACTGCAAAGCAAGGAGAAAGGACGGACTTATATGGCGTTCGTTTATAACACAGCGAAGAAGCTGTGTAAAGGCTACTTCACAAAAAAACTGCGGAGCGCCTTATATGGGCAGGCAGTCAGGCAAAGAAAGGGAATGAAATAACTATAATCGTAATAAACGAACAAAACAACAGCAGAAAAGCTGCGGATTAAATAAAGGAAATGGGTACCTGAACAGTAAACTAAGTGTAAAATACCTACACAATAGCTATAACAAACGTAACAAATGAACAATAAAACAGAAGAGAACGAACAAAACAACAGCAGAAAAGCCGAGGATTAAATAAAGAAAATGGGTACCTGAACAGTAAACTAAGTGTAAAATACCTACACAATAACTATAACAATCGTAATAAATGAACAATAAAACAGTGGAGAACCCGTGGATTAAATAAAAAGGTTGCTTTGTTGGCGAAGCAAGGAAAAAGGACTTTCTTATATGTCGTTCGTTTATAAAACAGTGCAGAAGCTGTGAGAAGGCTGCTTCCTTGGCGAAGCAAGGAAACGAATGAACACACAGCAGCGAAGAACGCCTTTATATGGGCAGGCAGTCAATTACGTGGGAGGTGTGCTGATTTCCGCAACAGCCGCACTTATGAATATGCTAAGCACAGTCCTTCACCCGCGAGCAAGGAAAAAGGATGCCCTTATATGTTGTTCGTTCATAAAGCAGTGGAGAACCTGTGAAAAGGCTGCTTACTTGGCGAAGCAAGGAAAGGAATGAACACACCACAGTGAAGAACGGCCTTATATGGGCAGGCAGTCAATTACATGGGAGGCGTGCTGAGTTGCACAGCAGCCTTACTTATGAATATGCTAAGCACAGTCCTTCACCCGCGAATAATTACCTTATAAGGGCAGGCACTCAATTACGTGGAAGGTGTGATGATGCAAGACGCAAGACACAACCGCATCACACGGCGACCGAGCTGCCTGCTGTGGCCGTATACACTATACGAAAGTAGGTTCCAGTTATGACCATTACGCGTAGAATTTCTAAATGAAACCTGCCCAACTTTTGTAAGGAAGCTGTAAGGAATGAGCCTGCCAAATTTCAGCCTTCCACCCACACGGGAAGTTGGAGAATTAGTGATGAGTGAGTGAGTGAGTGAGTGAGTCAGTGAGGGCTTTGCCTTTTATTAGTATAGATAATAACAAAATGCAAGGTACATTTGAATATTGGCAACCATACAACCTGATTAAATGGTGATGTGTCGTTTCAGGCAGCACACAAACTTTTAGTTATTTAAAATATCTCTAGTTAAGGCATCATTTGTGCTCAGCTTTCAACCACATGTCTGTTCAATATGGCTGAAGCCGAGCTGTGCTCTCCATTGTGTTGTCCTTTCAGTTCATGGTGTGATGGTCTTCTTCATCAGATCAGTAAGAGATTCTCCGTCATCATCAGAGGTTAGTAAGAGAGAGATACTTCTTCATCATCAGAGATGAGTGAGAGAGAGATTGTGAGGTTAAACAAGTAAATTTATAGATGTTCTGTCCAACCCCTAGAGCCAATAGGACATCATGGTACTTAAAAGCTTTTGATCCAAGCCAATTCCAAACAGCCATACTTTAGACCAATGGGGGAAACAGAACATCTTAACACCTGCCCCCAAACCATATGTTAACGTAACCTGGCTTTCTTGCGGGGGTTGAAAGATTTTAACAGAGAAACACTCGCCAAACTTGTTTAAGGCACATCCCCCAAATCCTGTTGTAAAAGTCAAAGAGACTCAGTCGTAAAATGGGGCAAACACGAATGCCTCTCACCAAAGTAACACTAAATTACATTGCTTTGCCTAAATTACAAATAATGTCATACAAAATATTTATCAAGTTATATGCAAAATCTCACATCACAACACACCCTCATACATCTTTATAGTAACAGCATCCCTTATTTACGATGGAGCGTCCAATCAGAAGAAAATATGAAGCTGGTTTTAAATTAAACGTTGTTGAGGTAGTGAAAGAAATTGTAACAGGCAATATTGGATGGGACTGCCCCCCGGGGTATATAATAGTGATTATTTGTATTACAGACTCTGTGGGACTTCTTTAGTTGTAGAACAGATAAATACATAATGCAATTTTATTTATATGAAACATATACAACATAAATAATGAGTTATCTCTGCTTGTTGCCAAATGTGCAGGTTGATCTTTGAGTTCTATGCAGTATGCATACATAGTTAGCCACACAGAGATAAAAAACAAACCTTGAAGGAGCCTGAGCCCCCAAAAAAAAACCAAACACAGGAAACTCTATGATATAATAATGATAACAAAAGATTTTTACTATTTACAAGACCTTTTTGATAGAAGAAAAAGGGCAGCACATCAGCATAGATAGTTTGGAGAGCCTTCAGGGTGACTTCAAAAAATAGAACAATCTAGCAGCTTCAATCATGACACTTTGAATATTCTGCCTTTAAAAGACCTACATGTTTTTTCTGACTTTTAACTACAATTTCGGCATTTATGCTTCGTTTTGACGAAATATATGATTGCAAATCTCTGACTGTGTTCTTTCTTCTTTGATCTCACGGAGGCCCGGTAGTGCAGTGCTTGGCAGCTCAACAAACTTTTATGGCCACAGTAATAGGTCCAGTATTGTTGTCAGTTCCCTAGCCATCAAGGACATTTTAAAGATGATTGTACCATTATAATCCACTCAAATCTAGTTCACTTAGTCCTTCCCCATTGGCTTCAGCGCATTTTCCACAGTTTGGCGATATTCATGAACAATTCCCCTAATTTCAAAGAACTCAAAGGGGAAGCAAACACTGTGGAGTTCTCTCATCACTAGTCAGTAACATTGTTCACTGATTTTGATAAGCATTTTAGAGTTTCTTTGTTGTTAATATTGGTTTGATATGGATAACGCATTGGCTACAGTGCACTAACAATAATGGTTAAATGTGCTGTATTACAGCCAAGGTCTGTTTGCCTGGCTTGTATTTGTTGTCTGTGTTTCTATTATTATTATTTTTTTCATGTAGTTTTTTTTTTTGTTATTCTATAAACGTTTCTTTAAATGTCGCTTACGTTCTGTGTGCTCTGTGGGTGTCACTCTAAGAGGTAGGACCACCCTGACATCACCAATCCTGACACCCAGAAAAAAGGTTCTCTGATGAGCCACACTAAAGTTTGTTGGACTCTTTTAGAGAGTATTATTGTTTCTTTTGGAATTACATATTTTTCGACTATTTTCTGATCTGGTCCTTGGATTATTCTCTGGGATTATGTATTGGTTCCTGGTTACCTGGTATTGTATTTTTGGCAACTCTTTTGAGCTTTTTGTTTTATAATTCTCTATTTTTTGTGAATAAAACATTCAGTTATAAAGATTCTTTGCTTAGAATTGTCGTAAAGCCAGGGGTTTCACAGTTTTCCCTCATGTAAGGCATTTATAATATTTTATAACTTTAAAGAGCATTTTGAACTTTAAAAGCCTGGTCAGGTTGAAGCCAGCAGGTAATTGTAGGGAGCAAACAAATCAGGGGTGGCCAGTGGAGCTTTATGATCATTTTGGACCATACACCTCATTTTTTAGACCATGCACCATTATACAAAAATATGATTGGAGCAGTTTTTCTTGGAATACTATAAAGTCTTTGGTGTTCAACTACACAAGACTGGTGTTGACATGAGTGAAAGATGTGGGATTGCAATCTAATGTGAGTATTAGAGTAAATAGTTTAAAATAAAATATTAAAACATATTTGAATCATCCTGAGTCAACCCTTTTACATATCCTCTCCAATTTTGTATTGGTCCTAACAGAAAAACTGCAACCCCAACACTACCAAAAACGAGTTTTCATATTAGCTGAAAAAGAAAGATTTCATGGAACAGTAATTGAACAAAATCAATACATTATAAGTTTTGATTTCTCACCAAAAAAAAACTAATTTTGTTTTTTCTATTTTAAATATTGATATGGCTCAGTGATGGTGTTGCATATATATTCAGATTATACACTCACCTAAAGGATTATTAGGAACACCTGTTCAATTTCTCATTAATGCAATTATCTAATCAACCAATCACATGGCAGTTGCTTCAATGCATTTAGGGGTGTGGTCCTGGTCAAGACAATCTCAATCGCAAAGCATTTGTGAAGCCACAACACACACAACCTTGAGGCGGATGGGCTACAACAGCAGAAGACCCCACCGGGTACCACTCATCTCCACTACAAATAGGAAAAAGAGGCTACAATTTGCACGAGCTCACCAAAATTGGACAGTTGAAGACTGGAAAAATGTTGCCTGGTCTGATGAGTCTCGATTTCTGTTGAGACATTCAAATGGTAGAGTCAGAATTTGGCGTAAACAGAATGAGAGCATGGATCCATCATGCCTTGTTACCACTGTGCAGGCTGGTGGTGGTGGTGTAATGGTGTGGGTGATGTTTTCTTGGCACACTTTAGGCCCCTTAGTGCCAATTGGGCATTGTTTAAATGGCACGGGCTACCTGAGCATTGTTTCTGACCATGTCCATCCCTTCATGACCACCATGTACCCATCCTCTGATGGCTACTTCTAGCAGAATAATGCAACATGTTACAAAGCTTGAATCATTTCAAATTGGTTTCTTGAACATGACAATGAGTTCACTGTACTAAAATGGCCCCCACAGTCACCAGATCTCAACCCAATAGAGCATCTTTGGGATTTGGTGGAACGGGAGCTTCGTACCCTGGATGTGCATCCCACAAATCTCCATCAACTGCAAGACTCTATCCTATCAATATGGGCCAACATTTCTAAAGAATGCTTTCAGCACCTCGTTGAATCAATGCCACGTAGAATTAAGGCAGTTCTGAAGGCGAAAGGGGGTCAAACACCGTATTAGTATGGTGTTCTTAATAATCCTTTAGGTGACTGTATAATCGTTGTTTTATCACTCTTAAATGAAAATGGTAATTTTTCAGGTGCTTATCAGAGATTATAGGATATTAACTATGGTAAGATCCTTCATTTACACTTATACTTTACATTACTAGTAAAATATTACCTTACATTGACCATTTTCTGAAATATAACCAGGTTTCATATAATTGTAGGCTCCAGTTTAGTCAAAGACCTTGAGTGAGATGATCTTGCCAAACAACTCATCTAATATACGTGCTGAACTGGCTTCAGCACATAATGAGCAACTTATATTTTGCAGCTCCACAGATATGTCATATATAAAGGGATATTGTCCATTAAGATTCATATAAAGATGAGACATTATGCAAAACCTTCTGCTCTTCAGTCATCCATCAAAGCTGCACAGCATTAAACATTCATAGGCTTTTGAATGAAAAGCCAAATATTTCATGTTAGACCCTGAGGGCCTGAAAAGTCATTTATTGCTCACAAACACTATACAGCATGCTTAAGAACCCTGATGTCTGCAAAAATATAACTTTATGGACATAATTACATCTTTATCAGTGTTGATAAGCAGTTAACATGCACATCCATTTTTATTTAAGAGAAGCAGAATGGTTAGACTATTGAAACAGAAAACTCTGATGGTTGCTCAATGCCCCACAGTCTGTTGTAAAGTCTTTTTATGTCAAACGCATTGTGAAAAAGGATGACACTCTGGCAACAACCTGCCAAGGGCTGCCTCTAGAACATCCCCTCAGGGCAACAAGATGACAGTGAATTGAACAAGGACATGCGTTGTCTGAAAAAAAAAAAAGTATTAAAATGCATATTCCTCAAAAAATTAAGTGAACTCCTTATAGACCCCTCCAAATAAATGACAATGAAAACCCAAAGTCAGCTGCTTAATAATTTTCAGTCAAGGTCGTGCTTGGTTTGTTTCCAATATTTGTTGTGTAATGTAAACTTTACCACACTAATTTACTACCAATGAAATAATGAAGAACATATTATTAAACACATATCTGCAATATATTTTGGGTGCTAGCCTTATTCACATTTAATATCATCTTATAACCTTACATGAAGTGCAGGCACTTTTCCTCTGTAGCTTCCAAGAATGCTGCAAAAAGCCAGCATTGCATATTAAAGTAAAGATGCTGAGCCTAAGAAATGCAAAAAAAGGGGCAGCTTAACTTTAGGAAAGTGTACCTTAATAAGTATACCATATAAAAAGGAACATCAAAAGCTTTTATTGTACACATGGAAGAGGAGGAGGGAGGTTAAGAGCACGCACAGATACAGTGCATTGCTGCACCCACCACACAACAAACCAACACAGGATCCCAGATTAGGACCCGAGTGCAGACATTCAACGGGTGACACCTCAGTACCACACTAGTTCAGATGCAGTGGAACAGTGTGAGTTTTTTTATGGTGGCCGGAGTGCCAGTTCTGCCACCAACCCCCAAGTTTTTTCCATGCAGTAATTAGGTAGACTGAATCAACTAAATTAATGTATTTATGCCAGCAAAATATATAAATACAGACCCACAGAAAAACCAGCATGACTAGATGGAGTCCATCTTTGTGGTATCCTCTGTCACCTGTCCAGTCTGATGCAATGGCTCAAGAAAGTGCCACTGCTGCTAGAGAAAACATCCTGCATTGATCCTGTTCCAAAGAAGGCAGTCACTTTTTCACCTAATGTATACAGACCGGTGCCACTTACCTACCACATCATAAGGACTTTTGATAGGCTGGTCCTGGACTATATGACTCCTCTGTGAAAGACCACTTGAATAATTTCAGAGATATGCAGGTGGATTAGCCTATGGTCTCCTGGATAATGGACCATCTGCCGTTTGTGAGGCTCAAGGACTGTGTCTATGATATGGATGTGAGCAACGCTGCAGCACCACAAGGAACACTCCTGCTCTCTTCACTCTGTACACCTTCAACTACAATATAACACCAGGTCATGTCATTTGCAGAAATTCACAAAGGTTCTGCACTTATGAGGTGTACTGAAAAGGTGGGTTAGACAGTGTATATAGGAGTCAAGTTAAGAACATGGTGCAAAAGAGAATTGTCTGCAATTTAACATCAACAAAACCAAGCAATTGAACATGGACTTTCGCTACACCAAAGATCCTCTACGGTGGAGGACCACCATGGCTGCAGGTTTTCATTCTAACCCTTTTTTCTTAACGAGTGCTCTGTTTGTGCTGCTAATTAACTTCTTATGAATTAATTTTGATTGGCTTGTTTTATAAGATGTGCTCCCCTGAATTTCTTTCCTCATTGTTCCTCCGAATTGCTTCATTTCTTTCCTTAAATGGCACCCAAACAGAAATGAAACGTGAAGTGAGTGAGCCAACAGAAGACCAGCTAAGTCAGGGCCTCAAACTCCAACCAGCTGCTTAAATGAGGAGCTGATTCTTGTTTTTAATTAAATCTATTCTTTAATTCCGTGGATTGTTGCTGCTCTCATTGTGCAATAGCAGACATTTCTAAAATTGTTGATTTTGCGGACCTGAGCAGATCAACATTCCTGAGACTTTTATCTTTCTTTATTTTCAAATACTGTATACATTAAATTTAAATAATGTTAGCAAGTTATGATGGTTGCATAATTGTTTTTTCCTTGGGATAACAGCGGGAACACTAAACTAGCACGCTCTAAACATCAGCGCTCTCGCTACGCTACCACGGCCATGATGCTAGTAATTACAATAAGAGGCAAGCATTTACCTTGGCTAACTTGATCTGTTAAAATGGTAAACATGTTAATAAACCAACACAGGCCAGCCTGTATATTAAGAATATTCCATATTGGTCATAAATGGTAAGACTATAACTAGCAAACGTACCAACTTAGCAATCGGGAAACGACTCCCCGGTTGCACTTCCTGTTGTGGCTGAGCATGCATCTGACGTCAGTGGCTGAGCGTGCATGTGGCTGAGAGTGCACGGTCTGTAGCCAGACCCTTCTCACTGGAGTTGGCGACTCCTGCTGTGCACCACTGCTTCCCAAACTCGGTCTTGGGGACCCACTGTGGCTGCAGGTTTTTGTTCCAACCAACTTTCGTTTTTCATTGGACTCTGAAACTGGATTATTTTCCAGTTTCTGTGTTTTGGAGACAATGTAGAAATTACAAACTAAGTTTGGTAGATTTTTATCAAAATATAATAAGCAGTGTTATGGGGAATATGTAGTTTTTTTTTTAAGTATTTAACATTATTTTCAACCTAATTTTTATTCTTCATTTCCAGGTGTTCTGGTTATTTTATCGATTATTTACAAATTAGCGAGTCTGATACTAAAGTCATTGCTGCTTTCATCGTCCTGGGCGTCTGCTGTGCAGGTTGTTAATTGTCACTATTAGGATTAAATGAAGGGAGCAAACTACAAAGGAAAAGGGGAAAAGAATAGGAAAACAACAAAAGAGAGATAAGCACTTATAGCTTTACAAAAAAATAGAAGTATTTCTAAATGTCTTATAAGTGTAAAAACCACACTGTTTTTTTTTCTGAATGCAGAAATAAGAGACGATTAAAAAGACCAAATAATTAAATGAGATCCGTTGTTAGCAATTATTATCACAGGTTGTGAAGTTGGTTGGAACAAAAATCTGCAGCCACAGTGGGTCCCCAGGACCGGAGTCGGTGACCCCTGTTCTACACCAGTGCTTCCCAACCTCAGTCCTGTAGCCCCCCTGTGGCTGCAGGTTTTTGTTCCAACCAGCTTCTATTTTTAATTGGACTTCTAGCTCAAATAAGTGAGCTGTTATTTCCCAGTTTCTGTGTTTTGGAGTCAATGGAGAAATAACAAAACTAAGTTTGATAAAATTTTCTTAAAATGTACTAAGCACTTATAAGGGAATAGTTGTTTTTTTTTTTTTAACTTTTTAACAATTTTCTGCCTGATTTTCATTCTGCTTTTCCTGGTGTTCTGATTGTTTAATTTATTATCTACTAATTTGTAGGTCTGAAGTTATTTCAGGCTTTCACCATTCAGAGTTGCTTACCTGGCTGTCAGTTCTGTTTGTTTTAATTAACATTATCAGGATACAATGAAGGGTGCAAACTGCACAAAAAAAAATAACAAAACAATAGGACAACAACAAAAGAGAGGTAAGCGTTTAAAACAAAAGTAGAAATATTTCTAAATGTCTTATAAATGTAAAAATAATACTGCTGTGTTTTTCTAAAGGCAGAATAAGAGAAGGGAAAAAAGGCCATCTAAATAAATGAGATCAATTATTATCACTAATTGAATGTTGACTGATGAAAAGCGCCCACACTTTTAATTTAACGACTGATGTATGAGAGACTTATTTTTTACTTTTTAGTACACTTTTTAACTTAATGTAAGAGTGTTTTTTAAAAGTATCTTTTTACATATATATACAGTATTATTTTCAACTTTTTACTCTTGGGTTTGTTTTAGTATAATTTTGTAATCAATATTTTAACACTTCCTTTAATATTTCTATCTGTTACAAGCGCTGTCTATTGGTGAAATCTTGAACTATTCTTCATATGAAAATTTCATTTCTTAATTAACATGGATTAATTGATCAATTAGTGAAACTGATTATTGATTCGTGTATTTTCATCAGAAGTGAGTAAGTGTGCAAACTTTCAAGTCATTTGGACAATAGAAAGTAGGTTAAATATCGATTACAAGATGTGTACCAGACAACAAACAGGTGAAGTTAATATAAGTGTGGTAATAAAAAGCTGCAGCAACAGGGGGTCCTCAGGCCCAAGTCTGGGAAGCACTGCTCTACATGCATTCAATATTCAGGGAATGATTGTGGCAGTGGTGCATGGCTTACAAGTGCTTGGCAGTTTGCGTCAAGTACAGGCGGCTATTCAGGCCTTGTAACACAGAGGAACTACTGTATGTAAGAAATGGCAGATAAGCCACTTTTTTCGTAATGCTTTAATATGGGTGTGTGACATCCTTTACATGTTCTACAACTCTGTGGTGGGCAGTATGATTTTCTGTTGTGGTGTGTTGGGCCAGTATCATCACCTCATGAGAAACTCACTGAATTAACAATTTTGCACTTTAGACCCATTGAAGGTGGAACTTCCTTCCACCTGTAGAGTGGTTCTTTATGTACAGACTTGAAATCCAAGCCTACAGTATGAAAGAGCTTCAGAAGTAAATATCACTTTCTAGAGCACTTTAAACTCTTAGAGCTCATAGATCCTGCTTGTAAAAAATCTGAAAAACTCAAATAAGTGAGAGCTCATAATAAGGCAGCAGACCTGCTCACCCAAAATCTGCCCACCTGCTTCACTGATATGCTTTTACTCTGCCACTATATCTTTGCATTTCCATTGTAAACTTAGCACCCTTGTTTCTGGTTGACTATGTACCAGATCTTTTAAGTGTCCATTTGACTTACAGTTTTACTAATCCCTTTCAGTTAGATGTACAGTACACCATATGGCCAACAGTTTGTGAACACCTGACCATCACACCTATATGAGCTTGTCGACCATCCCATTACAAAGTCATGTGTATTAATATGGAGTTTATCCCCACTTTGATGCTATAACAGCTTTGGGAAGGCTTTCCATGTGATTTTAGAGTGTGTCGTTGGAAATTTTTTTCTGTTGAACCAAAAAAAGCATTTGTGAAGTCAGTTACTAAACTTGGATAAGAACGCCTGGCTCACAATCGACATTCTAATTCATCCCCAAAGTGTTCAACAGGGTTGTGGCCATGGCTCTGGGTAGTGTACTTGAGCTCTCCACACCAAACTGTTGCCACAAAGTTGAAGCACACAATTACTGTATCTAAAATATCTTCGTAAACTGTAGCTTTAACAGTACCCTTCACTAGAACCAAGGGGCTTAGACCAAATCCTTAAAAAATAGCCTCAGAATTATTATTCCTCTTTCCTTTTTTATTCTATGTATTTTTATTTATTTGCTTATTTACTTATTTTTCTATTATTAAAATTTTACTCAGTTGGCCTAGCTCTCTTTCTCATGGATGGGGGTTGATTTGTTTCTAACCTAGTTTTGTAAAAACGTGACTTGCTTGTATAGAATGTTATTTGATTTTAATAAGTTCAATAAAATGTTTAAAAAAAAATTATTATTATTATTCCTGCTTCACCAAACTTTACAGTTGGCAATAGGCAGTTCAGAAGATGATGTTCTCCAAGCATCCACCAAACCCAGATGTATCCATCACATTCCCAGATAGTGAAGGTTGATTAATCACTCCAGAGAACACATTTTATTTGCTCCAGAGTCCAATGGCAGGGTGCTTTACTCCACTTCAGCCAACATCTAGCATTGAGCAAAGTGATCTTAGGTTTGTGTGCAGCTGTTTTGACATTAAAGGCCATTTCATAAAGCTCCTGATGCACGGTTTTTCTGCTGACTTTCTCAGTTGCTTCCAGAGGCAGTTTGGAAGTGTGTTGTGAGATCGGAAAAGTGGTGTGAGTACTCAATATGCAGATCCGAATCCAAACACAATTTAATATGCACAGTGAACAAAACAAAAAGCAACAACTTGTATCTGGTTCAATTGTAGAGGCTGCAACACTCTGTATGTGAACTTGATGGCCACTGCAGAGGACCTCACCCTGCCACTTTAGGCAGCGTTAGTAAGCTCTGCCTTAAACATTGTGGCCTGCAAAGGAAGTTCTTGCCGCCCAAACCCGACACAAACAGACGTAGGACACAAGTTCAGCACACACATTTTATTTTTTTTCTTTGTGGGAAACGCCTTCCCCCATTTCCCACCTGCACAGCACAGTTCATAGCACTAAACACAACACAAAACACGCTTTCTTTTCTTCTGTTTCTTCTTTCTTTCTCTTCCTCTCTCTTCACCTCCACGCCTCCTCCAGCAAGCTTTGTCCACCTTCTCCCAACTCTGGCTCCGGGAGTAGTGGCAGCAGGCTCCTTTTATTGAGCATGAGAAGTGCCTCAGGTGCTTGACGACTTACTTCTGGCAGCACTTCTAGGTGTGGCACAAGTGCTGCCACACAGGACTCTGCCATTCCTGCAATGTCCCCCTTGCAACGCCCACGGAACCCAGGAGGGCTGCTCCAAACTTTAACTCCCTAGGAGACCTGGGAGAGTCCGAGGCACCACTGCCACCCGGGGGAGCTGCCCTCTAGTGTTCTGGGGGAGGTAATGTCCTGAATATACCCTCTACCCCAGTCCTTCCACTATATAGGGGTCCCAGCCAGGCAAGGGCCCCGGCCGTATGACACAACATCCAACTTCACCAGTCTGCAAGCTGCAGCAAGAATATTCTTGGCAAAATGACAATGGTTAAAACTAAAAAAGTAAAAATGTCATGTTCAAAAATGTTCACCTCAAAGAAAGGTATGAAACCTCAATGATGACTGCATATTTAAGGACAACTGGACTAAAAAGCATGTCTTCATTCTTCTAGAAAAATATTATGGAACCAATGTGCTTAATTTGTCAGAAAAGTTAGAAATTGTAAACAGTAGCAATGTGTAATGCCACCATGACACCAAAGTTTGGAGGAGATCTGCAGGGCACTGAGGAAAGAGCCACAAAAGAAAACCCATTGACGTCATCACATCAAGCTACAATCAGAATAATTATTAAGACAATGACTTAGCAAGAGTGTACAACGGAAGCATTGCAAAGAGTTATTTAGGTCAATCAATGCTTGACGGAAAACAAAAAGGATGAAATAACAGATTATAGTGTAGCAAGACAGACTGAACTAAGATAATTAGGCAACTTATTTATGACATTATAAAGGGAAATTAAGTCTGCGCTAACTGTAGATGTATCAACTGACATTACAGATAATGCACAATTGATAGTCTTTATTACATTTTATAATAAAGAAAAGGCAGAATTTTGTGAGGATGTCTTTGGTCTGAAAGCTCTTCTCCTACTGTAAGAAGGGAAGACCTTTTTACATCCATAATGCAGATGCTGAGTGAGAAACTGACCAGAAGCAAATGATGTCAGTAGCTGCTGATGAAATGCTTGAAAGATCATCACCTATACCTAATATGCTATCACTACATCATCCACCAGACAGTTTTGTGTGCCAGCCTAGGAGAAATGTACTCAGAAGTTACAACAATAGTGATGATACATGTCAATTATTTGAAAGCATCATCTGCACTACAGCATTATTTATTGCACACATTCCTGAAAGATGACAGTGTAACATTTGATAATTTACTTCTCCACAATAATGATAAGTCGCTCAGTAATGGTAGGTGTGGTGTTCTGAAAGATTTTGAACACTTTGTTTTGTGGACTGTTTTCATAAAAGCACTTGTGCACTTTTTGAAACCATCCCCTTGCTATGTTGTTGTCTCCACTGTCTAGCTCTTCTCGGTGACATTATCGATGGTGTTGGATTCAAGGGCTCCCGAACAGCGATGGGAGCATGGAGCTGAACCTGCATCGTCACAGTAGGGTATTGGAACATTTGTGTATTGGAATATATTGTGTATTATATTATATTATATTATATTATATTATATTATATTATATTATATTATATTATTATTTTATATTATATATTGTGTATTGGAATATATTGTGTATTGGTATATTGGAACATTTGTGTATTGCTCAGAAAGAACTGCTAACTTTTCTGACTCTTATAGAAGAGAGTGGTTAGGAGCATGTGCTAATACAGCACATTGCTACACCCACTACATGACAAACCAACTCAGGAACCCAGATTAGGACCCAAGTGCAGCCATGTGGCAGGTGACAAAACAGCACCACACTAGTTCAGATGGAATGAAGCCAATGTGAAGTTTTTTATGGTGACTGGAGTGCCAATTCTTACACCAAACCACATGTTTTTCCCTGCAGGTTGGAGGGCCTACTTACAGGGCTGAATGCAGATTAGCGTCATTACCCAGGATGGAGCAATTGCAGGTTAAGGACCTTGCTCAAGGGCCCAATGAAGTGGAATTACTTTTGGCTTTTATGGGATTCGAACCGACAACCTTCCGATTGCTAGCGCAAATCCCTAGGTTAGGGAAAAAAAGCAACAGCTTCTAACTGCAGGACTTTTATAGTCTGAACAAAGCAATGCAAAAGCTAAAGTTTATGGATTTCATGCAGAATGAAATGAAAATAGAAGTTGTTGCTTTTTTTCTGATCTAACATCTCACCTCACTGACCTAAATATCCAGCTTCAGAGTAGAAATGCCACATACTGTATATGACCTCATGTCAGCAGTGCATTCTTTCCAGAGGTATTTAAACATGACATACAGGAGGACACGCTTCACTTCCCAAATCTTTTGGCACAAACAAAAGGAGAACATCAGCAGCAGAATCATGTTGCATTCCTGGAGAATTTCACTGAAAATATAAAAACTTTGAAGACTCCAGTGTGGGAAAACAAGTCGTACTGTTCATGGACAACCCATTTGCAGTAACAAATGTCACAGAACTTTCCATAGAAGCATAGAAAGGCTGTCAATGTGCCAGTGCTACTTTGCTGCAAACTGAGTTGATAAACTTTCAATGAAAACCTTCGTGTGAGGGAAGCTTACTGTGACATTGTTACTTTCTGGACAAAGATGGGTACTGCAGCAAATGTCCCCCAAACTGCCCTAGAAAATCTCACCTCGTTTGCCATGACATATTGCAGCAAATCAGAATTTTCATCTATGAATATGATAAAAATAAAGCACAGTAGACTCACCAATGGCTACTTGCATTAGTTGCGCTATGTTCTTCAGCACTTGGCTGCCCAGCTCTGTAAGTTTGCAGGGTCTACTACTTCATGGCTGAGCTGTTGTTGCTCACAGATGCTTCAGTTTAACAATAGCAACACTCTACTGTTAGTCTAGTTGAAGCCAAGGTCAAATCAACATGGAAGCTCCACTGTGGGATGGCACCATTATTGAACTATGCACCATAATGAGATTTCTTTGGGCAGAGGGAGTGAAACTTATGTTAAGTGATCTTCCTCAGTTAGCTGTAAATGACCCAGCAATCCTATGATTTAAAGTTTATTTCCTTAGCTGCTACTTAAAACTGCCCACATAATTACAACTACTACTACAACTACTACAACTCTTTATCTCCATTATGCAATTAATTTGAAAGTACAGTTATGTAAGTCAAGTTCTGAAGCCTTTAGTTTGCAATCCAGTTAAGTGTGGGGCTGATTTCTGATTCCTTCTTTTAATGTTTAAGGTTTCTTTATTTAGTCATGTTTACACAAGAAAACATGAAATTTGCCTTCTCAGTTGCATCTAATAACAGACAGAATGAAATAAAACAGACAAATAGAAACAAGAAAGGTTAAGGTAAGGCAGTTAGATAATACATATTTACACCAAAAAAAGGTTACAAGATATATATCAAAACCTTAATTATCATTTCCAATATTTCTTTTTGAAAAGGTGTATGGCACTAGGAAGAAAGACGTTTCTGCAGCGATTTGTGTGGGTTTTCAAAGCGCCTATCCTTCCTGATTTACTGAACTTTAGCTCTACATGTAATGGATGACTGTCATCAGTTGAGATGATTTCCAGCTTCTTTAACATTGCCCTCTGACACACGCTAGTCAAATCATCTACATCAGCCCCAATAACTTTTGCAGCATACTTCGTAATCTGCTGGAGCTTTTTTGAGTTTTGGTTTGTCAGACTATTAAACCATGCAACGAAACTGAAAGTGATCACAGACTCGATCATACTGCGATAGAAGGACAACATGAGGTCCTTGTCTACTTTAAATAGTTTGAGTTTATGGAGGAGAAATAAGAGCTGGTTGCATTTAGAGAATCATTTTTTTTGTATTTGTATTCCAGTTAAGATTGTTATCTAGGTAAGTTCTTAAGTATTTATATTCAGTCACTATTTCTACCTCCTCTCCCAGAACTACAATAGGTGAATATACAGATTTCTGTCTCTTAAAATCAAATATCATTTCTTTGGTCTTTTTTACATTCAGAGTGAGAGAGTTTTTATTGCACTAGTTTACCATACAGTCCACTTGATTTAGATAGTGGCTTTCATCCTCCCCAGATATGTGTCCTGTGAGCATGGTGTCCTGTTTGAAACATTGCATGGCTTTGGCCCTCTTTCTTTAAATAAAATGTCCACACTCATCGTGATTACAAAGTGCAGACCTTCTTATAATTCTTCTTATAATTATAATGTCCCCTTAAATTATCTTGCTGCATCTTATATATCGGAGTGTCTGACATCTTATATTCCAAATCGTAACCTTAGATCTTCAAATGAGTGTCTGCTTATAATTCCAACAGCTAAACTTAAAAGAAGTGGTGAGGCAGCCTTCTGCTGTTATGCACCTAAAATCTGGAATAGTTTACCAATAGGAATTTTCGCCAGGCGGATACGGTGGAGCACTTTAAAAAACTGCTAAAACACATTACTTTAACATGGCTTTCTAATAACTTCATTTTAATTTAATATTGATGCTCTGCATATTTAATTAATTATCATTACTATTCATGGTGGCTCCAAAATCCATACTAACCCCTACTCTCTCTTCTGTTCTTTTTCCGGTTTCTGTGGTGGAGACCTGTGCCACCACCACCTAATCAAAGCACCATGATGTCCCTACATTGACGGATTAAAGGCCAGAAGTCCACGTGACCGTCATCATCAAGTCTTTCCATGAGAACCCTGAATACAATGAGGACTGATCATTTATGTTAGGTAGCATGCCTAGAGGAGGCTGGGTGGTCTCATGGTCTGGAACCCCTGCAGATTCTATTTTTTCTCCTGCCGTCTGGAGATTTTTTTGTTTTTTCTGTCCTCCCTATGTTAATTAGTGTTCTTTGATTTTAATTCTTACTTTGTCTTTTTTCTCTTTCTTCATCATATAAAGCACTTTGAGCTACATTATTTGTATGAAAATGTGCTATAGAAATAAATGTTGTTGTTGTTGTTGTAAAACTCTGGGATGATATGCTTGCTGGTATAAAGGATTGATACCTAAATCAGAACCTATACATCACTGCCCACCCTGTTTTAATCAGGCCACACATTTAGGTTCCCAAAACTTAAAAGCGTTCAATTTTAAAAAGTGGTATTGTCAATGCTGTAAGAATTTTGAATTTTAGTGGCTGTAAGGGCCGTGATGAATTCTATGTTGGTGCAGTGTTTTGTTTTCTTATTTGTAAGAACTGTTAAAATGTAATTGTTTTCTCATCATGTATCTGTGGAACAATTTGTGCCTTCCTGCTGCAAACAACTTTCCCTGTGGGATAACAAAAGTTTGCCTAAACGTAAATCTAAATCCAACTTAAAGCCACTTGTTTGGCTGATCACACACTAAAATCATCAATTTGTTATTTTTCATGGCAGGCTGTTAAACACCACCTCCAGTTTTATGTTTCTTTTGTTATCTGTCACTGGTACCCTGTCTAAGCTCCTACTTATGGGCATAAAACAAGATGTCATGGTAGGTACATACCTTTGGTATTATCTAGGACAAACACAGCATCACATGTTCTTATAATCATACTACTACTTTTATGGACACTAGCTGGTGTTGTACAATATTTTATTTACCCTGTAAGTACCAGGTATCCAATGGTTGCTTAGTCTCATAATTGTGTAGGGTAATTCCACTTTTATCAAATAAGAAATATTTGCTGTCATCTTTTATAAATAAATTATAATCATTTTCTGCTGGTGTATTATGGCTTTACAGACTCATTGGTGTCTTTGGTGATTTTTAATTCATACTCTTAGTAGCTCCTGTCAGTTCATACCAGCATGTTGAATTGCTGAAGGGTTTTCTTTTCCCCAAGAAGTCACTGGTGAGGCTCTCTTCTCCTTTATTATATAAGACCAGCTAAGCAACCCCTTACCTCTCCATTATTTCACTGCAGTACTGGAGAACAGTCATGGAAAAAATAGCAATTTATCACATGCCACGCTCATACCAGCACTCACACCAGGCAGTTAACATGACATGCCTGCCTCTGGGCTGAGAGGTGGAAGGGGGCCAGAGTACCTGCTGAAACCCCACTCAGACCTTCAGACATTATGGAGTTTCTGGGCTGAGTTTTGAACCCAGGAGTTTAGAACTATGATAACATTATAAGTTTGATAAATGAGATTAGACCATTTTGTGTATCAGGTTTTCATATTTTTAACTAAGAGCTAAATTGTCCCATCCAGATGCATTTTTAAAGTCATTAAGATTTCTGTTTCATCCACATGATTTATCAGTTTACTTGAGACCCCTGTGATTCCTTAAATGAAGAAGTGCTTCCTGGCTTCAGACTTAAGTCTTCCTCCTTGGCTTCCACCAGTGTCCTCGAGTACATAATTCACTATTTAAACAAAATAGTTCTAATGGCTCAGTTTAATTGATTCCTTTGAGATATCTGAAGACCTGGACGATGCCTCAGCTCAAGACTTACTCCCTTCATCGTTCCCTTCAGGTTTGGAATACTCTTGAAGTAGCAAAACTCAACAGAACACAAACTACCTACCTCCATTACCACTCCCCTTACAATTCTATTTTCAAAAACATTACATTTTTAAAAACACTTATAGATACTGTGGTGGATTGCCGGCATTTTACTCCGGCCCTCATCCCCTGGCCGCTAGGAGGAGCTCTCCCGAGAGCATATACGGGCCCCGAATTCCAGCAGGGCCTCATGGACTATGTAGTTTTATACACAGCCCTGCTGGATACCTTGGGGGCCACTGGGAGTCGCTGTCGGGAGGCCAATGGACTCTTTTGGGCACCATGACCTGGAAGTTCGTCACAGGAAGAGCGACGGGCTTCCGGGGTGAAGAAAAGTACTATTTACACTGACCCGGAAGGAATAAGGACTTGTGGAACTGTTGGGCAGAAAGACTTCCGGGTCAGGAGGAATAAAAGGACTCTGGGAACTCCCAGACAACGAGCAGAGCTGGGTGGTAGGAGGGCAACGTGTCTGGGAGTGGAGGATTGTTGATTATTGATTTATTATTGTGGTTATTGTGATTTATGAATAGTGTGGAGTGGAGGGTGCTTAGTGCACATTGTTATAATAAAAAGAATAATTGTAGCACTTTTACCAGGTGTTTGGCGTGGTACCTGAGGGTTCAAGGGAGCACTACTGCCCCCTACTGCGACAATACTTTTTTACTTTAACAAGCCTAAATATCAATAAATATTTCTCACTTTTCCATTCACCACACATTACAGTTTATTCCTTTGAAGAAGAAATAAAGAAAAGAAATAAAGTCACTCAACATATGCAGTATTATAACACATATAATAAAATATTAAATTAAAGTTCATTGACCTTTTCAGTATTTGTTTTTAAATGATTTGTGATGTAATACATTTCTCTTGAAACTATATGCATGGTTTTTATTTTTTCTCCTGACAATGACAGAAGGGCATCAGAGGACAAATACGGCAACAATGTAGAAATATTTGAAAGGCATCGACATGTTTAGCCCTCTCTATATTTAGATCAAGGCAGACTACAAGGGAAGAAAGCTGCATCAGCAAACAAGAGAGCAAACAAGATAATTGATTCCACTGTAAGCTCATTCAGACAAGAAGACATACGAATAACAAAGAAAGAAACTGAGGCAAATGTGTGGGAGAAAAATGAGAGCTAATTAATAGGAGGCCAAAGCAAATAGAAGAAAGATAAACATGGAGGTACATTTGGTAAAAAAAAAAAAGGATAATATAGGAAATAAATCCACACATAGCACAATGATGAGTCATAATTGTAAAGTCTACCTGGGAAATCAGAATACTCAAAAGTCTCTGTATTGATGATGTAGTGCATAGTCAGCATTTACATCTCTTTTACATTATTCTGCCTTCATGTTTTACTTGTGTGAAAGACTTCAGGTACTGCATGTGTGGACTTTTCTGAAAATGAAACAAAAATGGCCTTTACTTATTTGTTATTGCTTAACCCTTGATTATTGTCATTAAAAGAGACTGACATGTCTTGTAACATTCATGCATTTTCTTAACGATTTATTTCCCTTTAAACAGCAGGCTTGTTTAATCAAAAGTTGCCATCAGTCTAACCTCTGCTTCTGAACGGAAATAAATCCTTCAATTGTTTTCTATGGGGTTGTCTTGTTCATTTATAATTTCTTTGACATCATCACCAGGTGTGTGCAGCTATGTTCCGTTGGGAGAAATTCAAATTGTATTTTTTTTTATTATATATCTTGTATAGTTTGTAATGATTAAGAGCATAATGATCTTTGAGAAAGGTTGTCTCATAATAAAGAAAGGCAACTTCAGAATTTAACAAACTAGTTACTTATTTTTTATTATTAAATCCATTTATAAATAGTACTCCTGACTTCATTTTCACCAAGAAGTCACCAGTGAGGCTCTCTTTTCTTTGGAAAAGTTACTCTAGGTCAAACCTTCTGAGTACCATATATACTCGCGTTTACGTTCTCCCATGGAAAAGTCAGGGCTTGATTTTACCGTATAATTTCCGGTATTTTATTATGTCGGTCGTATAAGTCAAATGCAGAAAACTCATTCTATTGCTTCAAGAGATGATGAAATGCTAACTCTCACCTGAGAGAGTAACCACGGAGCACACTGCCTTTTTTTCTATGTATTTTGCCTACATGACCACACGGTAATATCCAAACTATTCCGAATCGACATTTGCACTGTTTTGTGTTTTTTGTATCTCACCCCCTTATACACCTTTATTGTACGAGCATCCCTCATTTACCATGGAGCATTCAATCAGAAGAAAATACGAGGCTGGTTTTAAATCAAAAGTTGTTGAAGTGGCGAAAGAAATTGGTAACTGCGACGCTGCAACAAAAATTTGATGTGTCTGAGAAATTGATGCGATATTGGAGGAAGCAAGAAGATGTAAAAAAAAAATTATTTAAGTTTCACATTTTTGAACGGGCGTATAAGTCGGGGTCTGATTTTATGATTCATTTTTTGGGCTTCAAGACCTGACTTATTCGTATATACGGTAACTCCTTACATCTCCATCATTCCACTGCAATGCAGGAGCCAGTCTTGGACAGGACAGCAGTTCAACACATGCCACGCTCATTCCAGCACTCACACCAGGCAATCAACCCAACATAGCTGACATCTCTGCTACCAGTTTAAGTTCTGATTCTAAAGTGAAAGAAATCTTTCTATTGAACATATTGACATTTTTTCAACAAGAAAAAATGTTATTTTGTGTAACAGAAACGTGAAAATAATAAAACGTCAACATGAATACATTAGGAAGGTATGTTGAGTGACATGTTTTGAAACAGTCACCAATGCACAGCCTGATGTTGGCATCAGGGCACTTGATGTGCATTTCTTTGCACACTTTCCTTATATTATTGGGCATGAGAGGATAGAATGTCTGTGACTGATCTACACAATCGGCTACCACAGCTCAAAGCTTATTGACTTCTATGTTTCCGCTGAAACGAACATTGACAGTTGCTGCATTGTGAATCGTGATTATGGGAATAACACCTTTTTTGTCCTTCTACTTGATCGTAAGTCATTTTGCCACAAAGCTACTTGCCTCACACTGAACCGTCACATGACTGAATTCACCAGGCATTTCACAATGGTTCAGTTGTACACTATCGTATGCATCACTATTTGTGTCAACATGTGATGACTATTTTACATGGTCATCATTATCACTTGATTCAACTAATGGTTCAGTTTAGTTTGTTCTAAAACATCTTCTCATTTAGACTCCACTGTGTTTTATGGTTGAAAAGCTCATCTACAAGATGGTAGAAGAACACAGTCCAGAGCATTACTGGGGCTTAACACTCCGTATCTCATTAAAATCGGTTAAACCGGGTACTACTAGGGATTAACTGTATTGACAAAGGATTCCAGGCCTGAGAGATGCTTGGTGCTAAAGCCAAGGTGGTTGACAATTTCAGTTTCCAGATATTTTGTCCCAGTTTAGCATTTGCTCTGATTAATAAGCATTGCTGTTTAACTAAATTTGGGTTACTGCCTCTCTGTATCATTAAATTGATTTTGAATTGTGGCTTGTGTAGTTTTCATGTTCTCCTTGTGTGTGTGGTGCGGGGGGGGGGGGGGATTTTTATCATATATGTCATAAAAACGTGCATTTTAGATTAGCTGACAAGTCTGAATTGCCGCAGCGTATGTGCTGGTGCTATAGTGTGCCCTATGATAGACTGCCATATTGCCCACATTTTGTCCCTGCTTTGTGTTTAGCTAGGATATAATTAAGTAACAATGCAATCAATAATGGGTTCAGAAAATGGACAGAGACAAGGATGAATATATTATTTATTTGAAATATAACTCACTTAATGTTTTAATTTTATATGAATACTAAAAAATAAAAAAACAAGCCTTTGTTTAATTGATTTCTGCACCCACTGTTTCCAAAACAAGGCAGAACCAAATCACAGGAACACACATTCTTGCCCATACACTGACTTTACTCATGTAAGGTCAATTTAGAGGTGCCAATGGACTTAACTGGCAAGTCTTTGGCATACAATATCATCTGGCAATAACAATAACAACAAAGAAATGCACACAAAATACTGGGAAACCAATCAATCTCCCAATAACTGGGACCAGACCTAATTTAGTACTCTAGAGCTGTGAGACAGCAGCACTAACCACTGTACCAGCCCCATAGTAAACTATATAAGCCACAAAAAATGTAATATAATAAATAAAAATAATTCATAATTCACACAAAGCTTACATACTTACATACAAACATTTTCAGCACATTTTACAAAGGGTTGGTTCCTGCCTTGTGCCTAAAATTAAATGTCCTCAGCATTCACAGAGCATTAGATGAATCAAGCATGATCATCAATGCCTTTTCTCCTTGGGCTTGGGAAGGTCATCCAGGATCAGCCACAATCCACCAATAATATTGCTCCTGTCCATCCATCCCTCTTGGTCCTTCCCCAGCCGGGTCTGATCCCTTTCTCCTCCCCAGCCGGGATGACTATCAGCCTGTTAGGAGCCTCCCCTCAATGCTCGTCCAGCCCATGGGGCATCTACTATATATATATATATATATATATATATATATATATATATATATATATATATATATATACAGTATATAATTGTAGCTGCGTGTTCCCACAATTAAAAGTTCTGCAGCTTCAACTCAAAAAATGTGATTCAAAAAAAGCCTGACGCGAAGAAATGATTCCACAGACAAAATATCTTCATTTTTGAAAGTTTAGTTAAGTTTTAAAGTAAGACAGATCACACAAAAAAAAGAAAATTAAAATAGCAAAAAAGGAAAAATTAATGTTAAGAAAAGTTCAATCCTAACCTTAAATCTTGTTACATCTCAAATCGTTACTATTTACTTAACATTTCTGAACCATTTCAAAACGGTCAGAAAACTGTATGCTTATCCCATTTCTAAGCTTAAAATGGATCTTTCAAGTCCCTCTTTACTGGGACCTGTTCCAAACAAACTGAGCTTATTATCACATTGTTATTCAGTTATAGTAAGAAGGTTCTATCTCTTGTTAACTATAGGGGGAAAAGACTATACCATAAGCTATGACTATGAAAGACATTAATATTCTATTCAAATTAAGCAAACATCAATATGAGTTTAACTCAAAACTTTAACTTTCTATGATTAGCTCTTACATTTCCGGCTCCTAATTGGCTATGCAGGAGCGGAGACAATTATTGTACTTTACTTCAATATGAGCCAATTACTTTTATATTAACTATTCTTTCCATATCATTAGCAATAACACTGCAAACAAACATTTTAAAAAATTTCTTATTTCAAACATTGGCTGTTTCTAGAAGCAGGCACAGTTTATTCACGGGTCTGTCCAGTGTGCTGGTTTTAGTTTGCACACTAACTCCTTTGACTGCACCTTTAGCATCTGGCATTGTATTGATGACTTGACTAATTACCCAGGAATTGCAAGGTGTAGCTTTGTCAAAATTATAGAACAACGCCCCCTGGTTCGAAGTTTCTTCTTGGTGCAAGCCATTTTTGACATTCTTGAAGTATAGCGTTGCTGATTTTTTCATGTTCCAATTTTTTAGTAGCTTCTCAAAGCTCTCTTTCTGCTCCAACAAAATTTGTTCCATTGTCTGAGCGTATGATTTTGATGTCATCCTTTTCTTTCCAGTTGCGCTCTAAAAAATCTGTGTTATACTGTTGCAGCAACATATCTTCAATCTCTGTCATTGACACACGACTGATTGAACGTTTAGGTGTCTTACCACTTTGTTTTACGAGGTCATCTACCTCTTTGTATGGTCCACCAACTACCCATCCAAGTGCAGTCTTCATGGCGTGAGGTCCACCTCTTTGGCTAGGTATGATTCGTGACTGCTTGAAGATTTCTGGATAGTTGATTCCTATTAAAAGATCAACTTCAGAGTCAATACGAGACAGACGTACGTAAGATATGCCCACTTATCGATATCTTCTTGTAGTGGAATACTTTCTCTGTTCACTGGAATGGAGACCTGTGTGAAGACCTTTGGCAAATCAATATATTCAACGTCATTGAACCACAGACTTGTAAATCTGATAAGACAGAACATTGGGTTAGCACTTTTGAATCATCATCGTAATTACTCATAGTTTCGAGGAATACTTGCGTCCTTCTCCCTTTAAGGCTCAATTGTCTTTGGAGCCTTTCAGTGCAAATTGTTACTTTACTGCCGAGGTCTATAAAGGCGTATGTTTCTACATACCTTTCACTTTTCTTGGATTTTACCTTAACAGGAACTACTTGCAGTGCACATTCTTTTCCGGCCCCTGTAAAGGTACAAGTTCCAGTCTCGGTTTCCGTTTCAGTAGATGTTGCCACACTAGCCTTAGCTTTAAATACTGCTCCACTGTCCCCTTTAATGTGCAGGATATCTGGGTGCTGTAAGGAACATGTCTGACATTTCATTCTCTCTTTACAATTCTTACTTAGATGACCCTGTTTGAGATAGCGAAAACATAAACCTTTAGATTTTAAAAAGTCAATTCTTTCTGTATGTGGCAATTTTTTCATTTTTCTACATTCGGTGAGAATATGCTGATCACTGCAAAATGCACAAGGTTTTTTAAATGCACATGTATCGTTAACAGTATTTTTGACAGAGATTTCTTGAGTTTCCTTTTCGGCTTCATCAGAAATATTGGTGGTGAAAATACTTAGCGGGTCACCTGAAAATAAAGGGACCTGTCTATGCGGTACCTCTCCACACGGTGCTGGAGATGCTGGAGGTACTGGAGAAGGTGTTATCCTTTGATCAGCTATTGATTTAGTCATTTCAATAATTGCTTTAAGGCATTCGAGTTGGCCCTTTTGATATTCGGCTTGATTCCGCGCTAGCACATTTAGTATATCATTTGCAGAGCTCTGAGTGTCGGTTTGTTTCTGCTTTTGTACTTTATCTTTAAGTTCATGTAGCGTTTGTAGAATACTATCAAGTGTCGATTGTTCGATCAACACTGCTGTAGAAGATGACGATGCGGCTGCGGTTTTCTGGGCTAAAGAATCAAGTTTAATATCAAGAGCATGCTTTAACTGAGGAGATGTCTTTCGTGTTTTTGACTTTGAACGAACCCGTTCTTGAAATTGCATCTCTTCGAATTGATTAACTAGTTGTTCATTTGCATCTTTCAGCCATGCCGTTGTAGCGGCATCAAATTCTTTCCATTTCTTAGAGCTTTCCTCCTTATTTAAAGTAGCTAGTAGCTTTTCGTGTAACTCCTCTATCTCTCTGTACATCGCACAAAAATCATGAAATCTTTCTGCTACAATTAAGCGGTTTCCTGGAATGTTTTTAAGACTTTCGATCTCAGTCATGAACACGGAAAGCTTATCTTTCTTCTGACTTATGTGATCTTTAAGATCCCTAATTATATTTTCTGACTTCGAGTCTGAACTCAGATCACTGCCAATCTAACTTGAGCTCTGTTTAGACATTGCCATGACAACAGTCCAATCAAATGACAGGACGTTTCCTGACAGCAATTTCGTCACAATAGGGATGTTCCAACAAGGCAGATTACTTTCTTGAAACAAGGCTCCAATGACTCAGGCAAAGGCACATCCAATCATCCAAAATGTCTTTTTCCAAGACGTCCTTTAATAATATCACAGTCTCTCAAATCTTCTTAAGGTACAGCGACCTTGCTTTCATTTATGATCATGCGAAGATAGTAGATAAGTACCTTCTGAATGATTCAGTTCTTTTCCTTTGTTGACGAGTTCTGTAGCAGAAGTGTCTTCTGTTCTCGAATGGTAGATTCCAGTTCAGGCCTTAGATAGCTAGCCTAGTTTTCTGACGAAATGTAGCTGCGTTTCCCCAAAATTACCAAAGTTCTGCAGCTTCAACTCAAAAAATGGGATTCAACAAAAGCCTGACGAGCAGAAATGATTCCACAGACAAAATATCTTCATTTTTGAAAGTTTAGTTAAGTTTTAAAGTAAGACAGATCACACAAAAAAAAGAAAATTAAAATAGCAAAAAAGGGAAAATTAATGTTAAGAAAAGTTCAATTCTAAGCTTAAATCTTGTTACATCTCAAATCGTTACTATTTACTTGACATTTCTGAACCATTTCAAAACAGTCAGAAAACTGTATGCTTAAAATGGATCTTTCAAGTCCCTCTTTACTGGGACCTGTTCCAAACAAACTTAGCTTATTATCAAAATGTTATTCAGTTATAGTAAGAAGGTTCTATCGCTTGTTAACTATAGGGGGAAAAGACTATTCCATAAGCTATGACTATGAAAGACATTAATATTCTATTCAAATTAAGCAAACATCAATATGAGTTTAACTCAAAACTTTAACTTTCTAAGATTGGCTCTTACATATATCTCTATATATAAAATCCAACGTCTGTCTGTCTGTATGTCTGTCCTCTCTTCACGAGAGAACTACTTAACAGATTTAGATTTGGTTTTCTTCTATAATTTGCTTGAACATTCCGATTGATTTTTATGACTTCTCCCATCATGCTAAGCATCACAGTTTGCTTGCGGTACTGATTTAGTTGCACAAATCCAAGAGACATTCAGTGGGGCCCTCCTCTCTCGTGCACCAGCTTCGGGGCGTACCTTACATCTACTTAGCTAGCGAACAAGAGAACTACTTAATGGATTTAGATCAGGTTTTTTTCTAGAATTTGCTTGAACATTCTGGTTGATTTTGCGACTTCTCTTATTGATCTCAGAATCACACTTCGCTTGCATGAGCGATATATTCACGCTATTCCAAGACAGAGGCTGCGGGCTGAAGGAAGGGGGAAGCATGACATTAAGAGTGGGGAGTCAGGCAGGGCCCTCCTCACTGTCCTTTTTCACTAATATGCGGGCAGAGCCGCGGGGCATGGCTAGTTTATATATATATATATATATATATATATATATATATATATATATACTAGCAAAATACCTGCTAGCGCGAGAAGTAGTGTGTTAAAGAAGTAATGAAAAGAAAAGGAAAAATTCTGAAAATAACGTAACATGATTGTCAATGTAATTGTTTTGTCACTGTTGTGAGTGATGAGTGTTGCTGTCATATATATATATATATATATATATATATATATATATATATATATATATTGTGGGGTACAGCCCTGACACAGACAGGTAGACATGTTGGTTCACCACACACATTTTATTTTTACTGATATTTACAGTGCACGACCCAGTGCCGCAGCACCAATCACCCCTTAACGTCTGGCCGCACAACAATGCCTTGCTCAGTCCTTCTGACCGCCTCCACTCCTCTCCTCCGAGCTCCGTCCTCTTCCACCCAACTCTTGCCCCCGACTGGAGGGAGGCGGTCCCTTTTATCCGCACCCGGATGAGCTCCAGGTGCTCCCCGGCAATCTTCCGCTGACACGCCCCAGTGTGGCAGAAGTGCCAGCTGTTCTCCCGTAAGCTCTCCAGGTGTCCCTGCTTCTCTTCCCCCCAGCACTTCCTGGTGTGGTGGAAGTACTGGGGTCCAGGGTTCCCAAGGCACTGGGGCACCCCCTGGCGGTGACCACAGGCCCCTACAGGGTTGGGCTTCCATGCACTTAACCCGTGGCCCACAAAGCAACCAGGGTGTTGGCCCCCACGTGATCCATGGTGGGCGTAGACCCTCCTCCGGTCCCTGAAGGCGTCCCAGCCGGGTCGTTGCCCCCGGCATCCTTGACAATATATATATATATATATATATATATATATACATACATACATATAGCCATATAGACATATACACATATATATATACACACACATATATACATATACAGTATATACATATATAGACATACATCCACATATATATATACATATCTACATATATACATATACACACACACATATACCGTAGATCCCATTATATAAGCCGAGAATTTCATACTAGATTTTTGGCTTGGAGTTTGGGGGTCAGTTTATATGAGTATCGTTTCAGATTCAAGATTTCCAGTGCAATGCCGGTTTTGCCGATGAATAGTAGTAAAAGAATAGAAGTAAATAATGACGAAACCACAGAGCCATCTTTCAGATGAAGAAGTAACTTTGCATGCCGGTACTTTAAATTAAATAAAGAATTTATTCAAAAAAAGTGTTTTAGTTGTTGATTTTATTAATAAAATTTATAATAAAATTATCGGGAAGTTTAATATAAAAATTTTTGTTTTAATTTACGATCAACATCTTGCGTTACAACCCGGATGTGGTCACGTGTATCCGCTTGCGCGATTGTAAACAAACAACCGAGATCGTTAGTAGCGTCAGTCGGAGCCCAGATACATGTGTTTGTGGATGTAATTTCGGTCATTGCAGTGATTTACCTATACAGTCAACCCTCGTTTATCGCGGTTAATCCGTTCCAGACTCTGCCGCGATAAATGAATTTCTGCGAAGTAGGATTCTTTATTTATAAATCGAATATTTTCGTAGTTAGAGCATAGAAAACCTGTTTACGACCTTCTAAATACAGTAATCCTCCTCGATCGCGGGGGTTGCGTTCCAGACCCCCCCGTGATAGGTGAAAATCCGCGAAATAGAAACCATATGTTTGTATGGTTATTTTTATATATTTTAAGCCCTTATAAACTCTCCCCCACTGTTAACATTATTAGAGCCCTCTAGACATGAAATAACACCCTTTAGTCAAACGTTTAAACTGTGCTTCATTACAAGACCGAGATGGCAGTTCTTTCTCACAATTAAAAGAATGCAAACATATCTTATCTTCAAAGGAGCACCGTGAAGAGCAGATAATGTCAGAGAGAGCCCTCGCTAAGAAAAGCAAACAATCAAAAAATCAATACGTGCTTTTAAGTATATAGAAGCACCGTGATAAAGCGGCATTTTGTAGAGGAGCGTCCTATCTTCTAGGCAAACAGCCACTGTGTAAACAGCCCCCTCTGCTCACACCCCCTCCATCAGGCAGAGAGAGTGAGAGAGACAGAGAGAAGCAAACAAAACAAGCGCCACGCGGGAAGCATATCTTATAGCATTGAGGAGTTTTAGTTAATATGTAATACATGCTCTGATTGGGTAGCTTCTAAGCCATCCGCCAATAGCGTCCCTTGTATGAAATCAACTGGGCAATCAAACTGAGGAAGCATGTAACCTAAATTAAAAGACCCATTGTCCGCAGAAAGCGCGAACCAGCTTAAAAATCCGTAATATATATTTAGATGTGCTTACATTTAAAATCCGCGATAGAGTGAAGCCGCGAAAGTCGAAGCGCGATATAGCGAGGGATTACTGTGTATATAATTCATTAAGACCATGCAAGCAAGACATATAATTGCTAAGGAAGAAAGGAATGAGAAGGTAAAGAAAGCGATCACAATCGAAATGAAGATGGAAATTGTGTGGAAATATGCGAGTGCTGTTCGTATGACCGATCTCGCTAATATGTACAGCATGTCGAAATCCACCATCTCGACAATTTTACAAAGAAAAGATTTGCAAAAGGAGGCTCCTTCTAAACAATAACCACCTTCCATTTCATTCTCCTCCTCCTGCCTTCCTGCAGCCCAAAGATGTTAAATTAAATGGTGAGTAGAGTATGACGTTGTTTCTAGAATAGAATGCCTTTTATTGTCACTATACACATCTACAATGAGATTAAAAGCAGCTCCTTCAGTGTAGAAAAAAAGTTCTGTATAGGGCTTGTATGGTTGTTTTTTTTAGCCTTAGCATAACGCCGGATCTGCGGCCCTGCTTCTGCTTCCTTTCCCTCCTCTGTCTGTGTCGTCTCCTAGACCCGACAACAATCCATGGAGAGCCTGCTGGTCTCACTATGTTGTCTGGGATGTTGTGCGGGTGATGAAAAACACTCGAAACAGATGTATGGCTCTGGACACCGATGTCTATAAGGTTCTGACGGGTGTAGCGGATATTCGCCAAACCGATTGTGCACAAACAAGGAATAAAAAAAGCACAAAAACAACAAAAAAGTGCACTGAAAAGGAGAGCCCTGAGCTGCTGCAACCATGCGCGTCGCCATGCTTCTAGCTTAATCTAGCCTACTTCTGGTAGGCTAGGCACTTTTTATAACTTTTTGGTTAGCACATTAGAAAAATTATTGGTGTTTTGGTAAATTATGCACATTATACAACCCTTTTTTATTATGAAAAGGTTAAGTAAGTGTTGCAGTGGGAGGTTCGGAACGCATTATGGGTTAGCCTTCGCGAACGAATTAAGTTCGTAAGTCAAGGGTCCACTGTATTGCGTATTTAAGTTAATCAAATTTATAACGAGTCTCCGAAATCCACCGCCGATGTACCGTATTTGCGTATATAGTTTCAACACAAAGGTTTCATTTTACCAAACTTCTCCGCAATCACTTCCTGGTTTCCATCAAAAATGCCGGCAGTCTCGCCGATAAATATGATAAATATACCTGAAGAGACACTTTTAAGGAAATTTAGAAAATTTTGCTTGGAGAAGGGGGTCGGCTTAAATACCAGTCATCGGCAAATACATGTAATTTAGTAGGTAGAAATGGGGTCGGCTAATATACCGAGTCGGCTTGTATTCCGGGATCTATGGAATATATACACTCTTTGGGGTGTGAGCAACTGTTGCTGGGGGTGCCAGAATCCATCAAGGAAGAAAATGAAAAACATTATTTGTACAAAATCTTAATTTATCTATCCATTCCTAAATAATTAAATGGGCAGGCTATTTCGTATCAGTGCAATATGCTGTTTGTTAAAACGGATGACTCCCGCTCTTACGCGCAAGTCTGCATGGATATTATGAACTATTGTATCTGTTCAAGTTCTATTTAAATTTTAAATAGAAGGAATTTTTATTTAGGTCGACAGAAATATCTTTGGTAGGAATGTAAGTTAAATGTAGGCATCATTGCATAAATTTTTCTTCACCATACAAATGTAATGAGTAAATTCGCCTTACATTCCAACCAAAGATAAAAGTATAAAGCATTCATTATTCATAAAGCTTCAATTGGTGATCTGTCTTTCTGCGTTAACCGCATATTTTTTCATACGTCTCAAACCAAGGGGATGCGAGGGTAAAATAAATCGAAGCGCGTGTACATACTCAGTGCACCCTCTCGGGAATAGAACTCGAGCTAGAGGCTAAGCCTCTACCATTGCGCCACGGCGTGTGGTTTGTCTATTTGAGAGTATGTAGATCGGGGTATATATATATATACATATATATATATCTATACCCGGCTTCGCAGCGGAGAAGTAGTGTGTTAAAGAAGTTATGAAAAAGAAAAGGGAACATTTTAAAAATAACGTAACATGATTGTCAATATACAGTAATTGTTTTGTGAGTGTTATGAGTGTTACTGTCATCAAGGATTTGATTATCATTATTTCTTTCAATCAGGTTCGTATTTATAGGATGTGTTCAAGTTACATTCCGTGTTTGTCAATCGATGTAAAGATAACAGGTTTCATTCATCGATTCGTTTCTTACTGCATCAATAAACAGCTCCTCTTCCTCTTTATCTGAGACGTGACACACTGCATGCACGGGTTTTTTACACTGTCTTCCTTTAGCGGGACATTGACTTTTTCCACTGTGTGCTTTGTTTCCGCAGTAGCTGCACTTATGAATATGCTTGTATGTATCACACGCTTCATATTTTTTTGCTGCCTTCTCAATTGTGTAATTCGGTTTTTGTTCAGCACTCTTTGGAACTGTTGCTTTTTGTCTATGCACTGCATCAGTTCACGTGGAGCCGCCGTGTACATGCATCGAATGTTCCCAGCTGTGCTGGTGCCATCTCGTGCGATGTCCACAGCTGTATTTAATGTTAGCTAAGACCCGGCACTTAAAAGTTTCTCTTGCAGTTTCGCCGAGTTTGTGCCAAACACCACCCTGACCATCTCATCTTCCTCTATATAAGCACAGTCCTTCACCCGTGAATATTTATCGGCAGTGTTTCTATTGGATTGCTGCTAATGGACGTCCTTATATGGGCAGGCACTAAATTACGTGGGAGGCATAACTCCATCCCCCATGGCCATCCAGCTCAACTCCATTACAGTATATGGAGAAAAATAGCTTCCAGTTATGACCATTACGCGTAGAATTTGGAAATGAAACCTGCCCAACTTTTGTAAGTAAGCTGTAAGGAATGAGCCTGCCAAATTTCAGCCTTCTACCTACACGGGAAGTTGGAGAATTAGTGATGAGTCAGTGAGGGCTTTGTCTTTATTAGTATATATATATATATATATATATATATATATATATATATATATATATATATATATATATATATATATATATATATATATATACTGCTCAAAAGAATTAAAGGAACACTTTTAATCAGAGTATAGCATAAAGTCAATGAAACTTATGGGATATTAATCTGGTCGGTTAAGTAGCAGAGGGGGTTGTTAATCAGTTTCAGCTGCTGTGGTGTTAATGAAATTAACAACAGATGCACTAGAGGGGCAACAATGAGATGACCCCCAAAACAGGAAGGGTTTAACAGGTGGAGGCCACTGACAGTTTTCCCTCCTCATCTTTTCTGACTGTTTCTTCACTAGTTTTGCATTTGGCTACAGTCAGTGTCACTACTGGTAGCATGAGGCGATACCTGGACCCTACAGAGGTTGCACAGGTAGTCCAACTTCTCCAGGATGGCACATCAATACGTGTCATTGCCAGAAGGTTTGCTGTGTCTCCCTGCACAGTCTCAAGGGCATGGAGGAGATTCTAGGAGACAAGCAGTTACTCTAGGAGAGCTGGAGAGGGCCATAGAAGGTCCATAACCCATCAGCAGGACGAGTATCTGCTCCTTTGGGCAAGGAGGAACAGGATGAGCACTGCCAGAGCCCTACAAAATGACCTCCAGCAGGCCACTGGTGTGAATGTCTCTGACCAAACAACCAGAAAGACTTCATGAGGGTCACCCAAGGGCCCCATGTCCTCTAATGGGCCCTGACCTCAGTGCCCAGCGGCATGCAGCTCGATTGGCATTCGCCATAGAATACCAGAATTGGCAGATGCACCACTGGTGCCCTGTGCTTTTTACAGATGACAGCAGGTTCACCCTGAGCACGTGACAGAAGTAAAAGAGTCTGGAGAAGCCATGGAGAACATTATGCTGCCTGTAACATCATTCAGCATGAGCAGTTTGGTGGTGGGTTAATGATTGTCTAGGGAGGCATATCCATGGAGGGTCACACAGACCGCTACAGGCTTGACAAAGGCACCTTGGCTGCCATTAGGTATCAGGATGAAATCCTTGGACCCATTGTCAGACCCTATGCTGGTACAGTGACTCCTGGTGCACGACAATTCCTGGCCTCATTTGGTGAGAGTATGCAGGCAGTTCCTGGAGGATGAAGGAATTGATACCATTGACTGGCCACCACACTTTCCTGACCTAAATCCAATAGAACACCTCTGGGACATTATGTTTTGGTCCATCCAATGCCACCAGGTTGCACCTCAGACTGGCCAGGAGCTCAGTGATGCCCTGGTCCAGATCTGGGAGGAGATCCCCCACAACACCATCTGTCATCTCATTAGAAGCATGCACCGATGTTGTCAGGCATGTATACAAGAACACAGGGGCCATACAAAGTGCTGCATAATTTTGAGTTGCTGCAATTAAATTTTGGCAAAATGGACTAGCCTGCCACATAATTTTTTCACTCTGATTTTTGGGGCATCTTTGAATTCAGGGCTCTGTAGGTTGGTCATTTTCATTTCCATCAAACGATGTGGCATCCTTTTGTTCCTAACACATTACCCAGTCTATATATCAGTATAGATATCCAGGAGGATTTCTTTTTCCCATTGAGATCTGATGTGTTTTCAAGGTGTTCCTTTAATTTTTTTGAGCAGTTTATATATATATATATATATATATATTACTATACCGGTATATATATATATATTACTATGGACAATGCAGATTTTTCATTTAAATTTTGTTTAAATTTCAGTTAATAATGTTTGAAAATTGTTGCCATCTGCCTGCAATACCATTTTGTTTTTCATGAACAGCAGCACCATTTTGAGGATGTTTTATTTAAATTTTGCTAACCGTGGATGACCAGAGGAGTACAGAACATGACAAGATTATCATGGTGGTATAAAGATCAGCACTGTGCACTCCATGGTGATCCAGGATTGTGGATACAATCATCACTTTAGTCTAACTTTCCTTAATGTGGTGTTCCTGGTTTTGAGATTTGGCCCTCAAATTCTCTGATGGCAATTTAGTTAGTTTTTGGTTTTGACATACAGCAAATTTTAGGATTGGTTTCAGACTATATTTCATGTCCTGATCCTTTTTTCCTCAGTTTTTTCTCTAGGCAGACTTCCTGGCAGCCATGATATAAAAGCTAGCTGTGACTATTAAGAAGCAGTAATATGAAGGAAAAAATTCATAAAAAATATTTTTACAAAAAATCTGCTGTTGGTTTTGGATTTACTATAATCAGTTTAATTCTTGTTTTATCGTGTTTTGACCTTGGCTTTTTCTAAAGTTCCTTGTAACATACTGTACCTTAAAATTTATGAAACTCAATTTAATTAAAATGTTTGTCATAACTTATATAGAAAAATTCCAGTACTGATGATTTTTAAATGTAAGCAGAATTGTTAAAATATTTAGATCTGATTACTTGATGCAAAGAAAAAATAATTGTGTATCCACCTTGCACAGCAAGTGTAGGTTACGTTTATGGATTTTGGAGTGTTCAGCATTGTATTATTTAAAAAAAAACTCAGTCAGCAGTACAAGATGAGTTGGACCCTCTGCTAAGTTTGCCAAAGTTGCAATTTACTAATGTGTTGTATACCTAAGTCACACCAGATGAGGCTTGTTGTCTCAGTTGTGTCACTTGTATATTCTCATGGTGCTCACCATATTATGAAACATCATCACCATGTAGCTTATGACTTGGTTTTGTATCTCTGCCAGGTCTTCATGATCTCCTACCAGGAGGCATTCTTCTCGACATATAATATCTTATTTATTGTACACCCAGCCCTGTAAAATGCCATGTTTGCTCAAACACATTCAAATATTTTGGTGTAAAAGCAGCATTGTGTCACAACTTCTTGGTAGGTTTTTCTTGAAAGATTTTTTTAAAAGAAGTGGGACTTTCTTGTTTTCCACAGAGAAGTAAAAATTACGCTGATATTTCAGAATTCACGGGGGACCCTGACATACTTTAATTTTCTCCAGCTGCTGCAGTGGCCTTGATTGTAGTTGCAGAAATAATTGTGCTTAGTTCTCAAGCAGGGTTAAGAGTTTCAACATCTGCCTGCCTTTAAGGAGAAAGAATAAGAGGAAAAACCAATCAACTTATTCATTTTGTAAGGGAAGAACATACTACTACTAAATGTACAATATTTGTACAGTCAGAATTCTGTTTTTTAATTTTATTAACAAATGTACACATTTTCTAAACTTATAAGATACATTTCTTTATCTAGCTGATGTGTTTTAGTAATCCCTCATTTTTTTTTACCTTTCTCTTATTACAAACCTCCACTCAGTTAATGATGCATGTTGTTTACTTTCCTTTACATTCCATTCTGACTGATTTGGATCACGTAAAGTGGAATTCATAATATAAATATGACATTTAGACTACTTTTGTTAGAAAATCCTCCTTAGACACTTTGAAACAGCTTTCTGAAAGTGTATTTTTTGTCCGTCTCGGGATCCTCTCCCTTTTCCCCTGAACTGCTTTTTTTTGCTTGTGTTCAGAGAGATTTACGGCTAAGGAGACTCTGGTTCTGTCTGAAACTTCAGACCTACAACACTACAGGAAGACTCACTGTCATTCTTCACCATGCAAACACAACAAGGTCCTTCATCCTTTGTTAGGCGTGTTAACAGCTGGAGCCAGCAGTGTCATTTCCATGAGGCCCAGAGGGCAGATTATTTTCACTGTGCAGCGTAACTCACTTCCACCCATTCTGCTAATGCCAAAAAAGCATTCCTAAACTAAAAGCATTTTGTCACAGAAGATATCTGTGTGCATTAGGAAACCCACTGGTGTTACATGAGGAGGAAGAAGGTTGCAGACAGAGTTGTAAAAGCGGAAACAGCATCAGCTACTGGTTCTTTATTGTTTTTTTTTTCTTTGCCTCAAAGAAGTATAGTCCTTTCTTTAAAAACTATTATAAAAAATTCTTAAGTAACACCTTAGTATTGCTACTCCAATAATGTGTCTATTACTCATTTACTTTTATGTAACAAGACCTTAACAGACACTTCTTTGGGTCCTCATAACACATAGAAAGCATCAGTAAAGTGTTTGTTCATTCTTGCAATGTGGCCTGCTATCAAAACACCTCCTTGGAGTGGTATGAAGTGGCTTAACTGAGACACAGTTCTCTTGTCATTACATATTTAGTATAAGATCTGTGAACCCTTCATATTAACAAGCCATCTTCCCATCATGTCAATAGGCCACACTGCACAGAAATGCTGCTGATGTTTTATAAGTGTTATGAAGACCCAAAGAAGCCTTTGTTAAGGTCTTGTTACAGAAGAGTAAATGAGTGATAGATGCATTTTTACAGTACCTAAACTAACGTGTTACCAGTATTTGTGTATTTTTAATACCTAAGTGAAAGTTCAAGTTTAACCAAGCTAGGTTAACTAGCAGTTGTAAATTGGCTTGGTATGTCTGAGTGTGGCTTTATGTCTGAGTGTGCCCTCCAGTGGGCTTGTTCATGCCTAGTGCAGCAAAGTAAGCTCAGGCCCCTCATGATCCAAGGTTGATTTCTATCTTGAAACTATATAGGCCCTAGATCCTCACAACCATTAACTGAATTAATCAGGTCCAGAAAATAAATTGATGGAGAAATAAAATGGCATGGTATGTAATTTGGAAATAAAATTAAAATTCATTATATTGAAATTATAAGATTATCTCAAGTTATGATGCAGCATAATGGTTGTAGCAATCCTGCTTATATGTGAAATGAACATCTACAGTTCCATCCATAATGCCTGCGACAAAGACACATATTTTTATGCTGTTCCACTGTTTAAAATTACAAATCAAACAACCCTGAAGAGCACTTTGCAGACTTTAATTTAAGGGTATTTGTGTACATTTTGGTCACATAATGTAGAAATTACAAACACTTTTTCTACATTGTCCCCAATTTCAGGGCGCCATAATGTTTGGGGCATAGCAAAGTTTGACTTTATTTAGTACTCTGTTGCATATCACTTGCATGCCTTGTATTGCATTTGTTTGATTTGTAATTTTAAAGTATTGAGCAGAAGGATAAATCAATGGAAATGTGTCTTTGTTCGAAAGATTATGGAGAGCACTGTGGGTTCAAATTCAAACACATTCATCTACATGACTGGATCATTTTTACTACGCTGTCAGTACCTCCCATGTAAAGAAGTGCTTCCTCTTTTGATTGTCAAAAGCACGTCCCTTTTTCTTATACAAGTTCACATTTTGTGATGTAAAACCAGAATGTTTGTAAGATTTAAAAAATTGGACAAAGTCTAAAGATTGCTTGGCTGATACAAAATTAAATTCCCCTCACCTTTCACAGTAGGACTTGCTCTTTCTTCTATCAAATAAACTGGAATTGCTCACAGAACTGTTTATGCTTTATTTGTGGTGCTAATATTTTATTACAACAAAATTATGTCAGCATGTCCTGGCTTCCATAAAACACATAGATGATTTTTACATACTGTAGTTGCTAACAGTTCAGGACCTTTGTGTAGACCAGGAACAGGCACAAGCAAGTGCAGCTCTTGCAGTCTTCTACATCTCTCCTGCTTTCTCCTCTCTTTCGTGTCATTTTCACTAAGCATGAATTTTTTGAAGGCCCTGCTTATGAGCTTTCCACGGAGCAAAGTTTGTCCTGCTCTCACCAAGGACAGAATGAATGCTGCTTAAAAAGCTACTGCCATTTAAACTGTCCCTCATAACAAAACCTTTATGGTCATATCTATGATGAAGTACATTTGTAACTCCAAACTTTGTTTCTGACTTCTAAGTAAGTAAGGCCTTTTATTCATCCATTCCATTTACTAAGCCCATTGCTAATAGAAGCAAAAAAATGTCCAACCTACATCAAGCAAAAGGCAGGAATCAATACCCGACATGGCTCTACTCCATCACAAGATACACTCATACACTCTCATACCTGACTGATTTAGAAGCATACGACTTTCATTTTTACTTTTACAATTATCAGTTAGTCTCTTCTTGTAAGGAAAAACCTTATCCATTTGGGCAACAGAAGACCTAGTACACTGAGCATTGAGTGTTGTGATTCCTGCATCTATGAAGAATGAAAAGGGGAACAGGGCTCACCCTATGCAGTCTAGCCCCAAACTCAAATGGAAGGATTCTTATCTGCACAGGGCCCAAAATGGAGCTAAGACTTTTAAATAATTAAAAAGTAAATTGTTCAGAAAAGATGAGAAGAAAATGTGAGACCTCTAATCCCAGGACAAGAAAAACAAAGCATCTTCAAAATTAAAGATTTATTTATTCAAAAAGGAGAACAAAAGGTAAGGAAGGAGAATGGGCAAAAAACTAAAGAATCACAATCCAGAGGCAGCACTTTTAATGAAGCAGGTTTAAAAAGCCAGGATATTGAGTAATCAAAAACCAAAACCAATCGATGTAACTGAACCTTCAACTTAAATACTGTTTGGGACAGTCCCTGAGCTGGATAATCAAGGTGGCCCTGCCTCCTTCAGCTCAACATAAAATAGGCAGGATAAAGAAAACTAATACATGCAATCCTAACATAACACAAAACTAAAATGTAGTAAACATCACGATATTACTTAAATAAAATAAAGACAAAATGAAGGTAAATACAAAATAATCAACAAAATATAAAAAGTTAAATATATTATACTGCTCAAAAGAATTAAAGGAACACTTTTTAATCAGAGTATAGCATAAAGTCAATGAAACTTATGGGATATTAATCTGGTCAGTTAAGTAGCAGAGGGGGTTGTTAATCAGTTTCAGCTGCTGTGGTGTTAATGAAATTAACAACAGATGCACTAGAGGGGCAACAAGGAGATGACCCCCAAAACAGGAATGGTTTAACAGGTGGAGGCCACTGACATTTTTCCCTCCTCATCTTTTTTGACTGTTTCTTCACTAGTTTTGCATTTGGCTACAGTCAGTGTCACTACTGGTAGCATGAGGTGATACCTGGACCCTACAGAGGTTGCACAGGTAGTCCAACTACTCCAGGATGGCACATCAATACGTGTCATTGCCAGAAGGTTTGCTGTGTCTCCCTGCACAGTCTCAAGGGCATGGAGGAGATTCTAGGAGACAAGCAGTTACTCTAGGAGAGCTGGAGAGGGCCATAGAAGGTCCATAACCCATCAGCAGGACCAGTATCTGCTCCTTTGGGCAAGGAGGAACAGGATGAGCACTGCCAGAGCCCTACAAAATGACCTCCAGCAGGCCACTGGTGTGAATGTCTCTCACCAAACAACCAGAAAGACTTCATGAGGGTGACCCAAGGGCCCCATGTCCTCTAATGGGCCCTGAGCTCACTGCCCAGCAGCATGCAGCTCGATTGGCATTCGCCATAGAATACCAGAATTGGCAGATGCACCACTGGTGCCCTGTGCTTTTTACAGATGAGAGCAGGTTCACCCTGAGCACGTGACAAAGTGAAAGGGTCTGGAGAAGCCATGGAGAACATTATGCTGCCTGTAACATCATTCAGCATGAGCACTTTGGTGGTTGGCTAATGATTGTCTGGGGAGGCATATCCATGGAGGGTCACACAGACCGCTACAGGCTTGACAAAGGCACCTTGGCTGCCATTAGGTATCAGGATGAAATCCTTGAACCCATTGTCAGACCCTATGCTGGTACAGTGGCTCCTGGTGCACGACAATTCCTGGCCTCATGTGGTGAGAGTATGCAGGCAGTTCCTGGAGGATGAAGGAATTGATACCATTGACTGGCCACCACACTTTCCTGACCTAAATCCAATAGAACACCTCTGGGACATTATGTTTTGGTCCATCCAATGCCACCAGGTTGCACCTCAGACTGGCCAGGAGCTCAGTGATGCCCTGGTCCAGATCTGGGAGGAGATCCCCCACAACACCATCTGTCATCTCATTAGAAGCATGCACCGATGTTGTCAGGCATGTATACAAGAACACAGGGGCCATACAAAGTGCTGCGTACAATTTTGAGTTGCTGCAATTAAATTTTGGCAAAATGGACTAGCCTGCCACATAATTTTTTCAGTCTGATTTTTGGGGCGTCTTTGAATTCAGGGCTCTGTAGGTTGATCATTTTCATTTCCATCAAACGATGTGGCATCCTTTCGTTCCTAACACATTACCCAGTCTATATCAGTATAGATATCCAGGAGGATTTCTTTTTCCCATTGAGATCTGATGTGTTTTCAAAGTGTTCCTTTAATTTTTTTGAGCAGTATATATATATATATATATATATGGTTTTTTTAAAGTTTAATCATGACACTGAGTACCTAAATTAGCATGTTGGAGTGGCCAATAGGGTTGTCCATCTTTTCAAGGTCCACCATTTTGTGTCAGGGCCATGAAAAAATCTCTTCTGCTTTCATATTCTCCTGTTTTTATTGGCTTTCCAAAGTTTACTATCATTTCAAAGGCAAGTTGATAGTCCTTGAAGTGAAAACCTGTTTGTGCATCATTAATGATTCACAAAATCCTGCTTGAGTAGGCCATGACTGACTTATTTATACAATTGATGGACTGGTGGATGTATACTTCTGGCAGCTTATGCATTTCTCCCCTTTCGATTCAGCTGCTCTCTGAGGTGAAAATCATCCTTTAGAATATCTCTCAAGGGTGTCCTCCTTGTAGTCTGTATCTTGGCTTCCTGGGATACACCCTCATGATTCCTACACCAAATATTTTTATAATATGTAGCTGCCATGTTGAACTGCCCACAGACTTTTATCAAACAAAATGGATCCAATTATGTGATTCCCAGCACAACTCAAGAAGCTTCCCTCTTGCATGGCGTGTTGAATCCTGCCAAATTGTTTCTTTCTTTTCTGTCATCCTTGACTTTGGCCTGATCTTTAACTCATGCATTATATCTGTCATTAAAGCTTTTATTCCCTTATTCTCAAACATCCTTAGAATCCACCCACCCTAATCTCTTCATCTCAGAGGAAGAGGTACTTTGCAATGTACTCAATAAGTCTTGCTTCAATTACACAGCTCTCCCCTTGGTGGTCCCTTAAGAAGCATTTGCAGGCAGCATTAAATTCACAGGGGACCCTTATATCAGAGAAGTTGCTCCTTCTTCTCTTACTATTACTAGAACTAGAGGAAGTGCACTGGAGTCTTACTGCTCACAGAATAACTTGACCCTATAGTCTTTATTCATGCATTGTATACTATTTAGAGTATTAATAATGTTAAGTTTTCTCAAGAGCTTTGAAGCATTTAATGAAAATTTCTGTATTGAGGCAATCTTGATTAATTGGTAAATGTTTTGTTCTCACCTAATTCAGGATTAATTCTTGACCAGTGCACCCTGGCCAACCCACAACTTTACTTAATTCCTTTTAGGAAATGGATAGACAATTGGAAAGAATGTCAACAGAATATATGGCGTTATCATATCAAAAACCACCTACAGTTTGCAAGAACACAAATATAATTCTGGATTTCTGTCTTCTATGGCTTATCATAAATTAGAGCTTAAAATGGAAATCAACAAATGTGGCACAGTCCTATTAAGCAGACCTAGATAAATTGTGTATTAAATAAATTTTTACATATTACTTTGTACAACAAGCCCCACTGTGAATCGTCACAAAGAAAGAACATCAAATTGCAGTACAACCCTCAAGATCACATGATAAATTTTATAGTTTATGACCTATCATTCACCCATCAGCTTTCTTATGCTAATACATTGGTACAGGGTGTAAGAAGCCATCATGACTACATTGGCCACTAGGCAAGACCCAGCCATGGAAGGGCCACTAGCCCATCACTAAGAACAAACACACATCCACACGTCCAAGCTCAATCACACCTGGCCATAATGAATAACATAATAATCATATCGTTAGCATGTGAAAAAAAAAATCAGAGCATCCATTTGCAAATAGAAAGTGTCGCAGATCAAGGTTCATGTGACATACCTGACAGAAAACTGTCCTCATGTCATCCTAGTAGTTTGTAATTGAGATGGTCACAGTGTGAAAGAGGCAATTGCTTGGTTGACATTATCCAAAGGTGCATAGTGGAATTTTATTAAATCAGTGTCCCTGTAATAAAGTGTAGTGCAGATCATAATAAATACAAATTCAAATACAATTAGTGTACAATGTGAAGGATGAAAAATAACAATAAATACTTTAAAATTCCAGTGTGAAACACTATGAGGCGGTAGGTTAGGCTGCTCCACAAGATGTGTGGCTGTCTCTCCTTGGCACACCCGAATGGATCCTCCAAGCTGGAGGTGAGACTAACAGCTGTGGTCGCCTTCTCCCATCCGCTGAGATGCACCTATCTGGATGTCCATTTTTGATTACGCTCAGTCAGCACTTTTATGGTTCCCTAGGAGGCTCACTCTCCAGTCTCTGTTCCGACACAACTGTTTAACATGGACACCCCTTGGAGTGCCATTCCCCCTTCAGAGGAAGGGACCTGACCACACCGCTTCCTCTCCTCCACCACACTTTCTTGCTCTCATGACTTTGTCTTAGCATGTCTTTTCCAACATGTTTCTTTTTCATATTCTGCTTGGATACAATTTTTAAATCTTGGTGGGCGTGGGTCTTAATTATTCACTCCAGAGCACTAACAAGGAAAGTGGCCAGACTGTGTATGTCTGCACATGAATGCAGGCATGCCAATTCCCCCATCAACAGCCCAGATGCTTCTCTGCCACACTACAGGTCATGAAAGTCCTTGTAATCTGGTTTTCATTGCCGTTTTTTCTCCCTTTCTTTCCTAGGTGACGAAGCGGAAGCGGAGTAGAAGCAGACAATGGCCGACAGTGAGATGAATCGCGTTGCCGTCGTCGTCGAAGAACTCCAGGCACTCGACAAACAGATTCAGAAACTCCTGTCCAGACCAAGGTACCTCAGAGACTTGAAGGCTCGGCTGGTGGATAAACCACACTCAACAACTGAAGTCGATGTAACATCAACCCCACCTCGTGCCGCTCAATTCCAAGGGCAAGTAAGCTTCACCTCCGCGCCTCGTAGGAGCAACGACAACGCCGATGAAGACCTCGGCGGGTTTCAGCTTTGCAGGCGGGGGTTCAAGGCTAGAACACCTCCATCAGCACAGGCGAGCATCCCAATCCAGAACCAGTTCGACCCTCTCCGCGTCCCCAGTTTGCCTTCAACCCCGGGTGATGTAATCATGGTAGGTGATTCGATTGTACGAAACCTCAATATCACATTCCCTAATCGAAAATCTTTTGTTTCTTGTTTTCCCGGTGCCCGAGTCCAAGATGTGATGAGACGGGTGCCGACCATCTACGAGAAGCACAAGAGGGCAGTTGGATCCATTATTTTACACGCCGGCGTAAACGACATAAGGCACCGAGTCGGAGGTTCTCAAGGCTGACTTCGCAGCACTAGTTAAAGACACGAAGGAGAGGACACCATCGGCAAAAATTTTCATCTCGGGTCTTCTACCTCTCGTCAGACAGTCGAATGAATATAACAGTCTGCTGGGTTTAAACAACTGGCTGAGAGGCTTATGCGAAACTCAAGACATCGGGTTTATTGACAACTGGGATCTTTTTTGGGAAAGGCCGCGCTTCTTCAAGCGGGATGGACTGCATCCGAATAGATTTGCCGCCCGGGTCCTCTCCGAAAACATCGCTAAGGTAATTTGTCTATCTTGACTGCCTACAGTACTTCTACTTTAAACCCCTTCCGTAATGCTACTGCTTTGATAGGACATAATGGCTTAACAGAGTCTTCCGTTAAAGTGCACAACATTAATAATCTAATAACAAATCTTAATGCACGTAAAAATCTAGGCAGTGCGCATAAACACCAATAATTTAATTGAAATTACTACTTCAGATCAACAATGCATTAAAACTATAAAAACAGATTGTAGATTACATAAAAAATACACACAAAGCGGCGTTAACAAAAATAACTTTAATGCGCATAGAATTCAGCTCTGCCCCTCCAAAACGTTAAATATGGCACTATTAAATGTTAGAGCTTTAACTAACAAGACATTTTTAGTTATTAGTGATATAAACATTGATTTTATTGCACTAAGTGAAATGGGCTTAATCAGGCGGCGGCTGTTTTAATTGAATCTGCGCCTCTGGATTACAGTTTTACTCGTGCAGACCGCCATGGAAAAAAGGGGGGTGGCTTGGCAAACATTTACTCGAGCCAATTAAAATGTAAAGATATGAGTTTTGGTAAATTTAAGTCCTTTGAGTATCTCGCGTTGTTATTCATGGAGATTCTCACATTCTAGTATTATCCGTGTATAGACCTCCTAAATATAACGCATCTTTCTTTGAGGAATTCTCTGAGTTAATGTCAATTTTAATTATGAACTATGACACACTCTTAATAGTCGGCGACTTTAACTTTCATATCGACAATCAGTGTGACCAAAAAGAATTCATGAACCTCCTGGACTCTTTTGATTTGAGACAGCTCGTTAATCAGCCTACACATAAAGCAGGTCATACGTTAGACTTAGTGATTGCTAAAGGACTTAAAGTTGATATAAAGCAGGTCATTGATATCGGTCTATCAGACCATTTCCTTCTACTATTTAATGATAGAAAACACTCATGAGAAGCATATTGTTAAAAAACGCTTCTTTGACTCATCAGCAGCTTTAAAACTTACAAACGTTCTAAGCAATCAGTCCGTTTATAGTGCCAACTATAATAGCGAGGATAATGTAAATAGTAAAGTGGAAAACTTTAATTCTAAAGTAAGAGCTGCTGTTGACATAGTTGCACCTGAAAAGACAGTTAAAAAATCCTCTAGTATTGTTATTCCATGGAAGACCCAAAGAGTGTCTGATTTAAAAGAACATGTCGTGGAGCTGAGCGTAAATGGAGGAAAACTAAACTAACTATCCACTATGAGATATTGAAGGTTAAAATAACAGAATACAATAACACAGTCCGTCTTGAGAGGCTGCTATTTCTCTAATATTAATAAATAACAATGCTAGTAATCCCAGAGTCTTATTTTCTACAATTGATCGTCTGTTAAACCCAGGTAACACAAAGGAATGCCCCCAGAATACTTCCAGTGAAACCTGTGAGAACATTGCTGTATTTTTCAATCAAAAAATTAATGATATTAGAGATAACATAGTATATCTCCCCAACACTGCAGAACCTCCAAAGCCCCGGTACTCCGTTATAAACAAATTAAATGCTTTCACCAGGATAGATTTACCTGAATTACATAGTATAATCTCTCAACTGAAACCCTCCACCTCGTCCTTGACCCAATACCAACAAGGTTTTTCAAAGAAGTATCAGGCGTGCTAATTGACAATATTCTTGACATAGTAAATTCGTCATTAGATACGGGGGTCTTCCCAGACTGTCTTAAGACTGCTGTAGTTAAACCCCTGCTCAAGAAAAATAATCTTGACCCCTCTGCTTTGAAAATTTTAGACCCATCTCTAACCTGCCCTTCTTAAGTAAAATTCTAGAGAAGGCAGTCATTATGCAGTTAAATGACCACCTCAATAAACATGCTATTCTTGATAAATTTCAGTCAGGTTTCAGAACAAATCACAGCACAGAAACTGCACTCTTTAAAGTAGTAAATGACTTGCGGGTAAATGCAGACAGAGGCCATTTATCTGTTCTCATCCTCTTAGATCTGAGTGCCGTATTTGACACCATTGATCATAATATTCTTAGAAATCGCCTTAGTCAATGGGTGGGCCTCTCTGGCAGTGTCTTAAATTGGTTTGAATCCTACCTGGCAGGTAGAAAATTCTTTGTTAGTTGTGGTAATCGAATCTCAAAGACACATGATATTCTATATGGTGTTCCACAAGGCTCTATCCTGGTTCTGCTTCTCTTCTCAATCTATATGCTTCCGTTAGGTCAGATTATCTCAGGTTACAACGTGAGTTACCACAGCTATGCTGATGACACACAGCTGTACTTATCAATAGCACTTGATGACACCAACACAATGTCTTACTGGTATTTCTGAATGGATGAATAGTAATTTTCTCAAACTAAATTCTTTGTGTGTGTGCATGTGTCTTTTTAAAGTTTTTAGATAGAAAGCAAGAAATATTGCTCACTATGTGTTATTCCACTGCCAAAACCATTGTCTCCTTCCTTGGCCACCCTCCAATGCTACATCCCATTATCCTGGTCTTAAATGAATACTTCTGTGCCGCTCCATTTATTTTCATCTGCTTTGTTCACTGCCTATCTACACATTTACACCACTGCCTCCACTAAGACAGCTCACTTAAGGTTTAAGATAAGACCTTTTGCACTCATGTTCCTCAACTCAATAAGCCAGTCAAAGCCAAGATGGTTCTGTAGGCTCAACGCTGGCCAGACTCCAAGGCCAATGGATATAGCAATGGAGAAGCACCTCTGAAATGCTTGCAAGTAAATGTTCTTTAGCAGTGCCGCAATTTCCACACCCTGCACCAGAACAGATTCTGTCATACTTTTTTCCACGGCTCACCGACAAAAACGGGATAGACATATGCGCCCCGACAAAACCGCGCCAACAAACCCGCTAACTGGTTTTCGACAAATGCGCGCCGGCAAAATCACCACAACAAAATCACGAGAGAGGCCAAGAGAGTGGGACACCCTTGCTGCAATTCTTCCTACATATGCAGGGCGTGATCTTAAGGACTATCTGCGTGCCGTGCTGATGGCATGCCATGTCTCATAATATTGACTTCTAAAATAAACATTATTATATATGCTTTAAACTAGTAATTCATATTTAATGAAACTTCCGCAATTTTGTAGGGGCTTTTTAATCGGCGCTATTTTGTCGGCGCGCATATGTTTATCACGCAAATGTCGGGTCACATTTTCCACATTGAAGAAAAGGGCAAGATCAGAGGAAAGTATATGTGGTATTAGCACAAATTATTATTATTATTTTTTTTTTGAGAACTGAAACTCTAATTTTTGCTGTAAATTCTATTTACCCTGAATCATTTCGCTTGTCACTAGAACAGGCAGGCAACAATTCATGGTTGAATGAGTTCTAAGGATAAGCTGAAAAGAAAACTGCTGACATCTTGCTGGTTAAAAGGCACACAGCCAAGACAGGTATTCATGAGTGCTGGACATAGGAAGGCAGTAAAAGAATTTTATAAATTATTCTGCACTGAACAGAAAGTTGTTGTAGTGAAGCAAGTTGAGGGACAAATAATCACTGAGTTTGATCATCTTTTAGATGAGCATCTTTTAATGTATTGATCGGCCAAAAGCTTTAGTTGGGATGAGTGCTTTGGAAATGTATCCACCCATTTTTAATTGCTATGAATAAAGTGTTATTTAATTTTTTCCTTAGCTTTCCTTGTGGTATAAAAATCATATTGGTTTTATTTCTGAAGTTTTCACATTAAAATAATTAATTGCTGTAGTTATTATTTGAAGCCCTCATTTGAACGAGAAATTTTATTTAACTTCATTCCTGACACTTTTTGTAGATTTCATCCTAATGCTATAGGTCCTGGTTGCTAAGGGTGTGGCCTCTAAGGTCACGACATTGAGGGATCATTGGTGAAGGGTTAAAAGGTCATCTCAAAAGCCATTTTCTATCTGGGATTTATGTTAAAAAATATATGATTTTGTTCTCTGGCTCTTGAAATTATTCTGTTCCCTGAATTTCATTTTTGGTTTGTGATTTGGTTTTGACCACACTCCTTTCTCACTTCCAGTTTTAACCTTCACTTTGTTTTTCATCCCAGTTCTTTCTCTTCTCCTCACTCTATCTTTTATTTGACTGCTTGGTCAAGTCATTGCACTAATTTTTCTTATATATTTTACACAATGAATGGCACATTTTAGACTAAATGCAATATAAGAGAAAGGGAATTTCAGTGTTTTTCACCACCTCTATTACTCCAATCAAAAGGTCATTGTGACCATAGTTTCCATATGTGGTTGCTTTACCTTTCAGGAGTAATAATTGCAACTATATACTTCCTATAATTTGCTTTCAGACTTTCACATCACTGTTGAGGAGTTTTAGCCAACTCTTCTTTGAAGAATTGCTGTAATTCAGGCACACTGATAGGTTTGCGAGTGTGAAGTGCACCTTTCAGGTCTTGCCGCAGCATCTCCATTAAGTTCAGTTCAGGGGCCTCATGTATAAACAGTCCGTGAGCACAAAAATGTTGCGTACTCCCGTTTCCACGGCCAAATTGCGATGTATAAAACCTAAACTTGGCGTAAAGCCACGCATATTTTCACGGAAGCTCAAACCCTGGCATACGCAGGTTTTCCACTTAGTTTTCAAGACTGGCGGCACCCAGCGTCAAAGCAGTGCTTTTGTTACAGTGTGGTTTGCCTTTCTTTTTTAGATCCACATCCACGACGCCAGCTTTATCAAATACAATGAAATTAACTACATGTTTATAAATTTAAGGCACCTGATTGTAATCAGCCTATAAAAATATAATGGTGCACAGAATGGCCAAACTATTCCACTGCCATGGCTGCTTTAGTGGTGTTAGAGGATATCGCAAATGGAAGGATTAGAAGAGAACACGTATTCAGAGATCATACTGATTTCTTGGCACATGATGATGACTGGCTTCTAAGTCAGTTTAGATTTCCAAGAGCGATCCTCTTGGCACTGTGTGCTGAACTGGCGCCGGCTTTACAAAGGCAGACTTTGAGGAATTGTGCTCTACCTGCTCCTTTGCAACTCTCAGGTTTTTAGCCACAGGAGCTTTTCAGCGTGAACTAGCTGACGGATCTGGTATTTCTCAGTCATCACTGAGGCATGCGTTGCCAGCTATATGGAATGGTATTATCCACTTGTCAAGCAGATATATAAGATTTCTGTACACTCTGGTTGAACAAACAAACATCAAAGTGCAATTTGCAGCAATGTCCGGTTTTCCCAGTGTAATCGGAGCAGACGACTGCACACACATTGCTATAAAGGCACCTTCACAGAATGAATTTGTTTATGTAAATAGAAAGCATTTTCACTCAATTAACGTGAAAATCATCAGTGATGCAAAAATGCGCCTCACTAATGTTGTGAGATGGCCCGGCTCAATTTATGATTCATTCATCCTGTGAAATAGTAGTGTGGGGAATAAACTTGAAAATGGTGATGTGCGTAATGGCTGGCTTCTTGGTAAGATAAGACATTTATTACCTTTTTGGTCACGGTTGTACATTATCTGTACGATGTAATTATACAACATGATTACTTAGGTATCTCTGGGTACCCGCTGAAGACTTTTCCTCTCACCAACCCATTGACTGAACAAGTGCGACGTTATACTGACTTCCACTCTCGGGCTCAGGTGGTGGTAGAACTTACTATAGGGCAGCTTAAGGGCCATTGGCGCTGCCTGGATAAGACTGGTGGAGTGCTGCTCTATAGTCCACAGAAAGTGTTTTGCATCCTGCAATCATGTAGCATTCTACATAATATGGCACTCATTTGTAGCTTGCCCGTATCTGAAGAGACACGGTATGATGAACCTGACCCTGGACCACCAAATGATCAGCCACACCGGACAGCATTACAATGTCGGATAAATGTAATTAACAGAATGTAAAAACAGGTAAGCAGATGCATCATTTACTTTTTCACAAATTCATTTAATTTTTGGTCAATATCACACAATACTGCCATTATATTTCATAGTTCATTGGCCACATCTCTTACCACATCCACCAATGCATTTTGGGATTCCAGAAGTGCATCAGTCAGCACACACCCAGATGATCACCTTGTAGTTTCTGAGGCAGGGGTGTGTGTGCAGCCAGCGCCCCAAGATGTGGTCAGCACAGAAACAGCACCATCATCGCCTGGAGCCACGTCCTCAGCATTGGATCAGCTTTTGTAATATTGTCTGGAACTAAATAAACAGTAATTAATACAGCATTTGCTGCCTGATTATCTTATTACACATGCAAATTATTTACACGAGTATGGGTAATGGTAATTAAAAAAGAAATAAAAACTCACCGTCACCCGCAGTGATGTTAGAATCTCCCTCCTCCATTGGTAAAAAGCCGGCAATAAGTGTGTCACCAATAATTGCTGCAACTCGCTGCTCAAACGGCGTGAGCTCCAGGAGTTCACTACTTCCTCCAGTGGTGCTGACATGCAGACGATGATCTGCGACTCTCCTTTTCACTGCAACTTTGATGTCTGACCACTTCTTTTTTATTTCAGTCACAGTGCAATTTTCTGCTTCAGAAATCTTGAGTGCATCTGCCATGCTATGCCACTCCATTAGTTTCCTTTTGTTGTTAATTCCACTTCCTAAGCTATCAAATAAAATATTTTTCTTGGTCTCTACTTCACTTAGCAGTACCTCTATTTCACATTCGCTGAAGTTTTTTTTTTCCTGTGCTTTTGCCATTGTCCTCCTGAAGCAGTGAAGGTAAGGGGCTATTTATATTGACTTGCATTTTCAAAGAGGCATAATTCTGGGAGGAGTTTGGGGTCGGTCAGAAGGCACACGCACGTGCGTTAATTTTCACGCTGACTGGGATTTATTAAGCAGAAGAATGTGGAAGATGGTGTTCGCAAAGATTTATGCATTTGTATTTTTTTGTGCGTGCAGACATTTCCGCTTTTGTCCATACATCATGTTTTAGTGTGAATTCTACGCACGCCGTTATACATGAGGCCTCAGGACTTTGACCAGGCCACTTTGGAAATTTAATTTTGTTTCTTTTGAGTAATTCAGTTTTAGAGCTACTGCATAACCCAATTAAACTTAATTTTCAGGTCATCAAGAGATTGCAGACATTCTCCTGAAGAATACTCTGGTAGAGTGAACAATTTATGACTGTCCCCTAAGCGTGTATATGACTATATATATATTGTCAGAGGTGGCTGAGGTGGCGACCCAGCCAGGAGGCCCAGGAGGACCGGAGAAGGGCTTGTGCCTTCCCCAGACCATCTGGGGGCAACTGCCCTGGTTCCTTTGGGGGCCACGGGTACAGAGCTTTGAAGCTCGAACCTGTAGGAGCCCGTGGTCACCACCAGGGGGCACCCCCATGCCTTTGGAGCCCTGGACCTCAGCATTTCCGCCACACCAGGAAGTGCTGGGGGGAAGAGGAGCAGGGACCCCCGGAGTGCTTCCGGGGATACAGCCGGCACTTCCACCACACGGGGGTGGGAGATTGCTGGGAAGCACCTGGAGCACATCCGGGTGTAAATAAAAGGGGCCGCCTCCCTTCATTCGAGACTGGAGTCGGGCGAGGAGTGGATGAAGTCTTGCTGGAGAATAGTGGAGGCGGCCTGAAAACAGGCACTGGAAGGAGAGGCCTGGACTTTGGGGGTCGGTGCAGAGGCACTGGGTTGTGCACAAAAGTGAAACTGTAAATAGTGTAATTAAAGATGTGTTTGTTGGGTGACAAACTGTTGTCCGTCTCTCTGTGTCCAGGGCTCATTTGACAATATATATATAGATATTTATTTATATTTACACCTTGCATCAACATACATCTCCAGTGTCCCCTTCAGCTCAGAACAGTGCACCGCAGCTCCCATCATGTTGTTAAAATGAAAACTGGCTGTTTTTAATGACCTAAGAAGAAAAGAGTGAAATGAAGGGGACGTGCCATACTGCCATAAAGAGCTTTAGTATTTTAGCATAGCAGTAAAGATATACCAGTCTTATGAAGAAGATTGTAGCTCACCAAATGCCACAGCTGCCATGCCGCTCACTTTTTAAGGCAACACAAATGTCAGAACTGCTGCCATTACCCTATGCAATTTGTTTGTCTTTTCCTCTGACTTGAGGTTGTACAGATGGATAGAAAATGAATTTGCATTTCCGCTTGTTTTAAATGTGATCACAAACAGTTCCTGACCAACACTGAATGTTGTCTTTGCGCTCCATCACCAGCACATACACACCTATGTGGATAGGACTGGCGAGCTTTGTTGGGCTGAATGGCCTGTTCTCATCTAGAGTGTTCTAATGTTCTATTTTTTAATGTAGTCAGGTCTGGTCATGACAGCTAGAGTAATAACGGTGTAAGCACATGTGCTTTGCTTCAGCAACAAATTGTTGCCACTCGCCCTCAACTCAGTAGACCTTTATTGATGGTCTTCCAAATTCCAGTGTACAATGTACATGGCTTCACAGAGGTGCTCTTCACACTGAACGTCCTCCTTTCTTTATTTTCTTCACATGCCAGGTTGTAGTTTCTTTGTAGTACTGTGTCATTTATAGCGATTGTATCCTTTACCTTTTCTTCCATAATTATTTAGACACTGGCTTGATACAGATTTTAAATACATGCACACCTTTTTCTTTCTGCTTCTTCCTTTATTTTGTAAACACAGTGCATTGTCATTATGAGCAGCTTTCAAATGATCATTTATGTGCCCAAATGCTCAACTGGTCAGCATACACTTTACAACCTTGAGTTCTTGAATTGCATATTTAATATATGTACAGTATATTTTGCCTTTTGTGTATTACTATAATATT